>NC_083240.1:17355457-17658487 GCF_032191835.1 Heteronotia binoei
AGGTTAGAATGGATAAAAGGCAGTACTTCTTCAGCCAAAGGGTGATTAACCCATGGAATTCACTGCCACAGGAGGTGTGGCAGCCGCAAGCATAGACAGCTTCAAGAAAGGATTGGATAAACATATGGAGCAGAGGCTATTAGCCACAGCATATTGATGGAACTCTCTGTCAGGGGCAGTGATGCTCTGTATTCTTGGTGCTTGGGAGGGTCAACAGTGGGAGGGCTTCTAGTGTCCTGCCCCCACTGGTAGACCTCCTGGTGGCACTTGGTTCTTCTGGCCACTGTGTGACACAGAGGGCGTTTTCGCACTCACCTTAATCAGCAGCGACGCCCCTCTTCACCATGCAGGATCTGCGCGGATTTCGCACTAATTGCCGCGGAGCATCCGGAAGAGCCGGAAAGTCCCGACGCTTTTGCAGCGCAAACGGAAACTGGTTTTTGGCGGACTGGATGGGCCATTGCCCTGATCTTCTCTTATGTTCTTATCCAACCACAGTTCTCAGTACAGCTGGAGGAAGGCCTGGAATTCTGCAAGCGGAGTAATTTTAATCATACATTGTTCCTTCAGATGCTGATGTTTTCTGTACTTAAAACATTTATAAGCATTCTTTTCTCCCAGGCAACTGCGACTCAAGGCCAGGACCAAATTAAAAATCAGATACATCCCCGAAAGTTTAAATATCAAGCTGTTTAAATGATGGTGAAGAGGAAAGTTGTCCTGCCTCGGTTATTCTGTGAAATGCCTTTGGGGAGCTTACTCAGTACATTTTCTAATTAGAGGCTGGGTCTGCCTGTGCTCTAAGGGAGGTGGGAGATGGATCATGTACATTGCTGGTAGGCCACATGTGAAATTCTCTTTTCTCCAACGAAGGACAATAGTTTTACAAATGATCTGTTTAAACCCTCAAGAGATCGACATCTCAAAAAATGAGACTGCAGGAAAAAGACCAGAGAAGTAAACATCAGCAAAGACACAAACACCAGTTGTCAGGGTGCTTAAGCTGTTTCAAAGATCCTTCTGAAGACTACATCTCATACAAATTGCTGAAGATCAGCACCTTGGTATGGGCAGATGTCTGCAGGGATATTCTGGACATCCTTGCCCACATGGGTTCCACTCCAGCTTTGCAGTAATCAGGGGTGGAATTCTAGCAGGAGCTCCTTTGCATATTAGGCCACACACCCCTGATGTAGCCAATCCTCCAAGAGCTTACAAGGCTCTTTTTTGTAATTGGAGGATTGGCTACATGGGGGGGGGGGTGGCCTAATATGCAAAGGAGCTCCTGCTAGAATTCCACCCCTGGCAGTAATCATTCACAAAACAGCACAGTGCAGGAGTTTGGGGAGGATTGCAAGAAAGACAGGGAAAGTCAAAAAGGTGGGGTTGTGGTGAAAGGGCAAAGGGGAGGATCCAAAGGAGAAGGAGAGAACCCACCACATCACAATTGATTTTATGCCCTGTCCTTCAATACCCAAAGGAGTCTCAGAGCAGCTTACAATCTCCTTCTCTTCCTCTCCCCAACAGGCACCTTGTGAGGCAGGTGGAGCTGAGAGAGCTCTGACAGAACTGTGATGGACCTAAGGCCACCCAGCTGGCTGCATGTGGAGGAGTGGGGAATCAAACTCAGTTCTCCATATTAGAGTCTGCTGCTCTTAACCACTACACCACACTTGGTTAGGGTTGCAAATCCCCAGTTGGGGGCAGGGGATCCCCAGGTCTGGAGGACCTCTCCTCGCTTCAAGGTCATCAGAAAGAAAGGGTGGAGAGAGAAATATCTGCTGGACACTCCATTATAGCCTATGGAGACTGGTTCCCTTAGGGTATAATGGAGCATTTATTCATGGGTATCTGGGGCTTGGGGGTTATTTTTTTAAGGTAGAGGCACCAAATTTTCAGCATATCATTGCCTCAAAACATCCCCCAAGTTTCAAAAAGACTGGACCAGGAGTCCCGTCCAATTCTATGAACCCAAAAAGAAGGTGCTCCTATCCTTCATTATTTCCAACGAATGGAAGGCATTTAAAAGGCATGAGGTCCCTTTAAATGTGATGACCAGAACTCTCTTTGGAGTTCAATTATGCTTGTCACAACCTTGCTCCCGGCTCCACCCCCAATGTCTCCTGGCTCCACCCCTGATGTCTCCTGGTTCTACCCCCAAAGTCTCCTGACTCCACCCCAAAGTCCCCAGATATTTCTTGAATTGAACTTGGCAACCCTATTGTCAGAACTCCCTTCGGAGTTCAATTGTGCTTGTCACACCCTTGGTCCCAGCTCCACCCCCAAAGTCCGCAGATATTTGCTCAGACCTTGCTCAGTTCCGCAGGGCCTGTAAGACAACCTTCTTCCGGCTGGCCTATAACTAGCTGGCACAAGAAACTAAGTGTGGTTTTACTAGATTTCTGCTGTCCTTAATGTTTTAAATGGTTTAAATGTTTTAAATGTTTTAATTATTTTAACTGCTTATATGCTTAAACCTTATTTATGTGAGATTCTATGTTGTGAGCCGCCCTGAGCCACTTGCTGGGAAGGGTGGGATACAAATCATTAAATAAATAAATAAATAAATAAATAAATAAATAAATAAATAAATAAATAAATAAATAAATAAATAAATATTTCTTGAATCAGACCTTGGAACCCTGTCCTGGTAGCATCCAAGCCAGGGCAAACAACCCAGGCCATGACATACGGCCTTGCTAAGACACGTATTTCTCTAGTCCTGTCATAGCCACAGGACGGAAGTGGCCAACAATAAGGAAGAAACAGGCTAAGCAAAGGAGTTACAAACAAAGCCCATAAACACTCATGAATCAAAACAGCCAAGAGCTGCCCTATGTAATCTGAGGAAGCCCGCACGGTTGACACCTGGAATTTGGAAATTGCTGACAAATATAATTAGTTGCATTTATTCTCCACCCCCACCCCCGCCCCCTGTCAGGCCTCTGAGGAAGCTATACTTTAGTTATTATTTTTTCTTTTATGGTGAAAATTCCATTCCTTTGTCTCCACTGACTGTTGTCAGGACTGACGAAAAGATACCTTGAGCGACAGCAGCAGCAGTTTCTATCATTTCACTGCTGAAATATCCCCCATAAGCTGAATTGAAAACTCCTCCTTTACCTCAGTAGCTGTGACTGCAATCTCCAACTAGGATTTTACTGTGGGGTACGACCTGAGTTTGATTCCAGCGGAAGCTGCTTTCAGGTAGCTAGCCAGCTCAGATTGACTCAGCCTTCCATCCTTCTGAGGTCGGTAAAATGAGGACCCAGCTTGCTGGGAGGAAAGTGTAGATGACTGGGGAAGGCAATGGCAAACCACCCCATAAAAAGGTCTGCCATGAAAAAGTTGTGAAAGCAGCATCACCCCAGAGTTGAAAACGACTGGTGCTTGCAAAGGAGACCTTTTCTTTCCTTTTCCTGGTTCACACACACCAGGGCTTTTGGGGTAGAACAAGGCCAGCAGGAACTCATTTGCATATTAAGCCACACCCCCTGACACCAAGCCAGCCGAAAGTGCATTCCTGTGCGTCCCTGCTCAAAAAAAAAGCCCTGACATACACTATATCAGGCCCAAGTCAACATTCGTTGCTGTTTTTTGCTTATCAGTATTTACCAGATACCTATTTTTCACCATCACTTTGTATATTCATTAGGTATCTATTTATCTCTACGAATGTTATCCCACCCGCTCTCCATGGAGCTCAGAGCCACATCTTTTGTTCTTCTTGCCTCATTCCATCCTCACGACAAACCTGTGAGGGAGGTTAGGGAGAGACAGAATGATTAGTCCAAGATCACCCAGTGAGTTTCCACGGCATAATGGGGATTCGAACCTGAGTCCTCCAGATTTCAGTCCAGCATTCTACCCACGGCACTGCACTGACTCTGTCTTAATGTTTTGCACAGGTTTTATAAAGTGTTTATACATACAATGTATCTATTATCTATTTAGAATCATAGAGCTGGAAGGGACCTCCAGGGTCATCTAGACTAACCCCCTGCACAATCCCGGAAATTCACAAATACCTTTTCCACACACCCACCCAGTGACCCCTGCTCCATGCCCAGAAGATGGCTAAGATCCCTGGCCAAAATGACCTGGAGAAAATTTACTGCCTGACCCCAAAGTGGTGCTCAGCATTTCCCTGGGTGTGTAAGAAGGGGCCACGAGAACTGAGCACTGATGCAGCCCTTCCTGCCCTCCCTCTCCTGATCTGCTTCACTTCATGGAAATTATTAAAGACAATTATATGTTGCCTCACCAGAGACCTGCTCAAGGTAACTCACAAAATGAAAGATAAAAATAATCAAAGATAAAATCATTAAAATTCATAGGCATTTTTTTAAACAACTACCAGGTAATCCCAGGAAAATAAAAGTACCAACAACTCATAATCATAAAAGCAAACAATCACATATGCAGATAATATACAAGCATAAGCATATAATAGAAAAGCATAAGATCACGTATGCAAATAATATACAATACATACATGCATGTAATATACAATGATGACTTGGTTTTTTCCTTGTTGTCAAGTCAAAGCCAATTTATGGTGACCCTGTAGGATTTTCAAGGCAAGAGAAAACTCTACAGGTTTGTCATTGCCTGGATCCTTGTCATAACCCTGATATTCCTTGGTGGTCTCCCATCTAAATACTAGCCAAGGCCGACTCTGCTTAGCTTTCTGAGATCTGACGATACTGGGCCATCCAGGTCAGGGCCAATGATAATTTACTGATGTATATTGGCGTAGATAGATAGATAGATAGATAGATAGATAGATAGATAGATAGATAGATAGATAGATAGATAGACAGACAGACAGACAGACAGACAGACAGACAGACAGACAGACAGACAGACAGACAGACAGACAGACAGACAGACAGACGACGACGACGATGATGGGGACGGTGGCTCAGTGGTAGAGCATCTGCTTGGTAAGCAAAAGGTCCCAGGTTCAGTCCCCAGCGTCTCCAACTAAAAAGGGTCCAGGCAAATAGGCGTGAAAAACCTCAGCTTGAGACTCTGGAGAGCTGCCAGTCTGAGTAGACAATACTGACGTCAGTGGACCGAGGGTCTGATTCAGTATAAGGCAGCTTCAGATTGATAGATAGATAGATTTAAAAACATACACTTTACAGGGAAAATCCCCGTTTTTCAAACCGTATGCCTCATTCTATGTTATCACTGCATAACAAAATCAGCTCTGCTATCTCATCATGGAACAAAGACTCTCAGTTGGGTTTATTAAAGTCTCCTCTTTATCGTTTTGAACACTTCCCTTCCTGTTCCTGTGGGTTACCACTCCTCAGCAGCTGCGGATGTCTGTTGGCATTGGGCAACCCTACCCTGCCTCCAAGCACAACTAGCGACATGGCTGGCCTTGTTTCTCTTTGCTCATCATCAGTGTTTCCTCTCAGCGTGAGCTAGCTCACACATTTTTAGCCTCCAGCTCACACATTTTTGTCATAGCTCAGGAAAGATGGCCCAGAGCAAAATAATTTATGCAGGAGCTCATAACTTTAATGCCAGTAGCTCACAAAATAGAATTTTTGCTCACAAGACTCTGCAGCTTAGAGGGAACATTGCTCGTCATCCACAATGCTGTGCTGAGTGGTGCCCAGCCCTTCCCCCTCTTCCCAAACCATCTAGCAGTTAGTGTTTGTGTTATATTGTGGCAAGGTGTGGATTTGGTGGTATTCTAGAGTTGCCAGGTCTGACTCAGGAAATATCTGGGGACTTTGGGGGTGGAGCCAAGAGCAAGGTTGTTTGTGACAAGCATCACATTTAAAGGGACCACGCTCCTTTTAAATTCCTTTCCTTCATCGGAAATAATGGAGGATGGGGGCGCTGAGACAAATTTAACTCAGCCTCCCAGTGAGCAGGTACAGGAACATTCAGAGCAACCAGGTTTTTTAAATGCCAAATCCTCACCCCGACCTTCTTTTTCTGACTCATTCAACATGGACACAATGACAGCCCAGCCCAGTCCTTGCAACGCATCGGCTGTATCTTCAATGATTCGCAGAAGTCATTGGATCAGATAACAAGGTAAGAGCAACTAACAAAGGAAACAGGAACTGGGAATTTACGATGTGTTTCCTGGAACATAGCAGGCTGGAGAAACAAACTGTCTGATTTAGAAGAAGATATTGGATTTATATCCTGCCCTCCACTCCGAAGAGTCTCAGAGTGGCTCACAATCTCCTTTACCTTCCTCCCCCACAACAGACACCCAGTGAGGTGGGTGGGGCTGGAGAGGGCTCTCACAGCAGCTGCCCTTTCAAGGACAACCTCTGCCAGAGCTATGGCTGACCCAAGGCCATGCTAGCAGGTGCAAGTGGAGGAGTGGGGAATCAAACCCGGTTCTCCCAGATAAGAGTCCACACACTTAACCACTACACCAAACTGGCTCTCCGCATTTAGATTTTATTAATTTCCTAAAATCTTTTGATTGTATCTTTTTACAGGAAACCTGGTCTACAGAAATGCTAAACTTTGCAGATTTTAGAGTTTAATCTTTCTGGAGCTCATAGAATTGGACATCCTGGTCCAATCTTTTAGAAACTTGGGGGGGGGGGTTGAGGAGAGGCACCAGATGCTATGCTGAAAATTTGGTGCCTCTACCTTGAAAAGCAGCCCCCCAACGCGCCACATACAGACACTTCTTCCAGTTGAATGTTAATTTTCTTAATGCATGGTGTAATGTACTGGGTTCGGAGACGTTCAACAGCAACATACTTTATTGTATAGCACATCACAAAGACAACATGGCAGGGCCAGGTCCCCACTTATATGCTTTCACCTGGAACAGCCCACTTCCTTGTCCATTCCAATTCTGCCCGGTTAAAGTTCGTGCCACAGATCCTAATTGGCGGTCATCCATACAGTCAGGCAACTCGCGGTTTCCTGCAGCTCACCTCAGCGCACGAACTCACGCTGTGTTGGAAATTCAGGGACTGCTATGTCTTGAAACATAAGCTAATGTACTGCATGGCGATCGCTACAGAGGCGACCCAGGGAAACCCACGGGTCCCCGGATGTAGCTCGCTAGACGCCCCACCCATTAAGATCTGTGGCGGGAAGTTTGACTGGCCAGAATTGGACTGGTCAGACTGGGGGGCAGTTCCGGGGAATGTATATAAGCGGGACCCGGCCCACGTGTACTCTCTCTTGTAATGTACCACCGAATAAAGCATGTTGCCTTCAAACCGTCTCATCACTCAGTACATTACAGGGACCAAAATGCAAGACACCACACATGGCAAGAAAACTTGAGGCACCAAGCCCTCTCGGTGCACTGGAGATTGGCAACCCTATGTGGAAACTGGAAAAATTCTGTAGAAGATCCCCTGACAAAGCTTACTGGGAAACACCTTGGGATCCACAAGAGCTAAATAAATGTTCTACTCTGCTCTTGCTCTCTTTCGCCTTCTCCACTTACTGGTGCAGCCACCACTTTTTCTGGCCTTCTACATGCCAAACAAATACTCTTCCACTGACCTGTGGTCGCTACCCTTAAGAACAGTTGCCGTATAACAGGGATGGTGAAACTTGCTTAATGTAAGAGCCACATAGAATAAATTTCAGATGTTTGAGAGCTGCAAGACATGAACGTCAGATGTTTGAGAGCCACAAGATGATGGATGGAAGGAAGGAAGGAAGGAAGGAAGGAAGGAAGGAAGGAAGGAAGGAAGGAAGGAAGGAAGGAAGGAAAATAGATGGGAATGGAGAGGTTGAAAGAAAGCAACTTTAACTTTAAATGCATTCTCCAAGCTGCTGAATGGCTTGGCTTGGAGAAGTGATTTAAAGAGACTAATCCCTTCTCCAAGCCAACCAATGGGGTAGTGGGGGCTTCAAGAGCCACACAATATGTGTGAAAAGGCCACATGTTGCTCCCAAGCCACAGTTTGGGCACTCCTGCCTTATAATGAATCAGACCCTTGGCCCAGAGTCTCAAGAAGAGTTCTTTTGCATCACCTGTCTTAGTGATGCTGGGGTTTGAACCTGGGACCTTCTACACACAAAGTAGAGGTCCCTCCCATGGGTGACTCTGGCTGAAGGTGGAAACTTCCAATTCAGGGAACAATCCTAAGCAGGTCTACTCCAAATTCTACTATGGTCTATTCAACAGGGCTTACTCCCAGGAAAGTGTCCTTAGGATTGTGCTGTCAAGAAGAAGACGACTGCAGATTTATACCCTGCCCTTCTCTCTGAATCAGAGACTCAGATACAATCTCCTTTACCTTCCCCCCCCCCCACAACAGACACCCTGTGAGGTGGGTGGGGCTGGAGAGGGCTCTCACAGCAGCTGCCCTTTCAAGGACAACCTCTGCCAGAGCTCCGGCTGACCCAAGGCCATTCCAGCAGCTGCAAGTGGAGAAGCGGGAACCAAACCCAGTTCTCCCAGATAAGCATCTGTGCACTTAAACACTACACCAAACGCTCTCAACCACCTATTCCCTTAATTTCAGGGATCCAATTGTATTTGAGTTGTAGAGCTGCCGATCCCAGGGAGGATTTCCAGCAAGGCACCTTTTCTGCTCCTTCCCACTGCATTCCTTGTGGATCGGGCTTTGTTGCGTCAAGCCTCCCCCATGAGTCATCGGGGGTGGCTCCTTTAAAAGCATGCTTTCCCAGATTGCTTCCATCGCCAAACAAGCAAACAAACAACTCTAGTGAATCCTAAGGCATGCAGCCAATTACCAGATAGCTGCAAATCCTCAGCAATTTTGGCTCTGCTGTGGACGATTGTCTCTTGCACAACTGTTTGGGACAGGATGATTTGACACCCCTTGCACAAGCATAGGAAACGGTTTGCTTTGTCAACATCCCTTTTTTTTCTTTTTCCCTCCTCTCTCTCTTTCTCTCCTGCACTTGCGCTCTTCCTGCATTACTGGTACAACCTGAGCCAAGTCAACCCGATGGAATACAACACTTCCCAAGGGCATACGACACACTCCATGAGGAACCACGCAAGAGCAGGAGGTCAACATCACTCACAGGCTTAAGTCAACTGGACCTCATCGCTTGGAAGGAAAATGGAGCCAGACTATAGTTTGTTACTGATTATTTTGCATCTATTGATGGCTCCTTTCGCCCTGGTTTTCGTTTGGGCCATTTACTACGACTTTTCTAGATCAGAGATCCCGCCTGGAATCGACCAGCCTCTAAAGCTCCGGATCCTTCACTGGTTATTGATTGTTTCGGCAGTTCTGGTAAGTTGATCGACTCAGAAACAACCTTTGGGGCTTCCTAATGAGATTATAGAGCCCTGTGGCTCAGAGTAGTAAAGCTGCAGAATTGAAGTCAGAGCCCTCTGCTCACGACCTGAGTTCGATTCCAGCGGAAGCTGGTTCAGGTAGCCGGCTCCAGGTTGACTCAGCCTTCCATCCTTCCAAGGTTGGTAGGGAAACACCTCATTTCCCAAATGGCAGAAGCAACCCAATCGTATTCTGGACATGAACCAGGATGTTTCAAATGTCTTCTTAGCGGTGTCTCCCTTTCGGAAAGCCATGAAAACTGCTACTCTGAATGCAGTGGTTTCATATATTCACTACATAATTCAAGGGTGAATTTAGATTATTTTAAAGTGTGGATGTAATGGCCAAAGGGCACCTTTATTATTAATATTAGCTGCCTCTTCCTTAAAATACCCCCGTGGCGCAGAGTGGTAAAGCTGCAGTACTGCAGTCTGAATTCTCTGCTCACAACCTGAGTTTGATCCCAGCGGAAGCTGGGTTCAGGTAGCCAGCTCCAGGTTGACTTAACCTTCCATCCTTCCAAGGTTGGTAAAATGAGTACTCAGCTTGCTGGGGGGGGGGGAGTGTAGATGACTGGGTAAGGCAATGGCAAACCACCCCGTAAAAAGGTCTGCCGTGAAAACGTTGTGAAAGTAACATCACCTCAGAGTCGGAAGCGACTGGTGCTTGCACAGGGGACCTTTCCTTTTAAATGAGATTATAGTTGGATGGGTGCTTGTGTCAATGTAGTGTTAGTGGCTAAGAGTGGCAAAGTAGTATCTGGGAGACTTGGGTTTGAATTCCTACATGTGCCATGGGAAGTGAGGTGGGGATACAAATGAAGCCGATAAGGAAATTAAACATTGTGTCCGCTGGGACAAATAGATTGCACTATGGCATTTTTAATTTCTTGCTGTGTTCCTGTTTCCATAGCTTGTGTTCCCAATGTTCCCACAGATACGCAATTTCTAGGCAGTTCATGCAACTGGCACAAAAGCAGGCACCAATGTTAATAGGACAGGCTAGCATCTGGGTACTGTTGGCCACTGTGTGGCTGCTGTGTGACAATGTGTGACGCTGGACAACGTGCACAGCTGGTCTGATCCAGGAGGGCTCTTCTTATGTACTTCAAAATTCAGTAAGCTCCTTTGCACCTTGCAAAAATCAGCACTGCAAATCAGTTTGAAAAAGTATTGCTTAGAACACACCCGCTGTTCTACTTTGGGGGACAGAAGCGCCTGAGGAAGTGATTGAGTGAGAACTGGGAGTTGAGGAATCCTTGGGAAGTCCCCGAAATGCTGAATTTGCATTTGTAAATCTTTGTTTCAAATCTGTCATCTTTAAAATTCATACAGGAGAGGTCTGGAGAAATCATAGAACGTGGCAATTCTTGCTGGTGTTCCCCCCACCACCACCACCACCCACCCATAGAACAGGACCCACAAAATCCCTCTTGGATTTCCCTTGACACAAAATTCAGCATCAACCTAAGAATGTATGGATCTCCTTGCTCCACCCCCAGCCCCATCATATGTATTATTAAACTATTTGGGACTTCTCTCCAAATCCCCAAATGCATTTCACTCAAGGAAGTGCTGAATGCATGTATCTGAAGTCCATAGCGAAGTGTCCCAGTGACCTTTCTCTTGGATCGGTTTTCAGAAACCTCACGAGGGTCAATCAACTCCTGTTAGCCTTGAGAGCTAAGTGGAGTTTGCATGGTCAGAGACAGTCTACTGCTGAACACTAGATACTGGAAGCAAACAAGACTGTCCCTTTCATGCCCTAAAGCAAAGCTTGAGTCCAGTGGCACTTTTAAGACCAACAAGGGTTTATTCGAGCTTTCATGCGCAAGTACACTTCCTCAGACACATTGGAATGGAGGTTAACAGTTCATACATAGGCAGACGCCTCTACATATTAGCATACAAATCAGCATACAACTTAATGACAGGGCCGGATCTAGGGGGGGCAGAGCGGGGTGCGTGCCCCGGGTGCCGACAGAGGGGAGGCACCAAATTGGATATGGAGTCCATTGTATTCTATGGGACCATAAGGGGGCATCATTTTTTTTTATTTTTGCCCCCCCCCCCTCAAAAAACATATAAATCCGGTCCTGCTTAATGAAGATGTGTTGACATATGCAAAGATCAAAAAGCAATAATATGGGAAGCATCTATGGTCGCCATCTGTTTGGATTTAATTGGGGGGAGGGGCAGAGTGAAGCAATAAATGTAACAAAGTAGGACACTGATGTGTAAAGGCAGGGCTTTTTTTTTGTAGCAGGAACTCCATTGCATATTAAGCTACCCCCCCCATGTAGCCAATCCTCCAAGAGCTTACAGTAGGCCCTGTAAGCTCTTGGAGGATTGGCTACATCAGAAGAGTGTAGCCTGATATGCAAAGGAGTTCCTGCTACCAAAAAAAAAAGCCCTGTGTAAAGATATCTTTCTTAATTGTTAAGAGCAGGGCTTTTTTTGTAGGAAAAGTCCAGTAGGGATTCATTTGCGTATTAGGCCACACCCTCTGATATCAAGCCAGCCAGAACTGCGTTCCTGCTCAAAAAAAGCCCTGGTCAAGAGTAATAAACTGAGACTCTGTTGTTACACCCCATTCATCTCAGATTATTACTCTTAATTCAGAAGGATACCTTTACACATCTGTCTCCTGTTTTGACATATTTATAGCTAGCTGATCTTAAGGTGCCAATGGACTCAAAATTTGTTCTACTGCTTCAGACCAACACAGCTACCCGCCTGGATCTACTTTCATGCCCCATCAGTGAGCTTCCCAGAGGCTTCCGGCTGGCAAAAGTTGGAAACACAGCACTAGACTGTATAATTCCTTGACCTGATCCAAGCCTATTTGCATGTTGTCACTAAAATTCACCGGAAACAAAATGAAAACATCTGGAAGCTTCAATTAATGCAAAATATTTATTACAGAGCGCACGTCTTGCTGTTGCTCCAAGATATTCAGTAGCTGCCAATTTGCTTCCAGGCACAATTCATAGTGCCAGTTGTTATCTATAAAAACTACACTGTCTGGTACTACTGGCTTACAATATGAAGCTGCCCAACCACTCTGATCTTCTTTAGAGGCTGTGTCCATAAGCCACTGCTGTCTACCATAAGAAGGGTGACATGAGGGTTACAGAGCCTCCTCTGTAGTGGCACCTTAGTGGGAGAACTTTCCCCATTATTATTCAAGCTGATGCCAAGCAGGTTAAATTTTAGGCACCAGCTTCTTTTCATTTACCCAGGCTTTTTATTGAACTTGTAGAGTTTTCCTTTTGTCCTTTAACCTTTCTCAACTGCACTGAGGTTTCTTTTATATTTTTGCTCTTTTGTTTATTTATTTGAGTTATTTCAAGTCCGCCTTTCTCCCAGCGACTTGAGGGGGATTGCATGTAGTGAGTCACTACAGTTGACAAAATGGGACATTCAGGCTGATAACAGACGGGCATTTTGAGGTGGTTGGGAGGCATCCCAAATCGGGACGGCTCAAAAAGAGCCATCCTCAAGCCTTCACACACTCCCCCGCAAGTCGTCCCCATCCTGTCCTTGGGGCGACATGGGCATGTTCAGATGAATGTTGCACACCATTCCTGTCCTAGATCCATCCCTAAAGTCTCCAAGTATTTTTCAGCACTGACCTGGCAACCCTATTTAGGACCCGCATTTATCATGTTGCTATGGGGCCAGTGCATGTTGCCTTTTACTTCCCAGATGCATATGAGAAGAACTTCAGGTGAAACTCTCCTCCAGAGCTACTTTTAGGGAGAAGCAAAGGTTGTGCCAATCCCTGACTATTCTTCCCAAAGACAGAGGTCCTCTACAGCCTGTGGTCGGCGGGTGAGGAACCTCCAGGGTGAGAGAACCACTGGGATCAAGGAATCCACCAGTACCAACAGCCAGTTACTCATAGGTTTCAACCCAGTTTTAAAAGAAAGCTCTGGAAAAGAGCTACACCAATGTGATTCTGCCCTAATGATTGATTGGATTGATGTTATAAGTCATCACTGATATAATCAGATTCAATATCTAGCCCCACCTGGGTGAAAGTCTATCCATCTTGCAGTTGTGCATGACCGTGCTTGTTTCCGCGGAGGCAAAAGGGAGAGTCTTCCAATGCTGTTTGCAAGCCTGAAGGCAGCACACGAAGTGTCTATTAGGACTTTTCAGGGGTGCAAAATACAAAAGGCCCTAATGCAAGTTGCACGTTTTTTCTTCCCCTGCCTTCACCCAGGGATCTGTCTGAAATTGGGAAGGGGTGTGACCTGGAAAATGATCATCTTGGATGTGTTCTTATTATTGCTTTCCTTCCAGGGGTAAAACCTGCTTATAGATTTCTGAGCTCTCCCTGGGGGAAGGGGAGAAATTAAAATAATGTTACAATGTCCTCGAAAGGCCAAAACAAATGTTTCCAGTAAACATTTGTTATGCAAGATAGGGAAGAGCCAGTATTCACTGAAAGCTTCCTCCCAGCAAATGCAAATTTCCTTTTTCTGCCTAGGGTTGGAGATTTGGGGAGTGGAGCCTGAGAAGGGCAGGGTTTGGGGAGGGGACGGAAGTGACTTTTGCAGGGTAGAATGCTACAGGTCCTGTCTTCCAAACTGGCCATTTTCTCCAGGTGAATTGATCTCTGACTCCTGGAGATCAGCTCCAAGAGATCTTCAGCCACCAACCTGGAGGACCACAATGAATGAATGCCATCTGTCATGAATGAATTATGGCTGCATGCAGGACCAGATCTACATGTTTTTTTGAGGGGGGGGGGAATTAAAAAAATGACACCCCCTTATGGGCCATTTTACTTTATGGTCCCATATAATACAATGGACTCCATACCCAATTTGGTGCCCCCCTCCATCGGCGCCTGGAGCAAGCATCCCCATCTGCCCCCCACCCCCCTAGATCCAGCCCTGGCTGTATGAATAGACTTTTCTTTGTTAGGTCCCAACTTTGATAAAGTTTCAAGAGAAACAAGCAAGGAGTCGACCGCTTGTTAGATAGGGCTTTAAGTCTCCCAAGCCTTCCCTGGACGGGACACTAAAATTGTCTGAGGGCTTGACTTTAGGACTATTCTGCAAAAAAAACAGCCACACTGAGAGACTTCGTCACCTATAATCTCGGTTTGAAGAAAATGGAATATCTTTTTTGTAATTGTATTTCTGAGACTTTTGTATGAGACTTTTCTGATAAAAAATTGAATTTATACTTAATGAAATTATTTATGACTTTTTATTGATGTCGGTACAGTTTAAATTCCTTATGTAGAGCTGTGTTTTTGACAGTGTTGCAACCACCTGGAGATTGGAACCCTATTTCTCCTCTATGTCCCTTGGGAATGATTGTGAAATTTTTGTTATATCGGATTTTGTGATGAAATATGGGTCTCCACTCACACTGGAAGACTTACCCCTGAAACTCAATTTACAGGACTTTGGATGAGTACACTGATAAGTGTTGATGAGTGTTGTTGTATTGTATTGTTTTATTGAACCATGGAACTCCATGCCTGTGAGCCGCCCTGAGCCCGCCTTTGGCGGGGGAGGGCGGGATATAAGAATAAATTTTATTATTATTATTATTATTATTATTATTATTATTATTATTATTATTATTATTATTATTATTATTATTATTATTATTATTATTATCTGGAGTGTTACCCAGGACTGGTTCTAGACTGTCTGGCATCCTAGGCAAATCTAACTTCTGGCGCCCCCCCCCCCCCACTGATAATGTCACCAAGTCACATGGGAGGGTGCCCATTTTGGCACCCCGAAAAGGCTGGTGCCTTAGGCAATTGCCTAGTTTGCCTAGTGGCAGGGCCAGCCCTGGTGTTACCCCTTCCCCTCCTTGTGTTGTGGAGACTGGAAGTGGTTTAGATAACCCAGCTTAGCCTGAGTTTGTCAGAGCTTGGGAGGTAAGCAGGGTCAGCCATGGTCAATACTCAGATAGAAGGAAGGAGACCTCCAAGGAAGGATGGGTTGCTATGCAGAGGAAAGTGATGGCAAAGGACCCTTGCTCCTCTCTTGCCTTGAATGCCCCATGGTTGGGGGTTGCCATAAGTAGGTTGCAACTCTACAGCATATTCTTCTTCTTATGGAGACTTCATGCACTAAACAGGCTTGCCACCCTCCAGGACCACCACCCCTTCCCGAATTACCACTGATCTACAGGAGACCTCCCCCCACCGAATTACCACTGATCTACAGAATTCAGAAATCAGTTTCCCCGGAGAAAATGGCTGCTGT
This sequence comes from Heteronotia binoei, assembly GCF_032191835.1. Taxonomy (NCBI): domain Eukaryota; kingdom Metazoa; phylum Chordata; class Lepidosauria; order Squamata; family Gekkonidae; genus Heteronotia; species Heteronotia binoei. The sequence continues at coordinate 17,370,971 of NC_083240.1, forward strand.
AGAGGGTGAACCCTATGGCATAACATCCTGCTGAGCTCCTTCCCTGAACCCCGCCCTTCCCAGGCTCCACCTCCAAATCTCTAGGAATTTACTAACCAGGAGTTGGCAACCCTAGTTAGAGACGATGTTTATGTGACCTGGGAATTATGTGATGCCATAATTCAGGGATCTTCAGAAAGGCACATTCAAGAATTCAGTTAACATTCACTGTTCAGTTTTAAGTGCAGTTGTTCTGAAAAAAATTTTTAAGTGGGATTTGCTTGTAAAACTGGTTTTGTTGCATTGGAATCCTCTTTCATTCTATGTATTTTACAGTTTTTCTTGTGTTTCCCCAATTCGGGAACCTAGTTTTTATTGCATTGCTTGTATGTATACTGTTTATATGGAGGTATAGAATAACAGAATCATAGAGTTGGAAGGAGCTATAACAGGCCATCTATGGTGACAGACGCTGCCTTCAATGGATTTAAAAGAGATTAGACAGATTCCTGGAGGTTATCCTTAAATGGAACATCAACATTAAAAAAAGAGTACCCGTGAATACTGGTCTGTGGGAAGAAACAACCGAGGGAAGGTTTGGTCTCTGCCAGAGTTTTTCTTGTAGAACAAGCCTAGGAGAGGGACAGTAGCTCAGTGGAAGAGCATCTGCTTGGTAAGCAGAAGGTCCCAGGTTCAATCCCCGGCATCTCCAACTAAAAAGGGTCTAGACAAATAGGTGTGAAAAACTTCAGCTTGAGACCCTGGAGAGCCATTGCCAGTCTTAGACAATAGTGACTTTGATGGACCAAGGGTCTGATTCAGTATAAGGCAGCTTCATATGTTCATACATAAGCAAAGCAGAAATTTATTTTCATATTAGGCCACACACCCCTGACACCGCCATTGTTTCACACATGGCTTTTTGTAGAAAAGCCCAGCCAGAATTCATTTGCATATTAGGCCACACCCCCTGACACCAACCCAGCCAGAATTGTGTTTCTGTGCGTTCCTGCTCAAGAAAAGCCCTGAGTGTGTGTGAACACACCCCTTGATGGATCAATGCTCTGATTCGGTATGAGGCAGCTTCGTGTGTTCTTTTCAAACAGGGGAAGATTCTGGAGAACCTCAGCTTCTGTTCTCAAATCCGTTTCATCCGTTTCACCCAAGAGGGCAAAAAGCTGGGAGAAGATCCCAAACTCCTGATTAAGGATCTAATGTTTGAGGACATCCCCGTGAGGGTTTACCAGCCAAAAGAATCCAAATCGGAACGAAGGAGAGGAGTCATCTATTTCCACGGAGGAGGCTGGATGTTTGGAAGTATCAGTAAGGCATCCTGAAAAGTCAGCCAAATATTATATAGTCTTTTTTTTTTAAAGGAATCCCTATGCTTACATTTCTTGTTTGGTGCTTGGAGGGTGGGGAAACAGTGGGAGGGCTTCTAGTGTCCAGGTCCCACTGGTGGACCTCCTGGTGGCACCTGGTTTCTTTGGCCCCTGTGCGACACAGAGTGTTAGACTGAATGGGCCATTGGCCTGATCCAACATGGCTTCTCTTATGTTCTGTGGCACATTTTCTTTTTGTGTTGAAATAAATGTTATTAGTCTTTAGGGTATTACTGAACTCTTGGGTAGTTTTGCTACTAGAGACTCAACACAGCTACCTTTCTGATATAACTGAGAACTAGAGACAGGGTGAAATTTCATATGATATTGAGCTGCCTAAATTTTTAAAGTCTCTCCTCCCCCTTCTCATGAAAATGGGCCAGGTTACAGACTCCACTTCAGCATCATGTGTGACTTGGCCCTGCACAGACCAACAACTTCAATGTAGCTTATCACTGTAGACTTATCAGTACCAAATTTGCTCAGTTTCTTCTTTTGCAAATAACACAAACACAAACATGCCTACTGGGCACAGGAATTCAGAAAACGGATTCTGACCCCATGGTGAGATCTTTTATGGGCTACAGTCCAAACTAGCTGTCTGCCTCCAGGGATAAAGGAAGGGTTTTCAGAGGACGGTTCTGCTGCAATTTCCTACAAACAGTTGACAGAGGAGAGAAGGAAATCCGTAGGTTTCACAACAGGACCAAGAGGTCTGGGTTGAACTATTTCATCCTGCAACCTACGCCAAAGATGCAGGGATGGTTTTTGAAGTACTCCTCCATGTTGTTTTGTCTCCCTAAATCCACTTTTAAAATAATTTTGCTTTTCTCTCAGGGGAATTGAACACTTTTCTTTTCTTTTTGGATGATTTACTGTTTCCTAGCACCCACATTTCCAAATGTTATTTGTGCACTGATAAGTCAGCAGCATATGCTACACATATACTGTACTATAGCTTGTGTACATTGTGTGTATAAATTGCACACAAAAAGACATACCACGTGTATACACAAGTGAATGCGCAAAAGTAACATCTTGTTCCCAGAACATAAATATGTTGAGACTGAGAATTAGAGCTGCCAACCACCAGGGGATCTCCCAGAATTACAACTGATCTCCAGATGACAGAGAACCATCCCCCTGGACAAAATGGCTGCTCTGGAGGATGGACTCTTTGACAGTAGAGCCCCATAGAATAAAAGTCAGATGTCTGAGAGCCACAAGACATGATCATCAAAGGAAGGAAGGAAGGAAGGAAGGAAGGAAGGAAGGAAGGAAGGAAGGAAGGAAGGAAGGAAGGAAGGAAGGAAGGAAGGAAGGAAGGAAGGAAGGAAGATGGGGAGAGGAAGAAGAGGTGGAAAGAAAGCAACTTTAACTTTTAATGCATTCTCCAAGCCACTGACTGGTTTGGTTTGGAGAAGTGATTTAAAGAGAGAAATGCCTTCTCCAAACCAGCTGATGGGGTGGTGGGGGCTTTGAAGCCACACAATATGTGTGAAAGAGCCACATGTGGCTCTTGAGCTGCAGTCTGGCCACCCCAGTCTAGTCTCTAACCATCCTAAATAGCAGGGCTGAATCTAGGGGGGGGGGACAGAGGGGGGTGCTTGCCCCAGGCACCGATGGGGTGTGTGTGCCAAATTGGATATGGAGTCCATTGTATTCTATGGGGCCATAACATAGAATGGCCTATAAGGGGGCTTCCTTTTTTAATTTTGCCCCCCCTCAAAAAACACGTAAATCCGGTCCTGCTAAATAGAGTTTCTCCCCTGAGGAGTCTACAGCCTAAGGTCTGTTACAGAGAGAGTGGGAGGGTGTTACACCACAGCTGCCTCCTCAGAGTTAGTCATAGTACTGTGGCCCCTTTAGATTTCCTTTTGGGAGACAGAAACCAACCTATCTGACTGCTATTAAAATAGACATATTATCTGGTTCATTAAGAGCAATGGGACATTGTCACAAAGCAGAAGGAATGCAGACAACACATTAGAATACCTTGCCTACAGTTACAAAAGGCTGACTTGTTGGCCAGGCTGGCCTTTCTCTGCTGGTAGCAAAGGGCACAGTCAGGCCTTCTTCGCAAATACACAAAGCTCCCTCTTAACCTTTCCTCCACAGTGTTCTCTCTCAGGCCTGGTCTACACTGCTGAACCTCCTTATGGCACCTGGTTTTTGGCCACAGTGTAACAAAGAGTGTTAGACTGGATGGCCCACTAGCCTGATCCAGCACGGCTTCTCTGGTGTTTTTATATTGTAAGGTTGCCAGCTCCAGCTGAAGAAATATCTGGGGACTTTGGAGGTGGAGCCAGGAGACTTTGGGGTGGAGTCAGGAGCAAGGTTGTGACAAGCATGATTGAACTCAAAAGGGAGTTCTGGCCATCACGTTTAAAGGGACTGCACACCTTTTAAATGCAACCAACAGCATAGATTCAATGTGAGGCGTTGTCCATAGAATGAGTAGGACCGGGTCTCCTCTAGTGAATGAACGTCTATGAAATTGGAGGAGAAATGATCAGTGATGTGCAGTGCAACTCATGACTGAGGAAGGCGTGGCCGAAACTGGTCTCCTATTATTCCTTCTCCGAGCATTTATTTCCATGAAAAACAGTATTCTGAGTACTGGAGTCTGGACTGTATCAGAGAATTTTGTACACTGGGACTTTTTGCATTCTTTGTGTAATTTTGTTGCATTGTGTCTTTAAAAAATATTTATTTAAGAATCTTGTATGTGCGACTCGGATACATTGTGACTTTTTTGCCAAATATTTACCGGATATCCTCTGCATTTACCAAACCCAGTTGGGGATTGGCAACCCTTTAATATGTTGTTATGTGCACAGTGTGGTACAATGATGCGGCAGAAGGTACTGAGGGGTGGAATGAACCATACTATTCTAGATTTCAGGAAAGGGATTAGACTGTTCAAAGACTGGTAAATATATAACTCCCTCTAAATGAAGAACTAGCACAGCATGCAAAGAGCCAAACAGTGCCTCTCTCTCTGCTGTGCTTTAAAAAAAAAAAAAAATTAGTAGGGAGTTTTTTGACATGGGGAGAGCACCTAAAAGATGACTCTCCCTACCTACTGTCTGAAGTGGTACAGCCCATTCTATCCCCTCACAATTCTACCACCTCATTCTGCCCCCCAGGCCTCAGTTAGACACGCGGCAGAATGGGGTGACAGAGTGCCAGGGATAAACAGCCAGTGTAGGGCTGCCAAGCCCCTGGCCCAGGCAGGGGTTCTCCTGCCCTGGAGTTCCCAACCTGCCAGCCTACATTGGTACAATAGATACCATAGAGTTTTGCCCTCCCAAATTGCTAGAGTGTCTGGGGAAACTATAGAGTTTTCCCAGAAATGCCTAGAGTGGCTGGCACGCAACATCGTAAGAGTGATGACACCACTTGCGGGTGAAGTCATTGTGCCGGAAGCCATGAAGAACTTGGCAACCCTAAGCCAGTGGCTGGCAACCAGCAGGAATCTGGTGGGCATGGGGGTGACATTGGTGGAATGGTGACACCTCTTCTGGGGAAAACCCAGAACTGATGCTATGCCACTCTAGGAATCACTGGGAAATCTATAGTAAACCATTGAGTTTCTAGCAATTCCTAAAGCAGCATGATGTCACTTCTGAGTTTTTCCTGGAAGTGATGTAATGCCATCACACCAACAGCAATTTTCGAATTTGCTTTCTTCCCACTGGCTGCTAATGTAGTCGCAGGCAGCAAAGGGTGCTGACCAGAGGTTTCCAGCTATACCAAGAGATCTTAAAGGGACAAGATCAGTGTGAACGTGCAACTATGTGACTATAGAACCAATACAATATTGACTTGCAAATGGTCTTTTGTTCTTGTTTATAGTGTCCAAACTCTATTATCAATTCTGTACGGTCAATATTGCTTCAAAATACAAAAGGCACTAATAAGTTGCATAAACAATTACGACTGCACATATGAAATATTTTTGTGGTAGCCATTCCGGCTCCTGTAAATGCTTTTACAGAAAGAAACAGTTTCTAATCACATACAATAGTTCCCATCACTGTTCCCTCTAAGCTGAGTTAGCATGAGCTAGCTCACAAATGTTTAGCCTCCGGCTCACACATTTTTGTCTTAGCTCAGGAAAGATGGCCCCGGAGCAAACTAATCTATGCAGCAGCTGCCAGTAGCTCACAAAGTAGACTTTTTGCTGACAAAACTCTGCAGCTTAGAGGGAACATTGCGGGAGCTCTGAACGGAGCAATATGTTGTATGCAAATAGATCCAGGTGGGCAGCCGTGTTGGTCTGAAGCAGTCGAACAAAGCAGGAGTCAAGTTTCACCTTTAAGACCAACGAAGTTTTATTCAGAATGTAAGCTTTCGTGTGCTAGAAGCACACTTCGTCAGCTTACATTCTGAATAAAACTTTGTTGCTCTTAAAAGTGCAACTTGACTCCTGCTTTGGTGTTTGCAAAGTTACAGACTGGCAACTGCTCAGCCACGTAAATGAAGCCGCATGTTGCTGCATGCCTGGAAACTCTTCCACCCTTTCCGGGGCTAATATGCAGGAATGCAATCAACTCCCTCCTTCTAATAATGTACTCTTCATTCTTGTAACGTATGGTACATGTTAAAAAGTAAAGTAGGTGGACAGGAACACCTCTGTGAAAAATGTGTTCTCATTTAACCCAGCCTTAAGTAACTATAGGACAATTAACAGACTCTGCATTTATTGCCTGTGATGCTCTCACCCCCACTCTTCCATTTCGACATGTTTATTGACTTTGCTGTTACCCGACATAACAAATGGCATTGAAACCAAACTAGTTGTTCTTTCAATTTGTTAACTGCACTATTTTGCCACAGATTCTGACTTGGTACTATTTTTGCATGCTTCACCACTGCCTGCCAAGTATATGTAAACTCTGCTCACTGTACCCCATTTCATTGTCCGATGAAGTGTGCATGCACACTGCTAAATGTCAGTTGATGAAGTAAAGGAATGCGAAACCATCTTGAACCCATAGACGTGTTCTCCCCTTTTTCTCTGCTCCAATCATGGAACAGCATTGTTGGGTTGGAGAAGCTGAATGCATCCCTGCATATTAACCCCGGAGAGGATGGAAGAAGAAGAAGACTGCAGATTTATACCCCACCCTTCTCTCTGAATCAGAGACACAGAGTGGCCTACAATCTCCTATATCTTCTCCCCCCACAACAGACACCCTGTGAGGTGGGTGGGGCTGAGAGGGCTCTCACAGCAGCTGCCCTTTCAAGGACAACTCCTGCAATAGCTATGGCTGACCCAAGGCCGGTGCAAGAGTTCTCCGGCTTGTAGTAATGTGGGGCTTCATTTACATGACTGAGCAATTGCCAGTCTGTGTAATTTTGTTTAATTGACTTTGTATACAACATATTGCTCAGTTCAGAGCTCCTACGGGAACCAGAGAAGTCTGAGAATGTGACTGGAACAGTTTCTTTCTGCATAAGTGTTTACAGCAGTCAGTGTGGCTACCCTAAAAAGATATTTTATTGGTTCTATAGTCAGTGTATCATTTATATAGGTGCCAAGAGATCTAGCAGCCTTACTTTAAACTGTAGCGGAGTAATTACATTTTTTCAATGTCATTGTTCCCTGTATGTGGAAAATCAGTTCTGATGAAAAAGGAATTCTTTGTTTGCACATATTTGTCCAGTAGGCACTATCTCCAAAGAGGCATTCCCTCCAGAGTTTGAGAGAAAGAGGAATGCCTCTTCTAAGTCGGTATCTGTCCCCATGGAATGAAAGAAGCTACTTTAAAAGGTGGCAAAAATCGGTCACCTGGTTCATCAATTGAGATGAAATACAAGATTCCTGAGTATTTGTTGTTCAGTTGCACAGTCGAGTCTGACTCTTTGCAACCCCATGGACAAAGTCACGCCAGGCCTTCCTATCTTCCACTATCCTCCGAAGTCTGCTCAAATTCGTGTTAGTTACATCAGTAATGCTGTCCAGCCATCTCATCTTTTGCCGTCTCCTTCTTCTTTTGCCTTCTGTCTTTCCCAGCATCAGGGGCTTCTCCAGTGAGTGCTCCCTTCTCAGTTGGTGGCCAAAGTATTTGAGCTTCAGCTTCAGCATCTGACCTTCCAGGGAACATTCTAGAATGTAAAGGATTCCAAACATTAGCAAAGTGAACAGCTGTCAGCATAAGGACTCATGGTGTGGAAATGGCGACAGTCATGCTTCTAAAATATTTGAATCCTTTTACACCAAGCCAAGTTCATGAAAATGGTGCTTTAAATCCCCTCTCTAAAGTTGGAAGCTCTAGGCTCCTGAAGCTCTTGAAGTCAATGTTGTTGTTCAAATGAGGAAGTTCTAAGAACATACATGACAGAAAGTCATCAACAAACCATTTGCAAAAGCGACCTATTTCCCCCAGCCAAAAGCAGAAGAGGAAGAGCTGTGGCTCGGGGACAGTGCATCTGCTTTACACACAGCGCGGCTTCTCCCAAGAGAAGACAATGCTGACCTTGACCGATCAGTGGTCTGACTCAGTATAAATTAGCTTGCATTTCGAACATGCATGCTTTTAGGAAAACATTTGCAAGAATACAGCTGGACTTCAAAACGTGGGATCCTTTTGGGACTCACAGTCACAGAACCTTTATTGGCATAACAACAACAGTATCGACTCAAGGAAGCAGGAAAAGAAAAGTTGGCTAACGAAACATTCTAAACAGACTTCTCCTCCTGTAAGCACAGTAAAGGAAGTTCGCCACCGCTTCGATGGTTTCAGCCTTATTTGAGGCTAGTCAATTCACTATCTTGCTTTCATCAGATTTACCCAGAGCTGGATTAGCAATTAGGCCAAGTAGGGACTGGCCTATGGCCCCCCCCCATGCCTTTAGGGGCCCCGGGCCAGTTTTTCCCCATGGTTTCCCCCCTGCTTGCAGCCCCCCTAGCCTGCATGCACAGCCAGCAACTGAGCCACTCTTTGCCCAATTTGCCCAGTGTGGCTGCTGCTGGCTTTGTTGCCAAGTTTGCCTCTTTCTGCCTCTCCCCTGAAGCTTAGTCAAAGGGCCTTTTAAGAAGGTGTTTGCGGGCTGCAGTGGGGGCTGTGGGCAGTGGGGTGGGCACTCAGACTCTGAGATAATCTGCCAAGGCCCCCTCCCCAAGATTTCAACTGCCTAGGGGCCTCCACAGAGTTTAATCCAGCACAGGATTTACCCTCCAGGGATTGCAATTTAGGATCCAGATAAAATGCAAGTAAATCACAGTAGAATCTACAGGATAAAAGTACATGGTCCGTTCCATCAGTTTCCTTCAGCCCACAGGGACATAGTTTAGCCTAGCCAAGGGTGGTATTCTTTTAAAATCTCCCATATAACATGACAGAAAGAAGCACATTAAAGTGGGCCAACGTAAATGCCCTTCCAATATGGGGATCAATCAAACATCAAAAATACTCTGTGAGAGAACCACTAAAAGGGAGAGCAATGCCCAGAACGTTTTTGGACTCAATATTTCCATTCCCTCTATCTGGGTCAGACCCAGAGGTTCAGTTCTGCATGCAGTTAGGGTTGCCGATCCCCAGTTGGGGGCAGGAGATCCCCTGGTTTGGAGGCACTCCTTGCTTCAGGATTATCGGAAAGCGGGGGGGGGGGGGAGTTGAATGCCCACTGGGCACTCCATTATACTCAAAGGAGTCTGGTCCCCGTAAGGTATAATGAAGAAATCGATCCGTGGATATGCGGCTCAGGGGAGCTGCTTTGCAAGGTAGAGGCACCCAATTTTCAGCATAGCATCTGATGTCTCTTCTCAAAACAGCCCCCAAGTTTCCAAACGAGGAGACCAGGGGGTCCAATTCTATGAGCCCTCAAAGAAGGTGTCCCTATGCTCCATTACTTCCAATAAAGGGAAGGCATTTAAAAGGAGCACGGTCCCTTTAAATGTGGTGGCCAGCACTCCCTTTGGAATTCCATTGTGCTTGTCACAACCTTGCTCCTGGCTCCACCTCCAGAGTCTCCTGGCTCCACCCCCAAAGTCCCCAGATATTTCCTGAGTTGGATCTGGCAACCTTACATGCAGAAGACTCCTTCACCAGGGAAATGAGTCTTCCTCTGGTCTTTCACTTAAGCATGGCTTCCTGCATTCAACAACTTGAGCATGGTTCCATCATTAGTGTAACAAAAACTTTGATTCCAAACCTTTGTCTGGATTGGAATTTAAAAATTAAAAATTAATCTAGACTCTTAATTTTCCATGTGTCTCTTTTCAGATTCCTATGATCATGTTTGCCGGTACATTGCCAAAGAAAGCGATTCGGTGCTTGTATCAGTTGGGTGAGTACATAACAGGAGCGAGTAGGGGGGTTGAGAGACGGAGGAGAACTAGGAAGTCCCGGGTTTGAATCCACATTCAGCTCTGAAGCTGAACAGGTAACCTTAGGCCAGTCATGGTTTGTCAGCCTAACCTGTTTCTCAATATCTAGGGCTTTTTTTTGAGCAGGAACGCACAGGAAAGCATTTCCAGCTGGCTTGGCATCAAAGGGTGTGACCCAGCAGAGTACAATGCCACAGAGCCCATCCTCCAAAGCAGCCATTTTCTGCATCTACAGTCATGGCTGTAATAGTGGGAGATCCCCAGGTGACACCTGCAGGCTGGCAATCCTACCTTCTGAAAACTATGCAAAACTGAACTATTCATGAGGGCCTTTCTGCACAGGGAATAAGGTTGCCAGACCTCCTGGTGGAGGCAAGGATTCCCCACTGCCAGACCCCCCCTTCCCTGCTGCTGATCAGCTGGCCAGCAGGCGAGAACTTACCCCCAAAAGAGGGAGAGCCATCTGAGGTGCAGCAACAAGTCTATGCTACTGCCCATGTGAACCAGAAGTGACATAATCACACTCAGGACATCACTGCCAACACTCTGGTATTAGGGCAAAAACTCTATGGTGGAAGCCAAATTTACCATAGAGCTTTTGCCCAAATGCCAGAGCGACACCTCGGCATCCCAGACTTGATAACATCACTTCCAGGCCTTGTGGGCCATGATATGGACACTTCACTGGGCCTCCCTGCTGCTCCCAGTGAGTCCTCCCCGCCTCATCTCCCACTGGTTGTCAAGAGGGAAGAGGTTTGCAGGAAGACACAAAATGCTTTTACAAACTTTCTTGGATAAATGATTAGGGACTTGTGGTCCATATTGCAGTGTTTAGCTTATTATATGTAGGATTCTATATATGTAATATGCAAGGGCAGCCTAGCCACTAGGCAAACTAGGTGATCGCCTACAGTGCCGACACTCTGAGCGTGCCAAATTGGGCGCCCCCATGTGACTTGGTGATGTTATCAGTGCCGGGGGGCGGGGGGCACCAGAAGTTAGTCGTGCCTAGGCTGCCAGACAGTCTAGGGCCAGCTCTGGTATTACGTACTGCTTTATGTGTCATGTGAATACTGCTATGCTTTAGTTCTTCCCACTGGTTCCAGACTTCTAAAATCCTAACACACTGGTTACTGAATGTCCCTTTTTAAATATAATTGCACTGGCTCATTATGTGTGTGAGAGAGAGACTATGAATAATATAAATAAATATTATGAATCTCTGTGAGAAAGAGAGGCTATAAATAATATAAGCAAAATTAATTAAATAAAATTAATTAAATATTATTTATTTATTAATTTCATTTATATTCCGCCCTCCCCCACCTTGGCAGGCTCAGGGCAGCTAACAACATTCTATAAAACATACAATAGTAGATAAAACCTTTAGATTTACAATATAAAACATTAAAACATTAAAATTAAAATTAACTAGTCCAATAAATGCAGTTATACAGCGGTATAGATCTTTAGATCGCATTGGCGGATCCTTAATTACTGACCTTCTTAGCAGTCCGAGTGTGCGAGTTTAAAAAGGGTGGTCTTGCAGGCCCTGCGGAACTGATCGAGGTTCCGCAGGGCCCGCACCTCCTCGGGGAGTCGGTTCCACAGGGTAGGGGCCGCGATCGAAAAGGCCCGTGCTCTAGTGTTCTGATATTTAATCTCCTTCGGCCCAGGGATAGTCATTAGGTTTTTCCCAGTTGACCTCAGTGCTCTCTGGGGTTCATATGGGGAAAGACGGTCCCTCAGGTAGGCAGGTCCTCGGCCATATAAGGCTTTAAAGGTGATGACCAACACTTTGTACTGGACCCGGTATATAATCGGCAGCCAGTGCAGTTCACGTAGCCCCGGCCGTATATGTTCCCGTTTTGGGAGTCCCAACAACAGCCTGGCCGCCGCGTTCTGCACTAGCTGCAGTCTCCGGGTCCGGCACAGAGGTAGCCCCAAGTAGAAGGCATTACAGTAGTCTAGTCTTGAGGTGACCGTTGCATGGATCACTGTTGCAAGGTCCCGGTGCTCAAGGAAAGGGGCCAACTGCCTTGCCCGCTTCAGATGGAAGAATGCTGACTTGGCAGTGGCTGCTATCTGGGCCTCCATTGATAATGAAGGCTCCAGTAAAACACCTAGGCTCTTTACCTGGTGCGCTGCTTTCAATGGCGCACCATCGAAGGCCGGGAGAGCTATTTCCCTTCCTGGAGCGCCGTGACCCACACACAGGACCTCTGTCTTCACTGGGTTCAACTTCAGCCCGCTCAGCCTGAGCCATGTCGCAACAGCCTGTAAGGCCCGGTCGAGGTTCCCTGGAGCGGGGTCGGGCCAGCCGTCCATTAGTAGATAGAGCTGGGTGTCATCTGCATATTGATGGCAACCCAGCCCAAACCGCCGGGCAATCTGGGCAAGGGGGCGCATATAGATGTTAAACAACATCGGGGAGAGCACTGCTCCCTGAGGCACCCCACAATCTAGTGTGCGCCTCCAGGACCGCTCACTCCCAATAGCCACCCTCTGTCCCCGACCTAGGAGAAAGGAGGAAAGCCATTGCAAGGCCGACCCCTCAACCCCAATGTCGGCGAGGCGGCGCGTCAGTAGCCGATGGTCGACTGTACCAAATGCAGCCGACAGATCTAACAGCATCAGCACCGCAACGCCGCCTCGATCCAGTTGCCGTTGGAGGTCATCCACTAAGGCGACCAACACCGTCTCCGTCCCATGGCCCGGCCGGAAGCCAGACTGACATGGGTCTAGGACAGACAGAATAAAAATTAGTTAAGCATATAAACGAGGCAAGGTGGCAGCAGGCCATTGGATGGCGGGTTTAGCCCTTCCAGGAAATGTAGGGATGCATCCAAATTCCTGTTAATTCCAATTTTCCCTGAATTGAATTGAGCAACTGGATGGGTGAGGTTTTCACCTTGCAGGTTTGGTTCATTCAGAGCTTTACAGAGCTATTTGTTCTACAGTGTTTGTGCACCTTGCTCACCCTTGCCCTTTTTTTGGCACTCTGTTTGCCATGGAATGCTGTGCTTTTGCATCACCAGTCACTGGCAGCCAACCAATCATTGGCTTGTTAGCAGCCAACCAATCACTGGCTGTCCACAACAAATACGCTGTAACAGAGCATGTCAGATTCCCAGCCCTTGCTGTTGCCTCCCTTCCATATAGAATCGGCTCTTCTTTCCCAAGAACTAGTATAGCATTGTGCCAAAGAGACTTCGGGTGCTTTCTCATGCACTAAATAACACACTTTCAATCCACTTTCAGTCTATTCTGCAACTGGATTTTGCTTTGTGATATGCCAAAATCCATTTGCAGTCACTGAAGTGGATTGAAACTGCATTATTTAGCTTGTGTGAAAGCACCCCTAGGGAAGGAGACCTTCTCCACAGGTTGTATTGGTACCCCCACTGTCCTTCCCACAGGAAATGAGAGATAACTGCAAAAGACATTGCAACCTCAGAGGGGCTGTGGAGCAAACTCCCATTCCCTGCTGGGTAGAGCACTGAAGGAGAGGCATGAAAGAAAGAGAGTTGCATTCTGCTTCCACTTCCAGGAGGGGTAGGTGGATGGACCTGCATGCATAGTGTTGATACAGACACAAGGGGGCAGTGTGCTCTGTGTGGATTAGGGGCTGTGGTTCAGGGATAGACAATCTGTTTTCCATGCAAAAGTTCCCAGGTTTAAATATCAGCATCTCCAGTTTCAAAAGGCTCAAGCAATTGGTGATGTGAAAGACCTTTACTTAAGAATCTGGAGAGCAGCTGCCGGTTAGTGTAGGCAATATTGACCATGATAAACCAATGGACAGTATAAGGCAGCTTCATGTCTTCATATGTGTTCATGTTGGAGCCCACTGGGGAGTATTATGCCCAGAGCACACACCCCAGACCATGACATCTGACCTGAATATCTCTCCCAAAGGACAAAACGGATAAGGGACACGTTTAGGATTGCCAGCTCCGGATTGGGACATCCCTGGAAATTTAAGAGTGGCGCATGGGGCTGGCAGGGATTGAGGAAGGGGGGAATCTCAGTGGGGTATTGTAAGGTTTTGCCCAAGTTCGATCATGAAGCTCCTTAGGTTGGTTCAAAAGAAGCTGTTAATGATGAGGCTCGAAGCAAATATTATTGACGTGCATTGCAGGATCAGGTCTTGCCAGACTGAACTGGATTGGCAGGCGCTTAGTACTTGCAGTGTATAAAACATAACAGCTCTCCTTTTCCCACGCCTGCCAAAAGTCCTTGAATTAATATAAGGTCCTTTCCCAGGCAATGCCATGCCACGATACTGGCATGATAATAATAGATCATTAATAATAATAGATCATTCAGAACCAAAAATAACAATGCCAGCAAAGCAGTGCCATCTCCACTTTTAACTATCAGGGACTTGTTCATAGACTCCACCCTCCAAAGCAGCCATTTTCTTCAGGGGAAATGATCTCTGTAGTCTGAGATCTGTTGTAATTCCAGGCCCCACCTGGAGGCTATGAGGAGTAAATGAAAAGCCTAGGTTTTCTCCAGAGCTAATGTCCCAGGAATGTGGTATGCTGGAAGTTGATAACTGGAATACGTCTCTCAGATGAAGACACTTGAAACAGTATTACAAGCTTTACTGTTAGAGGCTTATGACCTTCCACTATATAATAAAAGTCTTTAAAGCCTGCCTTGGTGGGGAGGGCAGGATATAAATAAAAATTATTATTATTATTATTATTAAAGAAAGGAAGTTTAAAGCAACGTCTTAACATCATAAATTCTTTCCTGAAGAACAAGAATTATCTGCAATTGCAACACATTGGACACTGGCACTTTAATTAATAGTTTTCAAGGATTTCAAACTGGATATGGACTAACCGCAAGCACTTTTGAATATTTATTCCTTGTACTTTATACTTTGCATTTTTTATAATATGCTGTTATATGTAATGATATGTGACAGTGTGTGAAGCTGTCAGTGTGTGTAATGATATGTGACAGTGTGTGTTTAATTCTCTATTACAATTTTGAATTATTTTCCATTAATTTTTCGTTATTTTTCCACAGTTTTTTGTTGTTGGTTGACCCACCTGGAGGCTGGCAACCCTAGACTCACTTATGCATACTGCCTCGGATTTCTTGGTGTGTTAAAATAGACCCCCCCCCCCAAAAAAAAATTAAAATTAATTTACTGCACCTAATTTATTTTCATATAGGTATCATCTAGCCCCTGAGCAGAAGTATCCATCCCAGTTTTATGATTGCTTGGCCGCTACGGTACATTTTCTGAAGAAAGCAGAAGACTATGGGGTGGACCCTGCTCGCATTATCATCAGTGGGGACAGCGTTGGAGGGAATTTCACTGCTTCTGTTTGCCAGGCATTAGTGAGCCAAGCCGATGTGGTCAAGCCACTCGCTCAGATTCTGATCTATCCTGGTCTTCAAGCAATCGACTTCAACCTGCCTTCTTACCAACAGAACCGAGCAGTCCCCATCCTGTACCGAGAGCACGTTATCTGTTCCGCTCTGCAGTACCTCAACAAGGATTTGTCCGTGTTAGACAGCGTCATGCAAGGGTGTCATGTCCCCAGTGACATCAAAACAAGATTTGGAAAATGGATCAACTCCGAAAACATCCCGCAAGAATTTAAGGCTAGGGGATTCAAGCCGTCAGAGACCACATCCTTCTTAGACAGTGTCTACGAGGTGGTGAAGCAAGCTCTGGAGACAACTTTCTCTCCCCTTATGGCAGAAGATGCTGTTATTTCCCAGCTTCCCAAGGCCTGCATTGTCACTTGTGAATATGACGTTCTAAGGGACGATGGGATCCTTTACAAGAAACGTCTGGAAGACAACGGAGTGCCTGTCACTTGGTACCACATTGAAGATGGTTTCCATGGGGTGATCAACTTTTTCAACGGGTTTTTGTCATTCCCTTCTGGTAAAAAGGGAGTAGACAGCATTGTCACTTTTATAAGGAGTTTATAACGCAGTGTTTGATTAAATCAAGATTTATATATCTGGTTGCTTATATTTGATGAAACCAGCGAGGTTATATAGCTTTGGAGGAGGGGAAGCGGCTCTTTCGTAAAGCAGACATTCGGCCTGCTTGGAGGCCTGGCTTCATTTCCCCTGTGCTTTCAGACAAGGGACTGAGAAGATGGGAAAGTACACTGTGCTGGAAACACACCCTGACGGCAAGATCAAATAAGTTGGACTTAGGGTTGCCAGGTCTTCCTCAGGAAATATCTGAACAAAGCAGGAGTCAAGTGCGCCTTTAAGACCAACCAATTTTTATTTAGAACGTAAGCTTTCGTGTGCTCTTAAGCACACTTCCTCAGATGAGGAATCCAGCACAGTGAACAAAGCCATACGTAGCTGAGCAGAGCCATACATAGCTGGTAGGCGGTGGCCCAGAATGCAACATGGTACAGATTTAAGAACCAACGACAGTGAAGTAAAATTATCTGGCAGGCAATGGTTTAGAATGTAAAATGGTACAATGACAGAATAATAAAATTAACAAATTGAGCAAACCTTTGATCTGAGTAGCATGAGCATGTGAAAGCCACAAAACAGCAGTATACAGTAAAATTAACAAATTGAGCAAACCTTTGCTCTGAGTAGCACCAGTCGTTTCCAACTCTGGAGTGCCATCGCATTACGACGTTTTCACGGCAGACTTTTTTATGAGGTGGTTTGCCATTGCTTTCCCCAGTCATCTACACTTTACCCCCAGCAAGCTGGGTTCTCATTTTACTGACCTTGGAACAGTGCCGGATTAAACCCTGTGGAGGCCCCTAGGCAGTTGAATTCTTGGGGGGCCCCTCGCAAAGAGTCTGAGTGCCCAACCCACTGCCCCCGCTGCAGGCAGCTTCTTAAAAAGCTTCTTTTACTAAGCTGTGGGTGAGAGGCAGAGAGAGGCAAACTTGACAACAATGCCAGCAGCAGCCACACCAGGCAAGCTAGGCAAAGAGCAGTTTGCTCAGTTGCTGGATGCACTAGCAGGCTGGGAAGGCTGCAAGCAAGGAAAAACCAGGGTGGGGAGCCAGCCCAGAGCCCCTAAAGGCATGGGGGCCCATAAACCAGTGCCTACTTGGCCTAATTGCTAATCATGCTCAGTCTCAGAAGGATGGAAGGCTGAGTCAACCTTGAGCCGGCTACCTGAACCCAGCTTCCAATGATTCAACCATTCCCCCACCCCCGCTCAGAAACATCCATCATTCTGTACAAATCTGTTTGTTTATTGACATTTCTAGTACATGTTTCCCATGGAGACTCAAGCTGGATTGCACCATTGTAATAAATTGCAATAAAACGGTATAATCCCTGCAGCAAACAATGCAATAAATACAAAATTAGAGAACGGTATAATCAGAACAGTGTATTGCATACAATAAACAATGCAATGAAAAAAGCAGAGCAACTTGCTATGCTTTCCTCTCAGAACACAGGATCATGGGAAAAGGTCAGCCCCTGCACCTCAGGATTCAAACCATGCCTCGTGGCATACCTGAGAGCCAGAATGACATATGTAGTAGTTAGAATGTCAAGCCAGGATTTGGGAGACTTGAGTTCGAATCCCCACTCTGCCAGGGAACTTTGCTGTGTCATATCAGACCAGACACAAGCTCTCAGCCTAACCAACCTCACAGGGTTGTTGTAAGGATAAAATGGAGGCGTGTAAGCCACTTAGGGTCATGATTGGGAAGAAAGGTGTCTGAATGAAACAATAAACAAACTACCTTTGTGAAGTGATGTCCTTTTTTGAGGAGAGTGTGTATCAATACCACATAAATAAGGTTGTCAGCCTCCAAATGGGGACTGGAGATCTCCTGGAATTACTTCCAGATTATATATGTAAGTTCCCCTGGGGAAAAATGGCTGCTTTGGAGGATGGGATCTATGGTATTATACTTCACGGAGGTCCCTCCCCTCCTCAAAGCCCACCCTCCCCAGGCTCCACCTCCAAATCGCCAGGAATACCCCAACCTGAAGTTGGGAACCTTGTGGTACATGACATGCATATGCAATACAAACAAATCGAGAAAATCACCAGTGAGACGGACCAAGCTGGCTGACAAAAATTATAAATCAATATAAAAGGAAATTAAATAGGAAACTTTTCATTTTTCTCCCACATTACAACAGCAGTACACTCAAAGCCTCCTGCTTTCATTGCTTGAGAATGGGAACTGTGGCAATTCTGCCTCTTTCGAAGCCCAAAACACTTTTCAAACCTCGAGCTGATCTTCATCCAAACACATGGCTAATCCAGAAGAAGATAAATTGGGTTTTATACCCTGCCTTTCTCTACCCTAAAGAGTCCCAAAGGGGCTTAAAATCGCCTTCCCTTCCTCTCTCCACAACAGACACCCTATGAGGCAGGTGAGGCCGAGAGAGTTGTGAGAGAACTGTGACTGGCCTAAGGTCATCCAGCAGGCTTCATGGGGAGAAAGAAGTAGTGTTTGTTTTTACACTCTACCATTCACTACCCGAGTCTCAAAAGTGGCATAGAATCACCTTCCCTTCCTCTCCCTACAACAAACACCCTGTGAGGCAGGTGAAGGTGAGAGAGCTCTGAGAGAACTGCTCTTGAGAGAACTGTGGCTGACCCAAGATCACCCAGCGGCTGGATGTGGAGAAGTGGGGAATCAAACCTGGTTCTCCAGATCAGAGTCCACTGCTCTTAACCACCACAACATGCTAACCCAGGCAGAGTGAAGGCCATATGACCTATGCCTTACTCTCAACAGGGGCTTCGGATTCACACACTAATCAACTGTATCGCATTTGATAAGTTTCACCACTGGATTTTATGTGCCTGTGTTGTCATTTTTAATTTTTCTTATAGCCAGGGGTCTCGAGCCTGTTAGCAGTGCCAAGTCTGGGCTTGGAAATTCCTGGAAATTTGGGGGTGGAGCCTGGGATGAGCAGTTTGGGGAGGGAGCCTAGCAGGAATGTGGTATCACACAGTCCACCCTGCCATTTTCTCAAAGGCAGCTGGTGAGATTGCCATCTGCAGGTTAGGAAATTCCAGAGGATTTGGGGTGGAGTCTGGGAGGGGCACAATTTGAAGAAGGCAAGAATACAGCAGGTATGTGATTCCATAGACCAGGTGGCCAAACTGTGGCTTGGGAGCCACATGTGGCATTTCCACAGATATTGTGTGGCTCTTAGAGCCGGTCAGCTGGCTTGGAGAAGGAATTTCTCTCTTTAAATCACTTCTTCAAGCCAAGTCAGCCAGCAGCTTGGAAAATGAATTTAAAGTTGGAGCCGCTTTCTTTCCAGCTCTCCTCCCTCCCTCCCCTTCCTTCCTTCCTTGCGGCTCTCAAACATCTGATGTTCATGTCTTGCGGCTCTCAAACACCTGACATTTATTCTACGTGGCTCTTACGTTAAACAAGTTGGCCACCCCTGCCATAGACTCTGTCCTCTGCAGCTGCCGTTTTCTTCAGGGGAACTGATCTCTAAAGTCTGGTTGTCATTCCAGGAGAACCCGGGTCCCACCCGGAGCATGGCAACCCTAGGAACTGATCTTTGTAGTCTGGAGATCAGTTATAATTCTAAGAGATCTTTGAGGTCCCACCTGGAAGCTGAGAACCCTTGGTCCTGTCCCAATCCAATTTTTTTCTACCTCTGAACTAGTGCCCAATTAGGTCTGAGTTCTGAAAGCTGAATGTATATAGCTGTGGATGTTAAATTTGTTTCTTCGGACAAACAAGGGCAAGAGCCTTCTCCGTGGCTGCGCCTGCCCTCTGGAATGCCCTTCCTGAGGAGACAAGGGCTCTGCGGGATTTATCACAATTCCGCAGGGCCTGTAAGACATATCTGTTCAGGCAGGCTTTTAATAACTAAATGGAGGTACTTTTAACATCTATGGGGGGTGTACTATCTACCCCACAATATCATCACAAATTAATTCAAAACAGACAGAACGCCATCTGACCTGTATTTAAACTGTTTTAACATTTTAATGTTTTAAATTGAGACCCTGGAGAGCCACTGCCAGTCTGAGTAGACAATACTGACTTTGATGGACTGAGGGTCTGATTCAGTATAAGGCAGCTTCATATGTTCAATAATGTTTTATTGTTATAATGTGAATCTGTCATCGAATTGTGACCGTTGTTAGCCGCCCTGAGTCCGTTTGGGGAGGGCGGGATACAAGTGCAATAAAGAAATAAAATAAAATAAATTCCATTATGATATTATTGCTGAGATTCATTTTCCCGTGCCATGCAGCCAGTTCAGATTTTGGAACTGGAGTTCTGCGGCCTCCCGTGGCCACTCATGAGCGGCAAGTGTTATCGTGTCAGTGGGGTTGCCAACTTCCAGGCGGCACCTGGAGACCCACTAATACAGAGGACCAAGATTCACTCCCCTGGAGAAAATGGCTGCTCCAAAGGGTACACTCAAAGGCACTGTCTCCTGATAAGGTCCCTCCCTCGAACCCTGCCCTTTCCAGGCTCCACCCCCTCCCCCAAAAAATCTCCACATATTTCTCCACCCAAAACTGGCAATCCTGCCTATCCTGATATTGCCCCATAAATTTGAGGGACAGCCCAACCCAGTAGGAAATCCACAGGCATGTTGTTTTATGAGGGTGGAACCTGGGGATGACCTGGAATAATTACAGCTACTTTGAAGGGCGGCCTCTACGGCATTCGCCGAGGTTTCTCCCTTCCCCAAACCCCGCCCTCAGGCTCCACCCCCCCCCCAAAAAAAAATCTCCAGGTAATCCTAACACCACCCCAACCCCCAGCTGACAGTTTGCCTCTAAGTCAGAGGAAGATCCGAAGCCAGCCCGCTCTGGCCACCCGAGGTACAAAAAAATAATCCATACACCTGTTGTGTCGGTGTGTTCGGATCTCTTCCTGACCGCCCCGCCCCCCCCCGCTCCTTTCCATCCGTTTCTAGCAAGACGCCTTCACGCCTTATCTCTGGTCCCCCCCCCCCCCCCTCCCCGCGCCTTCCTTTTGCCCAGCAGCCGTGCGCGCCGGATCCAGGTCGCATTCGCGGCCTCGGAAGCAGCAGCCCCGTCGCCTCCCGTGCGGGGGTGGGAGGGGAGACGTTGCCGCTGCCTGGCGTTGGCACACGCCAGAAACAGGAAATCGAAGGCGCGCCGAAGCCCAGCCGAGCGAGCAGCCAGGCAGCTTCTCCTGCGGCCGGCGGGGAGGGAAGCGGCGAAGGGGCCGACGACCATTATGGGCTTCCTCGAAGCGCTGCTGCTCTTGGTGGCGGCCGCCTTGCTGGGCGCGGCCATCCTGGTGGTGGTGGGGAGCATTTATTTCGACGCCACCAATGCCGAGGTGCCCCCGGAGATCGAGCACCCGGCCAAGTTGCGTCTCGTCCACGCGCTTTTGATAGGCACGGCGGTGGTGGTGAGTCCAGGGAAGGCGGGGGGGGGGGGCGGGGGAGGTCAACCTAGGAACCGCTGGGGCGAGGGAAAGGGGACAACGAGCTCTGCCAATGTTTAAGCAGCCTTCCCAGCTGGGCAGGATCCCAGCGAGAAGTTCCAAGTCACAGGCCCCTTGAGAAGGCAGGCGCTTGAAGCTCTGTGCCTTTTGGTTTTTGCAAAGGCGTAGGGTTGCCAGGTCTATGTTGGGCGAAGAACTGGAGATTCGGGGGGGTGGATCTGGGAGACGCGTGGCGCAGAGTGGTAAAGCAGCGGTACTGTGTTCTGAACCCTCTGCTCACGACCTGAGTTCGATCCCAGCGGAAGCTGGTTCAGGTAGCCGGCCCAAGGTTGACTCAGCCTTCCATCCTCCCGAGCTTGGTAAAATGAGTCCCCAGCTTGCTGGGAGGAAAGTGTAGATGACTGGGGAAGGCAATGGCAAACCATCCCCTACAAGTCTGCGGTGAAAACGTTGTGAAAGCAAGGTCACCCCAGAGTCGGAAACGACTGGTGCTTGCACAGGGGACCTTTCCTTTCCCGGGAGAGGGCGGGGTTTGGGGAGGGGAGGGACCTCAGCACACTGTTTAAGTGGTGCCCAGTCGCTTTCAGGTTGAAAGCGGCCAGGCACTGCTAAAACAGTGCAGTCTTGAGGCTTCCAAGGAAACCTCTGAAGAGCGTAGTGCACTGTGTAGCGTAGAGCGCTCTACAGGGGCAGGGGGGAGCAGCCCCAAAACAAAGTGGTGCTCTAGACAGCCACCGACCCAGGGAAGCCTTTGAAAAGCGTATGATACAGGGACCATGCAGGGGAAGGGGGTGCGGGGGTCTTCCTGGAGCAGCAGAACCCCTAGCCCCAACCCTGCCCACCTGAAACCATATTCAACAGATGAAATCTTCACAGCAGTCCTATGGGATAAGTTAGGCTGAGAGGGAATGACTTCCCCAAGGTCACCCGGGGAGGTGCTGCTGGGCTGGTATTCTATCCACTACACTACAAGCAGTCATGCACACTGCAGTGTTTTACGTATGTGCTGTGCTGGGGAGGATGCAAATTAAGAACATAAGAGAAGCGATGTTGGATCAGGCCAGTGGCCCATCCAGTCCAACACTCTGTTGTGTCACACAGTGGCCAAAAAAGCAGGTGCCATCAGGAGGTCCACCAGTGGGGACTAGAAGCCCTCCCACTGTCCTTCCGCCATCCCACCAAGAATACAGAGCATCACTTGCCCCAGACAGAGAGTTCCATCTATACTTTGTGGCTAATAGCCACTGATGGAACTCTGCTCCAGATGTTGATCCAATCCCCTCTTGAAGCGTCTGTAAGAAATTAAGGAATGGAAAGTTGCAGCAAACTGTTGCATGCAGTTCAGACTGTTGCATGCTCAGAATTGGTTTTAGATGTTCTCTAAATTAACTTTCTGAGTTAAAGACAGATGAAAGAGGAATGATTTGTAGCCCAAACCTCTAAAATGGGAAAGGGGGTAACAGGGATTATGAGCTCAGCCCTGGTCATGCCAAAGAGAAGGGACAGATGGACCATCAACAGACCCAGCGAGGAGAAGTCCTTGATCTCAGTTTGGTGGGAAGAGGTTGTCCAGTGGTTATTAACACAGCTACAAGTGTCCCCGATCTACAAATCTAGTCTGAGCCAGTTAGGGCAACTCAAAATTCAAAACCAGGACCGGTTTCCCACTAGCCTCATGCTGCTCTCCTGCTCCTCTTCTCCATGGGGCTTCCGTCAGATTTCACACTATCTGCCCCGGAGCTGTAGCTCGCTTCGTCTTTTTCACGTGGCAAACAGAAACTGGTTTTTGGAGGATCTTGTTTGCTGCACGAAAGAGGTGGAGCAAGTTGCAGCCTCAGGGTAGCTTGTGCGAAATCCAACAGAAACCCCACTGAGAAGAGGAGAGCGAGAGCGAGGCAAGGCTAGTGGGAAATCAGTGCAGGTGAATTTCATGTCCAATAATTGAAGGAGATTCAAACTGAGTAGCACCTTCAAGACCAATAAGATGTCCAGGGTTGGAAACTGGAATCTAACTCTTCTGCTACAGAGCAACACAGCTGTCCACCTGAAACTATATTCAACAGTCAAAATCCTTAATTTGCCATTTCCTGGAGCCCTGTGCAGATATCCAGAACTGTGGAGCATGCACATACATGCAGAACTGAGCAGGACTGCACCCATGGGTTTTGCCCTCAGTATGACAGCTGTAGGTCTCTATGGAGGCCCACCACACAAGAGTTTCTGCACTATATACATGATCAGGAGTCTGAGTTTTGTAGCATTCCCAATGGCTGAGACAGGACTGGATCTACATGTTTTTTGAGAGGGGCAAAATCAAAAAATGGCGCCCCGTTATGGGCCATTCTGTTTTACGGTCCCATAGAATACATTGGGCTCCATACTCAATTTGCCCCGCCCCCCGTGTCAGCGACCGGGCCAAGGACCCCCCTCTGCCCCCTAGATCCGGCCCTGGGCTGGGAAGAACCTCTGTGCATAGGACTTCTGAGGGGGTAGGCCAAGTAGGTGATATCTCCCTCCTTCTCTCTAGGTAAGGGTAGCCATCTCTGGGTTGGGAACTTCTGGTTATTTGGGAGTGGAACCTAGGAAGGCCAGAGTTTGAGAAGGGGACACACCTCAGCAGGGTATAATGCCATAGAGCCCACCATCCAAAGCGACCATTTTCTCCAGGGAGGTTCATCTCTGAAGTCTGAAGGTCAGTTGTAATTCCAGGAGACCCCTACATCTAGAGGCTAAGTCACAAAAAAGGGAGAAGGTTATGCAAAAGTAGCATTCCACAACGATACTCAAGAGAATTGTAACCAAATAACTAAGAAAGCACCAATTTATATAAATTATGTACTTCGTATACAAAGTTTCTTAGTTCATGAAAATAAGAATTGGTAACTTCAAAAATCCATAAGCTCTAGTGAATATGTCCGTAGAATTTTCACACACAAAATTTCCCTCAGTAATAATGAAAGTCTCTCCGTATAGATTTACAAAGTCAATTTCCCAGTTGTTTATCAAATGCCAGAAATTGTTTTTTTCCAAGTTCCTCAAACTTATATGGAGCTGAGAACAAATATAGAAGGTGGATGCTTCTGCATTTGTTCTCTGCCCCATATAAGTCTGAGGAACATGGAAAAAAAAAAACTTTCTTGCATTTGATGAGCAGCTGGGGAATTGACTTTGTTGCCATGAACTGTTTAAGAAACCTTGTATAAGAAGTACATGATTTATATACACTGGTGTTTTCTTAGTTATTTGGCTATGATACTCCTGAGTATCTTTGTTGTATGAAGCCCATCTGGAGGCTGGCAAGCCTAGACTAGGTGTATATACTTACTTTCAATTTTTGAAAGTCTACAAGGCACTTGTAAACTTTTAAGTGCGGAGGGATATAGCCTCTGTCTAAATCCCTCTCTCCCTCCCCCCTTCTCTCTCCCTAAAGGGAAAGATTTTGGAGAATCTACATATCTGCAGTCAAATCCAGTTTGTCCGGTATTGCCAAAAAGGACAGAAGCAAGGACGAGACCCCAAACTTTTCATCAAGGATATGAAGTTTAAGCATGTTCCTGTCCGAATTTACCAACCCAAAACACCCTCTGCTGGCCGAAGGAAAGGCGTCATTTTCTTTCATGGAGGAGGATTTATGTTTGGAAGCATCCGTGAGTTACATCTTCCGAACTTCCTCCGTGCTATAATTGTAGGCAGCCTTTGAAGTCGGGCTGATTCACTGAATTTGCCTGGGGAAGTTCCTCCGCATAATGAGTCCTGTGTATATTTTCCCCAGTCCTACCCTCTTACATTCTATAGGAAGCCTTTGCAGGAATTCCTAGGAAAAAAATCCTCTAGTAGTGATAATTCCAAATTGTTCATCCTTGCTGTTTTGACCCTCAAGTTCCTATTGTGAACTTCAGTTCTGCCTTGTACAAATCACACCTGCAGTCAGGGGTGGGGGTGGGGTGGTGGTAGAAAAAGCCCAGCAGGAACTCATTTGCATATTAGGCCACACTCCTGACATCACCATTGTTTCACACAGGGCTTTTTTGTAGAAAATGCCCATCAAGAACTCATTTGCATGTTAGGCCACACCTCCTGATGCCAAGCCAGCCAGAATTGTGTTCCTAAGAGCATAAGAGAAGCCATGTTGGATCAGACCAATGGCACATCCAGTCCAACACTCTGTGTCACACAGTGGCCAAAAAACCCAGTTGCCATCAGGAGGTCCATCAGTCAGGTCAGGACACTAGAAGCCCTCCTACTGTTGCCCCCCCAAGCACCAAGAATACAGAGCATCACTGCCCCAGACAGAG
The DNA here is from genome assembly GCF_032191835.1 of Heteronotia binoei. NCBI lineage: Eukaryota > Metazoa > Chordata > Lepidosauria > Squamata > Gekkonidae > Heteronotia > Heteronotia binoei. The sequence continues at coordinate 17,396,361 of NC_083240.1, forward strand.
AGTTCCATCAATATGCTGTGGCTACTAGCCACTGATGGACCTCTGCTCCATATGTTTATCCAATCCCCTCTTGAAGGTGTCTGTGCTGGCAGCCATCACCACCTCCTGTGGCAGTGAATTCCATGTGTTTATCACCCTTTGGGTGAAGAAATACTTTCTTTTATCAGTTCTAACCTGACTGCTCAGCAATTTCATTGAATGTCCACCGGTTTTGTGAGAAAGGGAGAAAAGCACTTCTTTCTCTACCTTCTCTGTCCCGTGCATAATCTTGTAAACCTCCATCATGTCACCCCCTCAGTCGATGTTTCTCCAAGCTAAAGAGTCCCAAGCATTCCTATGTGTTCCTGCTCAAAAAGAAGAAGGAAAAAGCCCTGCTTGCGGTTATTTATTTTATGTGCCATCATCTGTTCCCTTCAGCAATCACACCCCGCCCCCCTGTCCCATACACTGTAAAAGCAACCTAGGTGAGGGCTGGGAAGTTTATCCCTAATGCCCAAGCCTATTTTACTGTTTAGTTTCTTAACTTTGCAATTTTACTGATGTGTTTTATGTCTGCATTTTCATGGATTATTATCATCTGAGAATGGGGTGGGAGGAACATGAATAACAGCAGGGGAAGGGGAAGGGGAAGAAGATGCCATTCTTTCATTCACAAATAAGACATCTCTGGACATATCTGCTTTGCAGGATCCTACGACAAGATATGCCGTTATCTCTCCAAAGAAAGTGAATCGGTGGTGGTGTCTGTGGAGTAAGTCAAGCCCAGTGGGTTGCAATGTGGACAAGAGGCGGTCCTGTACTTGGTAGGGAAACACCTCAGTTTCCAAACGGCAGAAGCAACCCAATCGTATTCTGGACATGAACCAGGATGTTTCAGATGTCTTCTTAACAGTGTCTCCCTTTGGGAAAGCCATGAAAACTGCTATTCTGAATGCAGTGGTTTCATATATTCACTACATAATTCAAGGATGGATTTAGATTACTTTAGAGTGTGGATGTAATGGCCTAAGGGCACCTTTGTTATTAATATTAGCTGCCTCTTCCTTAAAATAGCCCCGTGGCGCAGAGTGGTAAAGCTTCAGTACTGCAGTCTGAACTCTCTGCTAACAACCTGATCCCAGCAGAAGCTGGGTTCAGGTAGCCGGCTCAGGTTGACTCAGCCTTCCATCCTTCCGAGGTCAGTAAAATGAGTACCCAGCTCCTGGGGGGAAAATGTAGATGACTGGGGAAGGCAATGACAAACCACCCTGTAAAAAGTCTGCCGTGAAAATGTGAAAGCAACATCACCCCAGAGGTGGAAACGACTGGTGCTTGCACAGAGGACTACCTTTTTCCCCCTTAAAATATGGGAAGGGACCTTGGAAGTCATTGGAAAGCCAGTGTGGTGTGGTGCTCAAAGCGTCAGACTAGGGTCTGGGAGATTCAGGTTCAAACCCCGAGTTTGCCATGGAAGCTCTCTATGTGTCCTTGGGCTAGTTACACACTCTTAACTTACCTCACAGAATTGCTGTGAGAATATAACAGAGGAGGGGAGAACAATGTAAGACACTTTGGGTCCCCAAAAGGTGGGGCATAAATGAAGTGAGTGAGTGGGTGGAAGGATGGATGGCAGGCACACAGCTGTAAGGTGCCAGTGATTCTGGTTTTTGAATGGATATAGCAGGGGTGGCCAAACTTGCTTAAGAGCCACATAGAATAAATGTCAGATGTTTGAGAGCCTTAAAACGGGGAGGGAGGGAGGGAGGAAGGAAGGAAGGAAGGAAGGAAGGAAGGAAGGAAGGAAGGAAGGAAGGAAGGAAGGAAGGAAGGAAGGAAGGAAAAAATAGATGGGGAAAGATGGAAAGAAAGCAACTTTAACTTTAAGTACATTCTCCAAGCTGCTGGCTGGCTTGGCTTGGAGAAGTGATTTAAAGAGAGAAATGCCTTCTCCGAGCTGGCCAATGGGGCGGAGGGAGCTTCAAGAGCCACACAATATGAGTGAAAGAACCTCATGTGTCTCCTGAGCTTCAGTTTGGCCACCCCAGGGATATAAGATATTGATTTTATATGCCGGCCCATGAAAGGGGGAAAGTCAAGATTTTTAAGTAGTAACCAAGAAATATTACCTGCTCACAGGAGCCAGTGAGGACACCTATAAAAACACTGCACAAAAAAAAATCTTGAAAGACCTGTGCATGCAGTCGCTCAAAGATTGCTCTTTTTTGAGTGTTTTGTTAATATAACTTTCAGGAGTTAAAACACCCTTTGTCAGATCTGACAAAGCGATTCGGTTTCTTTGGAGAGATAATGGAAATTTTAACTCTTGAAAGCTTTTACCTCAAAAGAGAGAATAAAAGCAAAAAAAAAAAAAAAAGAGCCAGTTTGGTGTAATGGTTAAGTGCGGGGACTCTTATCTGGGAGAACAAGGTTTGATTCCCCACTCCTCCACTTGCAGCTGCTGGAATGGCCTTGAGTCAGCCATAGCTTTCATAGGAGCTGTCTTTGAAAGGGCAGCTGCTGTAAGAGTTCTTTCAGCCCCACCTACCTCAGAGGGTGTCTGTTGGGGGTGGGGAGGTAGATTGTGACCACTCAGATTCAGAGTATAGGGCGGGGTATAAATCCAATATCTTCTTCATCTACTTCTTCTCTTGGTTTGCAGAGAATAACTGAATTTCTAATTTGTGTCAATGGCTTTAGGTACCGACTGTCTCCTGAACACAAGTATCCAGCTCAGCTGAACGACTGTCTCGCTGCCACCACCCAGTTCCTTCAGAGCGCTGACGACTATGGTGTGGACAGCAACCGGGTCATTGTTGCAGGTGACAGTGCTGGGGGCAACCTTGCCGCTGTAGTGTGCCAAACCCTAGTGGGTAGACATGGCCTTGCGAAAGTATGTGCTCAGATCCTCATCTATCCTGCACTCCAGGCCATAGACTTCAACTTACCTTCGTATCAACAAAACCAGGCTGTACCCTTTTTGTTCCGGGAAAAGGCTGTGTTCTACTTTCTACATTACCTGAACGGAGAGGCGTCCTTACTAGAAGAAGTCTTGCAAGGATGTCATGTCCCAGCGGATCAAAGACTTCGCTACAGGAAGTGGATAAGTGCAGACAACATCCCTAAAGAATTCAAGGCCAGAGGTTACAAGCCTTCAGTGCCCATTGCCTGTGACGACGAGGTGTACAAAGAACTTAAGAATGCGTGCATGTCAGAAATTTCACCATTGGTAATTGAAGATGCTGTGGTTCGAAAGCTCCCCCGGACGTGCATCGTCACCTGCGAATATGACGTTTTGAGGGATGATGGATTGCTGTACAAGAAAAGATTAGAGGACAATGATGTCCCCGTGACTTGGTATCACATTATTAACGGATTCCATGGAATTATAAGCTTCTTCGATAAAGGCTGGCTTACTTTTCCATCTGGGAAACAAGGGCTGGATAACATTGTCAGGTTTATTCAAAGCCTGTAGAAATTACCTCGCTGAACTTCAAAGACTGGGTATTTCGTTGATCTGGTTCCGGAGGGTAGCCGTGTTGGTCTACTGTGCGAGAGCTAGGGTTCAAATTCAACAGCACCTTAGCAGCCCACAAGATTTGGGGGGTATAAGTGTTTGAGAGTTAAAATTCCCCTTGTCAGATCTGGCAAAGGGAATTTTAACTCTTGAAAGCTTTTACCTCAAAAATCTTGTGGGTCTCTAAGGTACTACCAGCACCTCATCAGTTGGAGTTCCCCAGGGCTTTTTTGTAGCAGGAACTCCTTTGCATATTAAGCCACACACCCCTGATGTAGCCAATCCTCCTGGAGCTATTGGTCACTTCCAGGCTGGATTACTGTAACTCGCTCTATGCTGGCTTGTCCCTGAAACTGATCCGGAAACTGCAGTGGGTGCAGAACACAGCAGCTCGCCTGCTGACTGCATCACTTATACGGGTGAGCATACGACCGGCGCTCCGTGACCTGCACTGGCTGCCTATAGAGTACCGAATCCATTTCAAGGTGTTAGTTTTGACTTTTAAAGCCTTACGCGGCCTGGGACCAACATACCTACGGGTCCATCTCCTTCCATATAGGCCCCGGAGGTCGCTTCGTTCGGCCTCCCAGGATCTTCTGACAGTCCCCGGCCCAAAGGATGCCCGTCTTGCCTCTACCAGGGCCAGGACTTTCTCGGTCCTGGCCCCGACCTGGTGGAACCAGCTCCCAATAGGGATCCGGGCCCTACCTCGCCTACTGGCCTTTCGTAGGGCCTGTAAAACGGAGCTGTTCCACCAGGTCTTTGGATGAGGCAGCGGGCATCCATCTATTAGATCGGTTGGCCTCCCCCTACACCTTTACTGCCCACTGCATCACTGTATTGTGGAGCTATACCATCTTGCTCATATCGCCTTGCCGAACTAACTTACTGCTCTTACTGAATGTTGAATTTGTTTTTATTACGATTTTGTGATTTAAATTTAAATTGTTGTACTCTGCTCTGAGCCCCCCAAAAGGGGGAAGGGGTGGAATAGAAATAAACTGATAAAATTAATTAATTAATTAATTGAATTAGGCCCTGTGCTAAGAGCCTTGCAAGCTCTTGGAGGATTGGCTACATCATGGGGGTGTGGCCTAATATGCAAAGGAGCTCCTGCTACAAAGAAAAGCCCTGGGGTTCCCAGTCAAAATGAGGAAAAGCGGGGCTTAAGTTTCACTGAGTAAATATTTGAGATAAAGGAATATCTAAGGTGCTACTGGCTTGTCATGAAACACAGATCGGCGAGGATGGTTTTGATTGGCCAAGGAGCACCTTTGACCAACGCACCAGAAGTACAAGAAACCCATGGACCCTTTTACAGACATTATTATTATTTCCTACCATGATGGTGATAAACATTTATATCCCACTTTTCTTCTCACAATCCTGAAATCAGCTTACAAAAAAATAATGCCCGTAATATGTTTCTACTGGCAGTGAATGCTCAGAAAAGTCTGCCATCTTCACCCAATGTGTCTTGATGTGTTAGTGCTTTATGTGCTTCCTTCCTTCTGTGCTAATGACTGATTAAGTGCCTTCAAGATGACTCCCGCTGGCAGCTCCCGACAGAATTCTCGGGTAGCTGAAGTGGATGTTCTGCGGACGAATGAGGCAAAGCCAGGGCATATTTTGACGGTGGGCGGTGTGGTGTTTGTCACGACTCCCATTTCTTGATCCAGGCCAGCATACAGATTGCTCTCGGTCCACCGTGTGCTAATCCACTCCAGGAAGTGAACAAGGAGGATTAAAGGAAATTCTAGAAGGAGGGTAGTTCCACCGTGGCTGTCATTCAATACAGGAAGGGAACTTCACTACTAAACTCTCTTAAAAGTCTGTGGTGTCTTCTAGCTTTCATTATGGAGTCTTGCTTCCCTCTCCACAGTTACACTCCTAGATACAATCATCAGTACTATGGCTGCCAACTCCTAGATACAATCATCAGTACTATGGTTGCCAACACTGGGTTGGGAAATTCCTGGAGATCTGGAGGTGGAGTCTGTGGAGGTTTGGGGAGGGGAAAAAGCTCAGCAGGCGAAATGCCATAAAGTCTGCCCTGTAAAGCAGCCATGTCCTCCAAGGAACTGATCTGGAGGCCAGTTGTAACTTTGGGAGATCTCCAGAACTCACCCGGAGCTTGGTAATCCTAGGCAATCCCAGGCCAATTTTCTCTCTCCCTTCAATCACTAGGGCTTGGGTCTGTCAGCATAGCAGTAGTTCTACGAATGTGCTCCCATGGCGGGATCCAGGAGGGAAATTTCCGCAGATTCCCTCTCACACTGCAGACCCACCACTTTGCTGCTTCTGGGGAGGTCCGTTGCAAGAGCAAATTTGGGATGGTGCAGAAGGATGCAGGAGGAGGGGGAGGTAGAGATGTTGACTTCTAGCATTGTGCTCTTGCACTCCTTATGATTAGAGTTGTCATGCCAAGTGACGATTGGGAACATGGACATTGGGGGCATGAGATGTCGGCTGTGTCCCAGTTCGGTGTAGTGGTTAAGTGTGCGGACTCTTATCTGGGAGAAGTGGGTTTGATTCCCCACTCCTTGACTTGCAGCTGCTGAAATGGCCTTGGGTCTCACACAGAGTTGTCCTTGGAAACAGCAGCTTCTGTGAGAGCTCTCTCAGTCCCGTCCACCTCACAGGGTGTCTGTTGTGGGGGAGGAAGGTAATGGAGATTGTGAGCTGCTCTGAGACTCTTGAGATTCAGAGTGGAGGGTGGGATATAAATCCAATTTCTTCTTCATCTTCCCTACCTCCTTTCTGGGAAAAACCTGGAAGTGATGTAGGGTAGCTCTAGGAGTTGCTGGAAACTCTATGGTAAAACTATAGAGTTTCCAGCAATTCCTACAGCTACCCTCTGCCACTTCTGGGGGGGGGGGGGTTCCAGAAGTGATGTAATGATGCAGCTCATGTTGCCTCCCCTGCCGCCACTTGGAGCAATGGAGGACAATAGAACCTGGAGGTGGGGGATTCTATGCCCCAACCAGGGGACTGGCAACCATTTAAGATCCGACCCTGGCTCTTCTGAATAGTTCCAGGCCTCTGATTCTCAATGGTTGCAATGGTTAATAGAACCACAAGCCAAAGTTCTTCTCTGATAGATGCTTTAAACATCAGCATATTGAATTCCATCCCCCAAAGACACATCTGTATTGATCCTCATTTCTATTAGCTCCCCCCTCCCCAAGAGCTGCTCATCTTCTCAGCTGAGTAGCAACAAAGAGCACAGTGACAAAGATGGCTGCCTTTTATCTGCTTCTTATTGTATTCATATAGTATATTTTTGACACTCTCTTCCTCCAAGGTGATTAGAGCTATGCACACGGCTTCTCTCCTCATAACAACCCTGTTAAGTAGGTTAGGCTCACAGCTGGCAACTGGCCTAAGGTGCCCAGTGAGTTTGCAAGGGTGAGCAGGGATTTGAACTTGGGGTCTCCCTAGTCAAAATTTTAACACCACACTTTGCTGGCTCTTATAGAGCAAAGTCCACAGTTCTGGGCCCGAGAGGATGACAGCCCTGCTTTCCCACCCTGCAGTCCGCTTTGGGAAAGGGTCAGAATTCTGTTCGGTTTGCAGAGGGAGGGTCCCAACGTGGCTTCTAAAGAATCAGATCAAGCTAGGATCATCATTTGAAACGAAGCCTTAAGGAACAGGACAGGGGTGCTCCCAAAATTCCTCAGTGGAACAGGCTTCCTGGGGAGGTGGTGGGCTCTCCTTCCTTGGAGGTTTTTAAACAGAGGCTAGGTGACCATCTGACAGCTTACAGATGAAGAGCCTGTGAATTTGGGCTGGGCATTTGTGGGTTTTCTGCATTGTGCTGGGGGTTGGACTAGATGACCTTGGCCCTTTCCAACTCTGTGATTCTATGAAAATGCTTCTCATCCAAATCTCTCCCTTGCTTTTGGAACTGGAGCAAGTTCTTTAGGAATTCATTCCAGGTTTCCTTTTCTAAAATGTTTCCTTTTACCGAACCCTAGTCCATTCTTTCAGTTGGTTCATGAGTTTGTCAAAATATTCAGGTCTAGCTGATCAAAAGTCTCCCAGTTCCTGCACAAAGATCAGCAGATGCTTCCTCTTTCATTCTGTTATTTTTAAAAAAGAATTTCTCTCTGTGCCGCATACCCCTCAGGGCTTCTTTTTTTTTTGTAGCAGGAACTCCTTTGCATATTAGGCCACACACCCTCTGATGTAGCCAGTCCTCCAAGAGCTTACAGGGCTCTTACTACAAGGCCTACTGTAAGCTCCAGGAGGATTGGCTACATCGGGGGTGTGGCCTAATATGCAAAGGAGTTCCTGATATAAAAAAAGTCCTGCCCCTCCTGAAAGAAATCATTCTCCCCTCAGACAAATTGGGAGGGGGGCGGTGACTTGTCATGGCTGAATAATAATACTGCCCCACATTACTGGCCTGTTTGTAAGTAATACAATATATGAGAAGCACTTTGAACCCTGAAAGCGCCACATGAATGCTCAATAACATACATTTCAGTTATAGGGTTGCCAACTATGGGATGGGAATTCCTGGAGATTTGAGGATGGTATCTGGGGAGGAGTAAAGGAACCTTAGCAACATGCAGTGCCACTATAGGGTCTACTCTCCAAAGCAGATATTTTCTCCAGGGGAACTGATTTCTGTAGTCTGGAGATGAGAAGTAATTTCAAGAGATCTCCAGACTCCACCTGGAGCCTGGCAACCCCATTTGGTAAACAGCGCACACTCTGTCCTGAGCAGGGATACTCAGTGTAGTTATTTCCACACACATGGCTATGCATGCAGATCTCTTACCTGTGCATAGATCCAGAGGAGTTAGCCGTGTTAGTCTGTTGCTGCAAAATAGCAAAGAGTTCAGTAGCACCTTTAAGACTAACATTTTATTGCAGCATAAGCTTTTGAGAAACACAGCTCTCTTTGCCAGACTCATATTTGTACAGAGCTTCTTTTTCTTTTCAGCACCCCCCCTCCAAACCTAGCCTTTTCTTCAATTTCATAAGTAGAAGTCCCCAGCTCATTTGATTAAAACACAGTCGTTTTTATTAAAACACACCTTACACACAAAAAGCAAATGGTAAGCATCTCCTTATCCTGCTCCCACATCACAGCTTCAGTGGAATGGCAGCATTTATTTCACAGCGGTAGAGTCATTCGTTGCCTGGAGAGTTACCACGGAGATGGTCAACAACAGAGAACCTGAGACCATGGCACTCCATAGGGTTAAGTGTCCCGCTCAGCACCTATGGAGATGGAGACTTAGGTGTCTTCGCCTTTGTTCGTGGACCAAAACATGTAAAAGACAGCCATGTTTACTTCATACAGCGGCGCACAGGAATGGTACCTCCCCAGCTGGAGAGTAGAATCAAAATATTCTACCAACGTGCTCATTGGCAACTGGCTGGAAGAAAGGCGAAAGGTATGGCGGGGAGACGGTAGGATAAAACTTCCTAGACCGTCAGTGCCGGAGGAAACAGCAGGTGACTTTGAAAGTGTGTTGTCAGTAATAGATCCAGGTGGGCAGCCATGTTGATCTGAATCAGTAGAACAAAATTGAGAGTCCAATAGCACCTTTGAAACCAATGAAGTTGTATTCGGAATGTAAGTTTTTGGGTCCATGCACACTTTGTCAGATGATGAAGTGTGCATGCACACAAAAGCTTATGTTATGAATCAAACTTGGTCTTAAAGGTGTTACTGGACTCCAACTTGGTCCTAACAATAGTTTGAATTAGGCACACGGTGCCAGATCAGGATGCTTAGACCCAGACCTGTCTCAATCACGTAGAAAGTGAGGGGTTGTCTCGTTTTAACAGCAAAACAGACTCCTGGGAGAGGAGTGCAAATAGGATTTCCAGTTCTGGGTTGGGAAATTCCTGGGGATTGGGGCCTGGAAAGGCTGGAGTTTGGGGAGTGGAGGGACCTCAGTGGGGTCTAATGCCAGAGAGTTCACTCTCTAATGCAGACTTTTTCTCCAGAGAGTGATCTCTGTAGTCTGGAACTCAATGGTGATTGTGGGAGATCTCCAGGCCCCAGCTGGAAGCTGGCAACCCAAAGTGCAGAGCTTTTTCCCCTTGCTGTCCCACAATCCCCAGATACAAAGCCTTGGGTGTGGAAAAACAAGAATATTTCCCTACTGATTTTTTCAGGGCTTTTTTTTTATCTGGGGGAATGCAGTGGGACAGAGTTCCGGAATCTCAGTTCTGGAACCTCTTTGAGGAAACAGAATTCTCAAAAAAGGTTTAAAAAATCATGAGCAGCACCTCTGTGTTTCTCTTTCATTTCTCTCTTGTGAGTTTTTCCAGAAAAAAGTCCTGAATTTTTCCTCCAGTTCTATTGATGGACAAATTCGGAGATATGTGGAAGGGGGGAGGGAAAACCCTCTTGTAAAAGGTCTTCCTTTTGCAAAACGATGAGTGTAGGGCTTTTTTTGAGCAGGAAGGCACAGGAACACAATTCCGGCTGGCTTGGCATCGGAGTGTGTGGCCTAATATGCAAATGAGTTCCTGCTGGGCTTTTTCTACAAAAAAGCCAGTGCAAAATAATGGTGGTGTCTGGGCTGTGGCCTAATATGTAAATGAGCTCCTGCTGGGCTTTTTCTACAGAAAAGCCCTGTATGAAACAATGGTGATGCCAGGGGTGTGTGGCCCAATATGCAAATGAGTTCCTGCTGGGCTTTTTCTACAAAAAAACCCCGCCCTGTTTACTTCCCATAGAATGCAAAAGAACCAGCCTGCCGCCATTGACTTGCTAGATCAAGGACTAGGATCATGGCCCTTTTTAAGACAGTTTTGGTTTCAAAATGACTGACTGCTGTTTGTTTGGACTGTCCTAGTTTATTCAAGATCCTGATAAAACCCGCAAGAGTGTCTATGGAAAAGACTACGTTCGCTTTGCCACTGAGGTACCAGACCGAACAGTAATGAGGAAACATAAGAAGAAACTGGAGGCAAGTGGAGGAGGGGGGAGTCAAACTGGAGGTTGCACGGTAGATGTCACCTGGTCTCTCCCTCCCTCTCAGACTCCCAGAGGGGCAAGCTCTTCCACAGAAGGCAAGGAAGAATGCCCTTCCATTGCATGCTTCGCCAACTGTTACCTGGCCATTCTTGTGTATGTTCTGGGGGCACCCCACCTGGAGAGCAAAATGACTGAGAAATTAAGTGTAAATGCTGAACTAACAAATGAATCAAAAGGGGTTTAAAAAAAAACCCCATCAACGCCAGCTTATTCCTTCATAGGGGCTGCCCAGAAAACAGATATTCTCTCATCATGACGAAGCCAAGCACCGACACTTAGTCACCCAATACGATGACCACTTCAACCGGCATGGCTATAACCCTTTGCTGCCGCCACTTCGCAAATGGAGCAGACACAAAATGGGTTGGCTTCCCGAGAAATCGGATTTCCCAGTTGCCGGTATGTGCCCGTGGGATGTCTTAGCAGAGGCCAGGGAGCCATCAGAGTGGTATTCTTGCATGGGAGGCTGGAACTCATTGTTGTGATACTAAGCACCAGGGGTGGAATTCTAGCAGGAGCTCCTTTGCATATTAGGCCACACACCTCTATGTAGCCAATCCTCCAAGAGCTTACCAAAAAAGAGCCTTGTAAGCTCTTGGAGGATTGGCTACATCAGGAGGGCGTGGTCTAATATGCAAAGGAGCACCTGCTAGAATTCCATCTCAGCTAAGCACCATTGTGAATTGCCCTCTCCCTCCCAACAGAGGGAGAGGGTACTTCACAAGGTAAGATCATGCTGACTTTTTTGGCTCTGTCCTTCCCAGGACTTTTTTTGTAGCAGGAACTCCTTTGCATATTAGGCCACACCCCTCTGATGTAGCAAATCCTCCAAGAGCTTACAGGGCTCTTAGTACAGGGCCTACTATAAGCTCCAGGAGGATTGGGTACATCAGAGGGGTGTGGCCTAATATACAAAGGAGTTCCTGGTACAAAAAAAGCCCTGGTCCTTCCCAATCCCTTTTCCTGCTTATATCCCCATTTCCATGTCCACTGGGGCGGGGTTCCTGAGTAGAGGGGCATTTCCCCCACTGTGCCCCTCCATAGCTATGGGCCCACTTTTGTCCATACGTATGTATGTGTGGGCTGTCAAATTGCAAGTAGCTTTTGGCAACTCCAGCAAGGAGCTTTCAAGGCAACTGAGAAGCAGAAGTGGCTGGCCATTGGTGGTCTCCCATCTAAACACTGACATTGCTTAGCTTCTGACGAGATCAGGCTATACCATGTGGCCATTTGGAATCTTACAGACCGCAAAATTATTCCCTGTTTCAGAGCCTCCCACAAACTATGGCCTTTTTGAGCACCTGGTGAGGAAATGGAGTCACAAAGATCCGACTGCGATGAACAGCATCTACGCCGTCTCCTACCACAAGCCTCCAGTTTCTGCTTACCCTGAACACGTACATCCCATCACCACTCGCCTCCTTAAGTCCAGCCATGAGCATTTGCGCCCAAGAACTATAGATGCTTATCTGTGAAAGGGCACCGAAAATCTATGTTTACGCACAACAGTGGTTTAAATACAGTACTTTGACTTAATACAAAAAGTAGCATTTTGTGTCCTCCTGTAAGAAAGTAGAGGCAGAGCACTTGTTGGCAACAAGGCACCATCCCCTGAGGTCCATCTAGGATTGCCAGCCTAGGGGATCCCCCAGAATTACAGCTCATCTCCAGAATACACAGATCAGTTCCCCTGGAGAAAATGGATGCTTTGGAGGGTAGACTATGTGGCATTGTACTCCACAGAGGTCCCTGTCTTCCACAGGCTCCATCCCCAAATCCCCAGGAGTTTCCCAAGCTGGATCTGGCAACCCTACCTACCAGTGGCCAAGGGGAACCTGACAATAAGCATGATCCCCACCCCCTCCTCTTCCTGCAGGTATCAGACCTGGGTAAAACCACAGGCATGAGCCCTTGAGTGAACCAAAGGGCAAGAGGGCTCTCCGGGCAAGGGTCATGGCTCAATGGTAGAGCATCTGCTTTGCGTTTGGAAAGTCCCAGGTTCCACCCGTCCAGGTCTGCAGCCCACATCTCACAGCCTGGAAAAGTCACTTGGGTAGACTGTCCAGATTCATTTGGGTTTTGGTGTATGTATGGATTGACTCAATCAAAGAAGCCATGGCCCTAAGTTTGCAAGACCAGAGCAAGGCTGTGAATGACTGAATGCTTTGGAGGACATTAATTCCTAGGGTCACTATGAGTTAGAGACAACTTGATAGCACTTGACACAACAATTTGTGCAATTTGGAATTTTCTTCCTTTTTTTGTAATCTGCTAGGGTTGGACAGCAGCAGCCTAAAAGCATATGCGTGTGTGAATGAATGAATGAATGAATGAATGAATGAATGAATGAATGAATGAATGGAGCCAACCAGCCAAGGTGACTAGCTGGCTGAGATGTTGCTACTGAGCACTCTTGTTTCTGGGTCTAACAGTTGCACAGAAAATACTCAGAACTGTTAGGGAGGAACAATTAGTGAGCAGAGCTTCTCCATTCAGCAAAATGTCTGCTTTCCCCTTGTGGCCTTCACAGGGACCCATCTGTCAGACCAGGGACTGGCTAAATTATTTTAAGCCATGTGCATCAAGGTGCTCTTTAAGGGATGCTGGGCCCAGGCCCCATCAGGGTTTGAAATAATAATAACCACCATCCTGAATTGGACCAAGGTAAACTCTTTCCAAAATTCCTCCTCATCCAAGTTCCTCTCCGGGTTTTGGAGTTCCACATTATGAAACCAATTCATTAAGAATCTCCTTTTTTAATTGGATTACTGTAGAGCATATAGCACACACTTTAGAGCAATGTTCATTTGTGAATTATAGTCATCCACGTTTCATTTGTGGATTGTTGTAATCGACTTGGCAGAAATTCAGAGAACCACCTTGATTCCATTCTGTTCCTGGGAGGAGGGAATATCAGATGGAATGGTAAGCATAAAAAAGGCTGTTACACAAGCCCAAGGGAGTGAACCCAAGATCCAGGAGAGCTGCAACTCCAGTGGGGAGGAACAGGGGATATATTATTGTAGTGTACTGGGAGCTTCAAACAAAAACCCTTTGTTGGAGAGGCTCCTTGGATCTGCATTCAGATTGGCCGCCCTTGCTGAGCCAGCCAATCAGGTAATACCCATTTGAATGAAGCCCATGGAAATAAGGGTTCTGAGTGCCCATTTTTCTATTGGATTCTTTATCGCTGGAGGTGTTTGGGGTGGAGTTTCTGTGTATATAGTTGGGGCTACCGACGTGTGTTATCAGTTGGGGTTTTGCTAATAAAAGAGTTATTCTGGAATCACTACAGTGCCTGACCCACTACTTTTCAATTGTAACATGTTTGACTGATTTGAAGGGCGAGCTAAATTATATTGGTGATTGGGAGTAATAACAGGTTCTGATCCAGGATGAATTGAAGGCTTGCAAATTCCTGGCCACACCCGCTTAGATCCTGTTACAACCAACAGCTGTTTGTGTGCTTGCAAATCCAGGTAGAGCCTGTTTGATTAAAGGGCATTGCCAGCCTGGTGTGTGGGACTATGGAAACATTCAGACCCCGTAGGTGCAAGGGCAACACCCTTTCTTGCATCAAGCGTGACAATAAACAAGTTGATGTGCAAGAACTCCTATAGACTGCAAGGCTGTTCGATCCTCCCACACATACCACCCTCTGCTGAAAACCAGTTTGGCACTGGGACTTCTGCCTAATTCCATCTGTTCTATACTTGCCAATGCTTTACTATCGGGCAATGGAGAGAAACAGCTTCTCCTTAGCATAGCCCTTGTTTTGATCCATCCTATATGAATTTCTTTGCTTAGCATCTATAGGGGTCTTCAGAGAGTTTCATGGACACTTAATAGGGTTGCCGGCCTCAGGTGGGGCCTGGAGATCTCCCGCTTTTTCAACTGATCTCCAGCTGGCAGAGATCAGCTCCCCCAGAGAATATGGTAAAAGCTCATAATACATGATACAACAAACATGACTGGAAAAAGAGAGAGCCAGAAGCAGAAAGAGCAATTAACATGCGTTGACCCAAGTTGTTAAATGTTGAACTGAGGCTCCAGGATAAAATATTGAGAGAGAAAGGCTGATGAAGGACTGAAACCGTGAGGAATCCCGGGCTAACGGTCCCGTACTCTTTCAGAGACAAGCTTTGCTGGAAATTTGAGGACTCCACCCAAGTTGCTGAACATAAGTGAGAACAGCAGGAAGCAGCCTCTGAAGAACTGCACCTTATTATTTCTATACAGCAGACAGTGTGGGGGAGTGAATGGAACTCTTCTTCCATTCACATTTGTTGTATCATGTATTATGAGCATTTGTATCATGAGTGGTTACCCCTGGAGAAAATGGCTGCTTTGAAAGGTGGACTCTACGGCACTTTACCATGCTGGGGCCCCTTCCCTTTTCCAACCTCGCCCCCTCCCAGATCCAACCCCAAAGTCTCCAGGTATTTTCCAACACAGACCCGGCAATCCTAATCTAGAAGGAATGTTCGTAAATCTAGCAGGTGTTATAATCCCCATATTGCAGAGCAAGATCTGAATCAGGGACCACCCATGTAACAGCACATTCTCTTAACGACTTCGCTACACCGGCCTGTGTTTATTAATTTATTTACTGCCTTTATATCCCACCTTTCTCCCCAGTGGGGGCCCAACGCAGCCTGCCTTGTTCTTCTCCCTTCTGTTTTTATCCTCGCATAACATCCCTTTGAAACTGAGATTGTGTGTCTGGCCCAGGGTTGCTCTGCAAGCTTTTGTGGCAGAGCAAGGATTCGAACCTGAGTTTCCCAGATCCTAGTTTGACACACCACACTGGCTGGTATGGGTGCTACTACTTAAGATTGTCATTTTTAGTTCTTAGGTGAAAGAGGAATGCCTCTTCTTACGTGAAGGTGCTATGATCACCATCTTCAAGTACTTGAAGTACTTAAAGGATAGTGCAGAATTGTTTTCTGTGGCTCCAGAAGGTTGGACTAGAACCAATGAGTTCAAATTAAACCAAAAGAGTTTCCGGCTTAACATTAGGAAGAACTTCCTGACCATTAGAGCGGTTCCTCAGTGGAACAGGCTTCCTCGGGAGCTGCTGGGCTTTCCTTCCTTGGAGGTTTTCAAACAGAGGCTAGATGGCCATCTGATGGCAATGCTGATTCTCTGAATTAGGCAGATCATGAGAAGGTGGGCAGGAAGGGGGGGTGTCAGGGGAGGAATTTGTGAAGTTCCTGCATTGTGTAGGGAGTTGGACTAGATGAACGTGGAGGTCTCTTCCAACTCTATGATTCTTCTCTAAGGAAAGCCATTTCTAAGATTCCCTTCTATGTGTTTGAGAAAGAGGGATTCCTTTTCTAGCATGAATGAATGCTTCTTCCAAGATTACCTCCTCAGAAGATACCTGCTGAATGCTGCAACATATGTATCCATCTTTCTAAAAAGAGAATCTTTTTCCTCTTCCTAAAACCATTTTTCTCCATTTTAACTGATTAACTAATTCTCTCCTTCTCCCTCACACATTTGTAAAGGGAATTAGGGCACAGCAAACCAAGGTTACGACTTCTGTTTCAATATTGTAAACAAACAAGACCTTTATACACGGTTACCTTCAACAGACCTTGGATTCTGCATTGTGTACATGGCATGGAGCTTGGGGAAGCACCGAGCGCTGGGAGACCTGACACCAAGGTCCTTGCTTTTAGAAGAAAAAAAGAGAGAGAGAACAGAGCCTTTAAATTTAGGCTGCTAACTGACCTGGTGGGAGGTGCCAGATTCCTGTCTTCAACAGCTGTTTGGATCTGGAGGGGAAAAAACAGATGAAGCTTTTCAGAGTTGGATAGCAGCAGCTGCTAACATCTGTGATAGCCCAGGCTAGGCCAGTCTCAGAAGCTAAACAGGGTTGGCCCTGGTTAGTACTTAAGAGCCAGTTTGGCAGAGTGGTTAAGTATGCAGATTCCCCACTCCTCCAAATGCAGCTGCTGTAGTGACCTTGTGTCAGTCACAGCTCTCTCGGAGCTGTTCTCTCAAGAGTAGTTTGTGAAAGAGCTCTCTCAGCCCCACGTGCCTCACACGGTGTCTGTTGTGGGGAAGGGAGGGGAAAGGAGATTGTAAACCACTATGAGATTTCGAGTGAAGGGTGGGGTATAAATCCAGTCTCTTCTTCTTCTGGAAGTCTGGGGTTGCTATGTAAAATCAGGCAATGGCAAACCGTTTCTAATTGTCTCTTACTTTGAAAGCCCTATGTTGTTAGCAGTCAGACCCCCAGTTTGGTGTAGTGGTTAAGAGCAGAGGACTCTAATCTGGAGAATTGGGTTTGATTCCCCACTCCTCCTTCACATGCAGCCTGCTGGGTGACCTTGAGGCAGTCACAGTTCTCTCAGAGCTGTTCTCTCAAGAGCAGTTCTTTCAGAGCTCTCTCAGTCCCACCTACCTCACAGGGAGTCTGTTGTGGGGAGGGGAAGGGATGGAGATTGTAAGCTGTTCTGAGACTCCCTGGGGTAGTGAAGGGCAGGGTATAAAACCAACTCCAGCTCCTCCTCCTTCTCCTCACTCCTCCTGAGGGGCAGTTTATAGCTAGAAAATCATAAACACCCTTTATAAAATATCATCCCAAATATCATAAATGGCTAACTTGAAGTGACATAAAAATGGATGCCAGCCAGAGACAAGGCTGGACTTGACTTAGAATTGTGAAAAAGAGTGGCTGGCTGGCTAGCTAATGACCCTCTCCAAATCCTAGGGAGATGCAGGACTTTTTTTTTTTTAGCAGGAATGCACAGGAACACAGTTCCAGCTGGCTTGGTGTCAGGGGGTGTGGCCTAATATGCAAATGAGTTTCTGCTGGACTTTTACTACAAAAAAGCCCTGTGAGAAACAATGGTGATGTCAGGGGTGTGACCTAATATGCTAATGAGTTCCTGCTGGGCTTTTTCTGCAAAAAAGGCCGTGGGGAGATCCATAATTTAGTAATAATGGGTCTCCTGAGAAACTAGTACCTCATATTGTACTGATTCCAACTGCTCCAGCCTCACTTTTGCTTCACCTATTTACCCATAATTAAGCAACACTTAGCGCTATTCACCAAACCTGGTAGCTTTTCCATCCAGTAGGCTCAGGGTCTTCAGAAACCATTTAGATCTATAGTTCACTTCTGAACCATTTACACCTATAGTTCACCTCTGAAAAATCCATCAAGAAGCAGATTCAGGGCAAACAGACTGTTCTAGGGAGCATTTACCCCTATAATTGTAGCACTTTGCTCCATAGTGGTGTGAGTGTGTTCCTGGTACCAACAGTATGTACCCCCACTGTGTGGGCTTCTTTTCTTCACCCGGTAAAACACTGATCATTTTGCTGCTGCTTCTGTGGACCTCTACAAGATCTGGTAATTATACCCTTTTCCCCTCAACTATTCCTGCTCCTCTCTGATTTCCTCTTAGCTAGCTTGTATGTGCTTTCAGTGTGTTTGTATGTGCATTTTGCCTTTTTTCCCCACTACCAGGTTTCCCAAATGAGCTGCTTTCCCCTTGTTGGAAGCCAGTAAATGCCATTCTGGCACTGTGCATGTACAGAGTCCATCAGGCAGGATCCACCGGGCATGTACAGAGTGCAGATACATATATTGATACTTAGATACAAAGGGCAGGGTGCAGGGCATTGCTTCACAAAGTCACTCAGAGACTGAGATGGTTCCATCCATCTGGCTGCCCCAGTTCTCCACCGTTTGTTCCTTTAAGGTTCCAGCACCGCTTGCATTGAGTAATCCCCACCCACAGGTTCTATAATTCACTTTCCTCAGCGGCTTAGAGAAGTTGTGTGTGTGTTTTATTAAACCTTTATCATTTAATGCCAGAAGTCTAACTTGGTCACATTTATTGAAGAGGTAAGGGTGGGGAGGGTTGATTCTTCCATCCCCAAATGTGCAAAGGAGAGTGCTGGTGTTCCCAGCCTCTCCTGAGAGAGGCTCTTATAACTGGGCGGTGGTAGCAGAAATACCAGCAGAGGAAGAGTTAATCAGGAGTAAGGAGGGAAAGTTGGTCACCAGACAGTGGCTGACAACAGTCCTGAAGCTTCCAAAATTCTTGATGTGGAAGGAACACGACTCAGGTCTTGTGTGGAGTGTGTTTTCCCACAGCCGTCACTAAGTTTTTGTTCCTCTTACCACCCACGCAAAGAGAGACAGAAGGCATGGTGGCTTTGGTCTCTGGTCTAAGACCTTCGTGAGCAATCCTGATAAAAAGCAGCGATTAAAAAAACGCTGATACTATAGGGCTGGTGACTGTGGGCTGAAGACCGCTGGTCCACTTGGTCATTTCCCTGACAGCCGTAATAAGATCTGCATACACAACCGCACCACAAGAGGGCACTGCGGAAAGAGATTTGGGAGGAACGTGACAGTTTTTAAAGTCCAGAGATGATCCAAGGTGGTTTGCCGTTGCCTGCCTCTGCGCAGCAAAGCCTGGACTTTCTGGGTGGTCTCCCATCCAAATACCAACCAGAGCTGACCCTGCTTAGCTTCTGAGATCTGACAGCACTTAACAGCACTTTCCACCACCACGATTTCACCCTCAGCCTTGTTGTTTCTTTGTTTCATCCCTTGTTTTGTTGCTGATGTTCCTGATCGGTTTTGTTTCTTTTCTCTACTTCTATGCCTTTTTAATGCAATCGATGCCTTGCCCATTTTCATTGTCGGTGTGTCTAGAGTTGGCAACAGGGGTTGTTTTGTAGGAAAAAAAGGTGCAGGAGCTCAGTAGCATATCTCATGTGCATATGCCCTGGGATCTGTGCGGCTGCAGCTGTACTCCTGTGAGCTCCTGCTGAATTCAAGCCCTGGGCATGGAGAAAAATGTCCGGTGCTTTTCATAGAGCAGGCAGCATCCCTAGTATGCCTTCCTAAAATTTGCTGAGTCTTTTATCCTATTTTGTCCCATGCATTGGTCTATGCCTCAATCTATACCGTGCATTCATCTATGCCAAAATAATGCAGAAGCAAACGCATTTCATGGGAGCAGAACAACAGTGATATAGGCCCACAAATAGACACATTGCTTTTTATCTTGCCAAGCAAACCTAGAAATATCCTTTTGCCATCGTTGAAATGGCACATTGGATATGGAATAGTCTGAAATAAAAGTAACATTTTAGGTAGGACATTCATTTTAATCACAAATATCCTTCCCAGTAATGACAATTGCAATTTATCCCATCTAAAAATAACTTTTTTTAAAAAAATGATAGTTATTTTGAAACAACATGCAGTTTTTATTTGATAAAATAATGCTCAAATATTTCACTTCCCCACCCCCAATCTTAACACTAGTTTTATTCACCAATTCTATTTGCTCTTGTGTATTTATATCTTTGGTAAGAAACTTTGTTTTCTGTTTGTTTATTTTGAACCCCACTAGTGAGCCGCATTCTTTCATTTTCACCATTCACCAGTCTATTCCCTTTAAAGGTTTTCTCAAAGTTAATACCAAATCATCTGCAACGGCTCTTCACATAAAGACCTATACTTTATTGTAACACCTCCAACTCTCTCATCTTGTCTAATATCTCTATTTAAAATGTTGAGCACCAATAAATAAGAGAGTTGATCAGGGGTGGAATTCTAGCAGGAGTTTCTTTGCATATTAGGCCACACACCCCTGACACAGCCAATCCGCCATGACCTTACAAGGCTCTTTTTTGTAAGCTCTTGGAGGACTGGCTACCTCAGGGGTGTGTGGCCTAATATGCAAATGAATTCCACCCCTGTAGGTGATAATGGGCAATCTTGTCTTGTTCCTTTTTGTGTCTCACAAAGATTGGTTAAATCTCCACTGCTAATTATTCTAGCAGTATAGATTGATTTCACCCTTTTCACAAAGTTATCACCAAAATTCATTTCTTCTTAAGATCTTAACCAAAAAAGTCCAGTTCAAATTATTCAAATGCTTTCTTGGTGGCTAGAAAAATCAACACCAGTTGCTTTTCATGATGCTTCTCATAATAATCCAAAATATCTAATACAACTCTGTTGTCTTTTTAACATCATTCTGTTTTGTCCTCACAACCACAACAACCCGGTGAGGTAGGTTAGGCAGAATGAGATTCAGACTTGAAGGAGAAGATGAAGAGAAGAGATTGGATCACTGGTCAAAGGAGTTTCAGGGCAGTTTTCAATCTCCTTTCCTTTCCCCTCCCCACCACAGACACCCTGTGAGGCAGGTGGGGCTGAGAGAGCTCTGACAGAAACTGCTCTTGAGAGGAACAGCTCTGCGAGAACCTGTGACTAACGCAAGGTCACATCAGCAGGTGGAGGAGTGGGGGAATCAAACCCGGTTCTCCCAGATAAGAGTCCACACACTTAACCACTACACCAAACTGGCTCTTAGATCTTAGCCTGGCATTGGGTCTCCCAGATCTTAGCCTGGCATTCTAATTAGTACAACATGCTTGCTATTGACATCTTAGGGTTTGATTCACACAAGAAGAAAGTGACAATCAACTGTGTGTGTGGGGGGTGGGGTTGGAACAACAGGGCTGTGGAATTCAGTTTCTCCTGCTAATTAATAAGCTTTGGGCAGGGTGAGAATTGGACATTTCAAACTGGCCGGCTCCACTATTTGCTATTTATAGCAGAGGTGTCACCCGTCCCCTTCGCACTGTAGGATGCATGCATCTCTAATCAACAAGCTGCTGCGGGCAAAACAGTGTTCCAATTAGTACCATAAAAGATGTGCATTTATGGTGCTCATGTTATATTCCCAACTCATCCTGGCTCCTAATGAGAAGAATCTAAATAGCTTTTCCCACCAAGCTGATATCTTTGCACCTTTGAGGTGCTAAAAAGACAGTGCTTGAAAACAAAACCCCGAAATAATCTGCCCAGCTAAATGAGATACTTGTCATTCCCGAAAAGACCAAGAAAAGCCGATTTAACCCTTTATTATTATTATTATTATTATTATTATTAAAGCAAAAACCAAAGTGCAGCATCACAAGACAGATCGATTGCTGATGATCAGACTGATTAGGCTGCCTTGGCTGAGTTGGGTAGAGTCTACTCTGAGTCAGGCTGTGATCACGCACACTAAGTAGTGCACTTTCAGTCCACTTCCAATACACTTTCCAACTGGATTTTACTGTGCGAACTGGCAAAATCCAATTGGAAAGTGCCTTGAAAGTGGATTAAAAGTGCATTATTTAGTGTGTGTGAGTACATTCTATGCTATTTTTTGGTATTGCTCCCTCCCCACTCCCCTTTCTGTTCAGTCTTATTGTTAGCAATTTCAAATGAAGAATCCAGCATGGAACTGCAGAACTGGTATGAGAGCCAGTGTGGTGCAATGGTTAAAGTGTTGGACTAGGAACTGAGAGACCCAGGTTCGAATCCTCACTCAATCACAGAAGCCTACTGGGCGACCTTGGGCCAGTCATACTCCCTCAGCTTAGCCTACCTCACAGGGTGGTTGTGAGGATAAAATGGAAGAGAGGGAGAACTCTGTAAGCTGCTCTGGGGAGAAAGTAACTAAATAATAAATTTAGTAAGTGGTTTTATTCTACCCCCCTCCCCCGCCTGCCAAAGAAAGACCTGAAGTTTCTTAATCACTGCAGGTATTAACTGACCTAGCAAAACCTGGGATCGACAGCTTCAAGAGGGGATCGGATAAACATCTGGAGCAGAGGTCAATCAGCAGCTATTAGCCACAGGGTATTGTTGGAACTCTCTGTCTGAGGCAATGATGCTCTGTATTCTTGGTGCTTGTGGGGGGGGCACAGTGGGAGGGCTTCTAGTGTCCTGGCCCCACTGATGGACCTTCTGATGGCACCTGGGTTTTTTGGCCACTGTGTGACACAGTGTTGGACTGGATGGGCCATTGGCCTGATCCAACACGGCTTCTCTTATGTTCTTATGATATCTCATCCCATTATAGCAGCAAATTAGCCTAGGATAACTATTTAGATATATAAATTCTGTTTTTCTTCCCAAGGGAGACCCAAAGAATGACAGCATTCTTCCCCCCTGCATTTTGGCTTCAAAACAGCCCTCTGAGGCCCTGAACTGGATAGCCCAAGTGAGTCTGATCTTGTCAAATCTTGGAAGCTAAGCAGGGCCAACCTTGGGAGACCTCCTTAGAACACCAGGAGGGGGAGGCAGAGGCAGGCATTAGAAAACCACCTCTCTGAACGTCCAGGCCCCAGTAGGGGTCACCAGAAGTTAACTGTGACTTCCAGACACACACACAAATAATGCTTACCCCCCCCAAAAAAATAACAGCAAAAAAACCCCCAATAACCACAAACCAACCCTCTGAGATAAATTAGGCTAAGAGTGTGTGACTGGCCCTATTTACATTTAAAATCAACACAAATCATATTAGTCAACTAAGTGGTTTTGGTAGCAGCATTTCTCTAGCCTGATCTTGTCAGATTTCAAAAGCTAAGCAGGGTCAGCCTTGGATGGGAGACCACCAAGGTAATACCAGAGTCATGATGTGGAAGCAGGCAATGGCAAACCGTCTCTTAACCTTTCTGCCCTTAAAAACCCCACAGGGTTTGCCGTCAACTCAGCTGTGATTGGATAGCCTATATATATTAGGGCCTATTGTGATGCCACCGTCACCCATTCTTAGAACAAACAAAAATAGTTCTTTTCAGGAGCTTTAAATGAGTCCTATTTTCCAGTGAGTAAGCAGGGAAAATTGCTGTCAGTGCTGAAACACCCCCTCTCTGAGGCACACCCACCAGTCTCCTCTTGTTCGTTTCCGAATTGTTCACTCAGAAATTCGGTGTTCTGGGATGCTTTGAGAGCCACTCGCTTGTCGTGAGTGATTTCACAAGTGCGTTGCTTTCATTGAGGGGCTGTGGCTCAGTGGCAGTGCTTCGCAATCCCAACGTCCCAGAGTCAGTTCCCAGCAGTTAGAACAATAAGATAATGACCTCAACCTGAAACCTAGGAGAGCAGCTGCCGGTCTGAGTAGGCAATAGTGACCTTGATAGATCAGTGGTCTACCAAGGCAGCTGCATGTATTGATGTATGTGCCCTTCCAGTGGAAGTTGGAGCTCGAGAAGGAAGGAGGGAAGAACACATCTGGAATATGACTGCTGGATGAAAGGGTAGGGGATGGAAGGGTAGGGTTGCCAGGAAAATTACTGGAGATTTGGAGGTGGAGCCTGGGAAGGACAGGGAGCTCAGTGGGTTACAATGTCATAGATTCCGCCTCCAAAGCATCCCTTTTCTCCAGGGGGAACTAATCTCCTGTAGTCTGGAGATGAGCTGTAAATCCAGGGGATCCCCAGGTGCCATCTGGAGGCTGGCATCCCTATCTCCAGACAACGAAGATCAGTTCCCCTGCAGAAAACTGCTGCTTTGAAGAGTAGATGCTATGGCTTGTACTTTGCTGAGGTCCCTCCATTCCCCAAACCCCGCCCTCCCCAGGCTCTACCACCAACCAAATCTCCAGGTATTGCCCAACCCAGAGCTAGCAACCCTCATACTGATCGGTCTCTATCAAATGAGCCTGTGCCTTCATACCCAACACTGCCCCCTTTACAAGGTTCATTTTTTCATGTGCTGTACTATGGTTTAGGGCAGGGATGGCCAACGGTAACTCTCCAGATGTTTTTTGCCTACAACTCCCATCAGCCCCAGCCAGCATGGCCAATGGCTGGGGCTGATGGGAGTTGTAGGCAAAAAACATCTGGAGAGCTACCGTTGGCCACCCCTGGTTTAGGGGGTATTTGTTAGCATTTTCAGTTCTGGCAGGAACCAGGGCTTTTTTAGAGCAGGAACGCACAGGAATGTAGTTCCGACTGGCTTGGCCAGGGCTCTGGCTCAAAAAAAAAAACATCTTTGGCAGAGGGAAGGCATTAGGCAGACATGTACTCCCAGACCATGTGCTCTGTCCCGTCTGTCACCTCCAGCCTCCAACAGGCTTGCAAAGAGAGTGAGAGACGCGAAGCTGCCCATGAGCGCCCTCTCCTGGGAGAAACTGGGTCTGCTGCTGCCCGATTCACTGCATGTGGCTCTCTCTCTGTGGTCGTGTTTCTTTTTTTTGGGGGGGGGGGAACAAGGCCTCCCATTGGGCTGTGTGAGCACACACATCCATGAAATGCAGCTGATGGCACTGTACTGTTCTATGTCAATATGCAGAAAGTAACCTATGGAACAGGTGACATCACTTCCGGTGACATCAGGGGCTGTGGTCTAAGATTCAAATGAGTTCCTGGCAGGAACTATTGCCGGCTGGCCCTGCTAGCCTGCTTCATTCTCCTCCTCCTGCTAGAGACATTCCCACGACTAAACATTCAGAAGAGGTGGGCTGCTTGAATGCAATTGAATAGATGGTTAAACCATTGACTCTTCTCCATTTGCCAACTATCTGTGGATGGGAAAACTTTTAAAAGCCAGTTTGCCTCCCCAAATGTCCAAATATTCGAGTGAGGGGCATTTTTCCCTGCAGGGACAATCTGGTGATTCTCACATATGCACATGACTAGTCTTTCTTCTAGCAGTAAACTGATATACTTATATAGCACATGCACAATAAAGAAGAGGGGAAGGGCATTGGTGCTGTGATGCTGCCAATGATGACAGCACCTTCACTTTAAAAATTGTGATTTTTTTAAAAAAGTCGTGTCTGTAATAAACTGATGTGGCAACTGGGAAAATGCATAGGAAGGGAAGATGCACCTTCTCGATTCTGGAACTAGCAGATGAAGAAGAAGAAGAAGGAAGATGAAGGAGGAGGCTGGATTTATACCCCGCCCTTCACTAACTGAAGGAGTCTCAGAGCAGCTTACAGTTTCCCCTCCCCACAATAGACACCCTGTGAGGTAGGTGGAGCTGAGAAAGCTCTGAGAACTGCCTTTGAGCAGAACAGTTCTGAGAACTTGTGGCTGACCCAAGATCACATCAGCAAGTACATGTGGAGGAATGGGGAATCAAACCTGGTTCTCCCAGATAAGAGTCCACATATTTAACCGTTGGAACATATGAACATATGAAGCTGCCTTATACTGAATCAGACCTTTGGTCCATCAAAGTCAGTATTGTCTTCTCAGGCTGGCAGCGGCTCTCCAAGGTCTCAAGCTGAGGCTTTTTCACACCTATTTGCCTGGACCCTTTTTTGGAGATGCTAGGGTTTGAACCTGGGACCTTCTGCTTCCCAAGCAGAGGCTCTACCACTGAGCCACCGTCCCTCCCCAACCGTTACACCAAACTGGCTCTAAACCACTACACCAAACCAAAAGCCAGAATAAGTTTCCCATGCGGAAAAGCCAACTTTCTAGCAACAGTGCGGGGAGGAGGGTTGTTACGGTTTTTAAAAACTGCTGCTGCAATCAGTCCCAAGTGGAACCTTCTTTTGGACAGCAAACAGTAGGAGGAAACAAATTATCACTGGGGTCACTTAAAAGCAGGCCGGGTATGTGTATGGAGGTTTTGCATTAAAAGTTGTACAACATCTGTTCCTTTGTGGAATTCTTTCTCATCATCTGGACGATTGACCTAATGGGAAATGGACATAACTGCAGGCATCATTACTGTATTTATCACCCACTGACAGAATAAAACACCCAATGCTTTTCTCATGAACCTATAGCCAGCAGAGCGCTGGTCGTGTTACAAGAAACAATCATTCTGAAATGTAACTCCAGGCGTCTCTGCAGAAATTATTCATAATGAGTTCACCATTAGGGTGTCCCTCGGAGCGACATGGGAGGCTTGTGGCATGGAAAGTTGCCATAGAAATGTCTTCAAGCTAGTCTTTCAATTCCCTGCCCTTAGGAAGGCTCATTGGAGGCCAAAGCTTTCGAGATGCTATTAAGCAAGCCAATGTCAAACTTTTCTTTCAGAGAAATAAAAACTGGATGGAGGGGAGTGGTAAGAAAACTGGGGGTTAAGTAGAGACTTGACTAGGAAATTTTCTTCACCATACATCTTTCCCTGTGAGTTTTTCGGGGCTTGAAGAACTTCCCCATTGGCTTCTGCCCCTCCAACCATCCCTCAACAGTCTGTTTCTGGGAACACAGTCCCCATCAAGCTCTTTTTTGTGGGGAAAGTACCTTAATTTTTCCAAATGCCTGGTCCCAAGGCTTTTTTTTGTAGCAGGAGCTCCTTTGCCTATTAGGCCACTCACCCATGATGTAGCCAATCCTCCAAGAGCTTACAGAACAGGGCCTACTGTAAGCTCCAGGAGGATCGGCTACATCTGAGTAGCCTAATATGCAAAGGAGTTCCTGATACAAAAAAAAGCCCTGCCCAGTTCCAATGACTTTCCTGTCATTCAGAGCAGAACAGGATTCCCAACGGCATGCTTGTACCAGTGTCCCAAAAGGCAGCAGTGGCATTTGCAAGGAGAAAACAGTGGATACATCATTATGTATAGACAGGACTTTTTTTGCAGAAAAAGCCCAGCAGGAACTCATTTGAATATTAGGCCACACCCCTAACATCACCATTGTTTCCACAGAAATGGTGGGGACTCATTTGCATATTAAGCAACACCCCCTGACACCAAGCCAGCCGGAACTGTGTTCCTGTGCATTCCTGCTAAAAAAAAAGGACCTGTATATAGGTAACAACAATAAGAAGAAATAAATTGAGAATACCAAGAACACAAAAGGATGGACCAAAACAGTTCATACTGACTATATATGGGGGGGAAAGGGCTTATTCATCCATTCCTACTATAACCTCAAGGATACCGCCACCGTGAAAGTTATCAGAACAGTGAAGGTACTTAGTCCATCACATATATAATTCTGATCTCAGCCCCAGAGTGAGGATCAAAAAATCCACACAATGGGGCCAGGAACAGAAACATAAGATGTTTCTATAAACCTGGGGAAACCCCACATTTGTAGAAAAATCCCAAAAGTACAAAGAGGGGAGGTAAAATCCCCCCAAAATGGAGAGGTCATGTGTGCAACTAGACAGACTTCACAGAATCACGTGTGAAAAGACATTGTACGAGCACAATAATGCTGCTCACCAGAGTGTCAAACCTGACAATATATATTTTTTTAATTTCATTTTAACTCAAGCATCGTTTGCATGAGCAGGGACACCTCCCCTTTCCCTGCGTCACAAGCACTGGACAATCCGGTTGTTTGGCTCACCCTCTGAAGAGATTACAAATTATCTGCCTGCAATGTTAATTAATTCCAGAAGCACGACAAGCACTTCTTTTCCACAGTACTGCAGATTTTGGTTTGCACAAACCCAGTCAGAATAGACAGTGCTGAGTTAGATGGATTGATGGTCTGAGTCAGTATAAAGTACCTTAAGGCTCTAACTCAGTAGCAGAGCACCTGTTTTACATGCAGAAGATCCCAGGTTGCTTCCTTAGCTGGTACCTGGAATGACCTCTGCAGTTGTCACTGGAGAACTACCATCACTCATAGGAACATATATATGAACACATGAAGCTGCCTTATACTGAATTATTTTATTGATTGATTTCATTCGGTTTATATCCTGCCCTACCCCACCGAAGCAGGCTCAGGGCGGCTCACAACTTTGAATCAGACCCTTGGTCCATCAAAATCAGTATTGTCTACTCAGACTGGCAGCAGCTCTCCATGGTCTCAAGCTGAGGTTTTTCACACCTATTCGCCTGGACCCTTTTTAGTTGGAGATGCCGGGGATTGAACCTGGGACCTTTTGCTTACCAAGCAGATGCTCTACCACTGAGCCACCATTCCTCCCCACCACTGAGCCACCGTCCCTCACTCAGAGCAGAAAGTCCCAGGCTAGCTTGAGAAATGGTACAAATAATGTGTGCTCATAGCTATGCTCTGCCAGATGAGTATAACTGTGTGCTATCAAGCCACAACAGACTCATAGCAACCTCCAGACTGTGGGGTTTGCGGGGAAGTGAGGAGCAGAGGAGGTTTTTCATTGCCTTCCTCTGCACAGCAACTCCAGTCCTCCTTGGTGGTCTCCCACCGAAGTACCTTAGGTCTCTGGCCAGTTTGGTGTAGAAGATTTATACCCTGCCCTTCTATCTGAATCAGAGTGGCTAATAATCTCCTTCCCCCACAACAGACACCCTGTAAGGTGGGTGGGGTTGAGAGAGCTCTCCCAGAAGCTGCCTTTTCAAGGACAACTCCTACTAGAGCCATGGCTGACCCAAGGCCATTCCAGCAGCTGTAAGTGGAAGAGTGGGGAATCAAACCTGGTTCTCCCAGAAAAGAGTCCACACACTTAACCACTACACCAAACTGGTGGTTAGAAGCACGGACTCCAATCTGGGAGAACCAGGTTTGATTCCTTACTCCTCCATATGCAGCTGCTGGAGTGACCTTGGGTCAGTCACAAATTCTTTCAAAGCTGTTCTGCTCAAGAGCAGTTCTCTCAGAGCTCTCTCAGCCCCAGCTACCTCACAGGGTGTCTGCTCTGGGGAGAGGAAGGGAAAGAGATTCAGACTCTGTGTGAAGGGCAGGATATAAATTTAATCTCTTCTTCCTCCTCCTCCTCCTCCTCGGTCTCTCAGGAACTTCATTCTGGGAAGAGCAGTGAGCTGCTGCGTGTGAGGCAGGAATATTCGGTTCCACTGATGTCTCGTGTGAGAGGAACTGTTAGTTTGGATCCAGTCCTGTGTGCAGTTTGGCCCTAAGACTCATGCACGTTTTTGGATGGGTAGCCATGCGCACATGCACATGCACTCCCCCCACCACCCCCAGCATAGGCAGGCAGATGCCTCGAGGTGTCCTTGAGACATGGAAGCTTGAAGCTGTCACATCCTCAGTCAACCCCTCCTGTGAGCTGTTAGATTTTTTTTTTTTTTTTTTTTGCTTCCTGCTGTCACCTTGAAATTAGCACATGTTGTACCTGCTGGAAAGAAAAGGAAAACAACACTGAGCATGACCCAGATACCAGTATCGTCAGCACAAAGCCAGAAAAAGTGGAGGAGGAGGAATTGGATTTATATCCCACCCTTCACTCAGAATCTCAGAGTGGTTTACAATCTCCCTCCCTTCCTCTCCACACAACAGATTAAATGGAGAGGTGTGTGTTTGTACATCAGTACTGTTGGTCTATATGTGTTACACTTATTTTCTCAAGAAGACCAAGCGAATGGATCTGGATGACACTTGCACAAAGAAAGACAATGCAATTCACAAAGCATCTTTGATATTGTAATTAGAAATATATTTTTGTTCTTTGTATCCATGGCACTACATTGTGTGTGTGGGGGGGGATAATTCTGCTTGACAGCAAAGAGGACTTGAGCCTGCCCAGCATGGCCTCCTCTGTCACTCACCACCCACCAGCATCCAGATCTGCTACTTGCAGGGTTGCCAACTACCAAGTGGAGCCTGGAGTTCTCATAGAATTTCAGCTGATCTCCAGATTACAATAGATCAGTTCCTCCAGAGAAAATGGCCACTTCAGAGGGCAGGCTCTATGATATACCATAGATTCTGGTTAAAACCCTCCCCAAATGTCCCTCCTCTACAGAGACAGCCCCTCCCAAAAAAAAAAATCTCCAGCAATTTGCCTGGTTGGAGTTGGCAACCTTTGCTATTCAGTTTTGTTTCAACAACAGGTAATCAGGATTTCATGAAGAAGCTAATAATGAATAATAATAATAATAATAATAATAATAATAATAATAATAATAATAATAATAATAGTATATTGGCAGAATAAACTGGAGCGAGAGAATGGCATTCAACAAAGGGGGCGGTCAGGGCCTTCTCAGAACAAAAGTGAACGAAAACCACAGAGAGTCTGGTACAGGAGTTTGGAAGCAAGTCAGTCTTCCTAGCTGTTGCTGGAGATCTTCAGAAGGAGGGGGAACTGGCTCCACTGCACAAACAGGTAGTCCAAACGACCCCTCGAAAGCCACGTTTTTAGAGCCGCCCATTAAGCAAGATGTTGTCCAAGAAAGGTATTGCAGGCTATTCATATTTGCTGAAATTCATCATTGTCCTGGATCAGGATTCAAGCTTGAGGAACTGTGTGTCTCCGTTGGCTCCCAAAGCTCATGGATTTCCCTGAGTTACACCTTGTAGGCTTTCGCAGATGGACTATGTAGTTCCCAGGAGCTGCCAAGTCAGCCTACGGGTCTGCCCAGGTCTGTGCGAGCTACAATTAGTATCCATGACTTAAGACACAATTTTAAAAAGGTGCAAACAGTAAAAAAACAATAACAATACACAATGTAGCTGACATTACCAGCTGCAAGAGAATACCTGGGGAAAAGTGAGACTTCCCTCCTCCTTCAAGAGTTCTTGGAGGGATCACATAAATTCCAAATAGGGAGGCCAGCCTCCAGGTGGGACCCAGGGATCCCCTGGAATTACACCTCATCTCTCCTGGAGAAAATGGATGCTTTAGAGGGTGGGCTCTGTGGCATTGTACTCCACGGAGGTCCCTGTCTCCATCTCCAGGAGTTTCCCGAACTGGATCTGGCAACCCTATCCTCCAGCCCTGGGAACCCTAACACAAGCTAAGCCCAAATTGACTTGAGAGGAATTCGTTCATTGCTTTGCAGTGCTGCAGAAGAAGCAGCAGTGAAACTCTTAGATTGCGCTTGACTGAAAACCAGGAGTTTCACTGTGATACCTGACATACCGTTCTGAAGTGTTACATCTCTGATCATACAACTTTGGGGGGAGGCAGCTGAATAGCGCCCCCCCCCCCCTCAGGAAGATGGAGAGAGCAAAGTAGAGAGAGGATATCACTTCATCTGCCAAGGTCATCCAGTTTGGGAGAGCCAGCCACAAACAGCTTCCAGTCCCTTCATCAGTGGCTTGGGAAACTGCATCATTTTTCTGAAGCGGTGGTTTCACTTCTGACCTCCCTGGCTTGTTAAAACACTCTAAGGGATTGTGACATTTTGGAGGGGAGGAACCACTGGTACAGTTTTCGAGAATTTGTGGCTGACTTTAAAAAGTATCTGAAATTAATCAAGTAGCAGATTTTTTAAAAAAAAAATAGCATTTTTACCATAATAAAAACTGCAATGGTATGTTTCTTGAAAAGGAATGCCTCTTACTTTCTCGAAAGAAAGGAACCTTAAAAGAGGCATTGATCTGTCTCATCAAAATTCCGTCTTATCTCCCACTTGGTGGCAAATCCTAGACGAGGCATTCCTCTGTTGAAGGGAAGGCATTTCCTCCTTTACCCACATATCAGAGGAAATCTTAGAAGAGGCATTCTTCCATCTTAGAAGAGGCATTCCCCCTTCCCAAGCATCACAGAGAACAAATCATGGAAGATGGTTTCAGAGGTTAGCTGTATTGGTCTGCAGTAGAACAATTAGATTCCACTAGCACTAACAGGATTTCCACAGCATAAGCTTTCAAGAGGTAAAGCTCTTTTAATCAGATTCCTAGTTGTATCTGACAAAGGGAGTTTTGATGTTTGAAAATGTATACCCTGAAAATCTTGCTGGCCAAAGGTGCTGCTGGACTCAAAAAAATCATAGAAGAGGCATTCTCCCTTCTCATGTATCACAGAGAGCAAATAATAGAAGAGGCATTCCTCTGTCTTAGAAGAGGCATTCACCCTTCTGGTGTATTACAGGAACAAATCGTAAAAGAGGCATTCCTCCAACTTAGAAAGTGCATTTCCCATTCCCATGCAGAGTAAGGAATACCTCTTCTACGATGACATCTGCCAAAATACATTCATGTATTTTGTCTAAAGAATGTCTAAAGATCACTTAATTGATTATCAATCAATAAAGATCATAGGGACAATTAAGCATTATTTCCCCGCCAGCTTTAAAATTGACTAGTTTGGCTAACTGGAATTTTGCCCTGGAACCAAGTTTCATGCATGAAACCTGGGCAGTAATTGTAAAAAGTGTACCCCTGAGCATATGCAGTGTGCTTTTCAAAATCTGAAAAGTAAGGCCTCCAGGCCAAAGGACTGGGCTCTACATTACGTTTTTCTTTACATATTAAAATGCATGACCAAGAAACATTGCCTTTGGTTACAGTGCCTGTGTAGAGTGACAAATGCAGTTGGGTTTATCTTTCTCACAAACATATGAGCAGAACCCAAACATGGAAGGTGGGGGGTGGGGAGCCAGAAATGACTGAGTTTTACATCAAACAATTGATGCTAATTTGACCTCTGCTCTGCAACGTGTAAAATCTTGCGGGGTGTTTTGTGAGATATTCTTTGAAGCAATAGGTAATTGCTTTGCATTTGTCTAAATTATAATTGCACCTACTAAAATATATCCTTTGGAAAAATATATACATCCTTGCTGCAATTAAAGGGGAGGGGAAGACTCTTGAAGTCATAACAAAAAAATGTTTTTGCTCCTTCTTCTGCTTGGGTAAAAGTTTAGATGACATTTTGTTTTTTTACACTTCCAAAAAGCACAATTTTGGAGTTTTCCTTTTGTAAGAACAGGAAATAGTCATCTGCCTCCTCTCCTTTCTCGTCTTAGCATACGAGCCAGCAAAGAAGACATGCTGGCCATGCAATCCAGTTTGGAAACTTCATGCAAAACTGAAGCTTTGTTAGTGGAACTGGTTATTGGGTAGCTGGCCATAGATGGTGCTGTAAGGGGCAGGGGGGATGCACAGGTCAAAGCTGCATTGCTGAGGAAGGAGGGAAGCTCTCCCCCCCCACACACAAAAAAAAACACGCACATGCCGTTTCCTAGGCTGAAATTGTCCTCCTGGTAAGGTTGCCAAGCCCAGCTGGGAAAATTCCTGGAGATTTGGGGGCAGTGTCTGTGGAGGGCAACATTGGAAAGGAAAAGAGCTGGGAGGGGTGTCTAGGACAGCCTCACCTAGCAACCCTATCAGTTACACTGGAGAAAAGTGATACTTTGGAGAGTGGACTTTGTGGCATTGTGCTCATCTGAGCTCCCTGTCCTCCCAAGGTTCCATCCCCAAATCTCCAGGAGTTTCTCAGCTTTGATCTGGCAACCATATTGCAGATGGTCCTGGAGAACTCCCAAAATTGCATCTCCAAACTACAGAGATCAGTTGCCTTGGAGCAAATGGCAGCTTTGGGAGGTGGACTCTGCCATAGTTTAGGAGAAACTGAAGTCCTGGAGTGACATCATATCCCTGGTGGACTTCCTCCACTCCCCAAATTCCAGAATGCACTGGAAGAAGGAAGTGGACTAGTAAAGGTGGAGGTGAATTGGGCAGAACTCTCTCATCTCAGGCCTGCATTTCCCAGTTGGTAAACTAGAATGGCTGGGGTCCCCAACATTTAGCCCAAAGTATGGCCCTGACAACATGACTGCACCAAACTCCAGCAAGAAGCACAGTTTGACCCTGACGCTTGAAAAGATACCTTTGGTTTCAGGCTTACTCCAGGCCACTGCCTGCAAGCCACTGATTTTGTCCAGTAGTCTGCAAGTAAGGACAGAGCAAGAAACTGGCATGAAAAAAAGTGCCTCTGGGGTCAACTGTGCATAAAAGTAAGCAGAATACAGCCCTTTAATAAATCCAAGAAGGCAGCCCTTAAGTATTCTCCAAGAACCTGCTTGGATTCTGCAATCTAGCGCACATCTATAAATTCACTCAGTGAACCTATATTGCCAAGTACCTGTCTACCTTAGGGACCACTTCTCCACACATGTTCCCCAGAGGGTACTTAGATCTGGAACACAAAACCTACTATCAATCCCCGGGTTGAGAGAGGCAGGATTGAAAACCCCCAGGGAGAGAGCCTTCTCAATCGCTGCTCCCTGTTGGTGGAACCAACTCCTGAAGGAGGTTAGAGCCTTGCAGGACCTCGCCCAGTTCCACAGGGCCTGCAAGACAACATTATTTCGGCTTGCCTTTAACTGAATTGCCAATATAGCAGCATAAAAGGCTACCTAAGAGCACTGAATGCCATCAGAAATTAAATGACATTAGCACCGAATTATTTTAATTGTTTAAGTGTTGAACTGATGAACAGTTTAAATGTTTAATTAATATTTGATTGAATTGTTTTACTGTGATTGCTTTTACTGCTGTGAGCCGCCTTGAGCCTGCTGCGGTGGGGAGGGCGTGATATAAATCTAATAAATAAACTGTATTTATTGATTGGTTGGTTGGTTGGTTGGTTGGTTGGTTGGTTGGTTGGTTGGTTGAACTGATCTTTCTTTTCATTTTTTGCCCCAGGAGCATCAGCAAATATACTCTGTCTTTGTCTCCTCCACAATATATCATTGGCTTGGTTCAGAAGAAATATGCAATGTGATTTATAACCCTTCCTTTGCCCACCAGTTTTTGGTCATTTGGGAAAGCCAAGTTAGACGGCATGTGTTTGCCAAGATACCATACAATTCCAACTTTAGTTAGTGGGCCAAGTATATAGATATTATCTACCGAATTCTAAGAGGAGTTCCTTAATTGTTCCACAGTTTCTCTCTGTGTTGTGTTCCACTTTCCCTCTGTTCTGATTTAACTTTGTTTTAATGGTTTTTAATATGTGTTTTTATTATGTGTGCTTTAAATGTGTTAGCCACCTTGTTATCTCTGATGAGGTCAGAAAGGCGGGATATAAATTTTGTAAATATAAATAACCATAAAAAATAAATACAGTCTGAATGTTGTTTCCAAGAGAGAGATCTCAAGTACCATCCAAAACAGAGTTACATTCCCCTTAGCCCATTGGTACAATGAACTTAGAAAGCTGTTAACTCTGTTTAGGATGCCACTGTTAGTGTTTCAGACTTGCCAAAATTTCAGCCATTCGTTAGATTTTGAAAATGTTTGGTTTTGTTTCAAGCACGCATGTTAAGCTGAAGTCATCCACTTCTGCATCTCTCTGTTTTCAAAATTGCCTTACTTTTTGCAGGCTAATATATCATAAGAACATAAGAGAAGCCATGTTGGGTCAGGCCAATGGCCCATCCAGTCCAACGCTCTGTGTCACACAGAGGCCAAAACCCAGGTGCCATCAGGAGGTCCACCAGCTGAGCTATAAGCCCTTCCACTGTTCCCCTCAAGCATCAAGAATACAGAGCATCACTAACCCACTATCCCTCGTGGCTGGCTACCCGTCTTGCTCTGGCCATGTTTCAGACCACAAAGGAAGTGATCTTTAGAAAGCACTCACATCATAGGCTCCTCCTAAACGGGTCTCCCTTTCTCAACTTACTGTAGCAACAGAGAGTGACTCAAGGGAGGAAACAACAATTATAACATTATGGTAAGAGAAGAACAGGGAACAGTGATTTTCTATTGCCTGCCCAAATGCATCCAAAACTCAGGTAAGAGGGCCACCGTTCACAAGGCAAAAGTCTATCATTCTGTATGCTTTGCTTGTGTGGTTCTTCATGGTCACCAAATCTTCTTCAGAACATAGGTATAGGTGTCTACAGAAAATCTAAACCAGTAATAGATAAATTAAATATCACAAGGATTAAAAAGTTGATGGC
This sequence comes from Heteronotia binoei, assembly GCF_032191835.1. Taxonomy (NCBI): domain Eukaryota; kingdom Metazoa; phylum Chordata; class Lepidosauria; order Squamata; family Gekkonidae; genus Heteronotia; species Heteronotia binoei. Next base: position 17,432,185 of record NC_083240.1, read on the forward strand.
CATATTTCTGAGGTCCAGCAGCAGGTCGCTTTCCAGTTCACATTGTCCTATACACAGCAGCTGGGCAGGTGGTCCATAAAACAGATCTGGAAGTCCAGTTCTGGTTCCTGGTTCCCCACTGACCATCTCTGGGCTGCTGGCTACATCTTTTCCTTCTTTTCTAGCTTATACTTCATTTCAGCCAGCAGGCTGGATCAGGAGACGAAATTGTGAAAAGTTCAGCCTCTTCATAAACCTTGCTACATTTCCCACGAACATTCGTGGATCAATCCCATCCGAACCTGTGGAAGATGCATACAGCCCTTAGATAAGAGCTGAGTCGCAACGGCTTCTTCAAGAGCCATTGCTAGGTTTTGAACCTCAGGAATTCTCCCAGCAAAAATTCACCAGTCAGAGGTGGTTCAATCTTCACTGTCTTCGTCTTCATCATCATCCTTACTCGGGGCACATCTATGGAAACAGTTGACAATCAGCGCCAGAATGAAGCTTGAGACTATTGCAGCGATGGAGACAGCAACACCGGAAAAGATGATGATAATAAGGTCTGTGAGGGACAAGTTAAATTTGCAATCCCTAAAGCTGCCCTCTGACAATTCACTGAGAAATATTTTTCTGTCCTCCATAGGGACTGAACACTGGATTTCATTGAGGCCTGCAATGAGACAGAAAGAGAAAGGTGAGATAAAGAATATTAAAGAACCATTTGGATATACAACCTGATCGATTCAGCGGGATCAAGGCAGGAATGACACCCACCCCCTCATTTCATTCCCTTTATTGTTCCATGGGTTAAAATAACTTTTAAGTAGGGTTTTATTCTGTTTTTGATGCAAAAAGTTTTATGTGATTCGATTGTACAAGCTGGTCACTGACTGTAACAATAAACTTACAGTATTATTTATTGAAATGTTGTAACGTATTGTTGAAATGTTGTTAACTGCCCTGATCTCTGCTAGGGGAGGGTGGTTTAGAACTCAAAAAAAAAAAAAACCCACTACACAACACTGTCTCTCAATTATGTGAATATTATGCTGCCTGAATTTGTGTGGTGGCAAATGATAGCCGTTTGAATTTCCTTCATCCATCCTTCATCCATCCTTATTGCCAGTCCAAGATGTTCTTTATTCATGTCCTGTTTTCTGTCTTTTTCATTTTCTTGTTCTTTCACCTTAGAATTCTTTCTTGATATGCCTTTGTTACCTTAGTGCAGGGGTTCAACGAGGAAATATATAAAGATCACATTTTCTAAGTAGCTTCTGTTGAAACACAGTTGGAGGTAGGATGTTTTATTCCTACCCTTCACAATGGTTGGGCCATTCGGGTAACTTTATAGGGTTTTAGCAATTCAGACTGAGGTAAGATGTCGGCAGTTGAGTGTTACATTTTTTTTTCTGGGGGCAAAACCGTCTGCAGCAGAGTCTTCAAAAAGGAAGAGGGAAGAACTGCCTGCCAGTTACCTTGAGGAATCTTTTAAACAATGTTCCATTGCAAGATCTCACACCCCACACCATATTCCTGTTATTATAACTTGCATGTAATTACACTGAGACTGTAACATGTAAGGATTTTGTATTATTGATTTTGTTATTATTATTGTTTCTATGGAAAATGGTAAACTACAATTCATGCATTTGGTAGGTGGACATGTAGTCCTACTGAAATTGTTGTTGTTTCTCTTTGGTATTTCCAATAAAAATTATATTTAAAAAAATAAAACCACGTTTGCAGTGAGGAGTAAGTGAATGCTTCCCATGTTGTTTCTTTTTCTGTTTAACTTTTGGGCAGGGCTTGTGGTTCTCTCCATCTCTGTCTTGGTTTTGTAGATTCTCTCCATGATGTGTCTAGTAATAAAAGGTCTTGGATCCTAACTGCACCTTTAGGGTCTTGGATCCTAACTGCTTGCCAATCCCCAGATCTCAGCGGGGGTTCTCCCGCTTTCCCAGGCTCCTTCTGCCCCCAGTCAGCTGGCTAGCGGGGGGGAAGCCCCGCCCCCACAGCCACCATGTGACTTTCCACCTCCGGAGGCTTCAGTCTCCGATTGGAAAGACTTCCTCTTGGGATGGTGTGTCTGTGTTACTTTGAAGAAGTTGGCAGCAACTCATGAGTAGAGATGCCAATCCCTCGCTTCAGAGTCACCAGAAATGGGGGGGGGGAGGAGGGAGAGAAATGTCTGCTGGGCACTTCAATATTCCCTATGTGGAGATCGATTCTCATAGGGTATAATGGGGAATTGATCTGGAGGTATTGGGGGCTCTGGGGGGCTGTTTTTTGAGACAGAGACACCAGATTTTCAGTATAGCATCTAGTGCCTCTCCCCAAAATACCCCCAAGTTTCAAAACGATTGGACCAGGGGGTCCAATTCTATGAGCCTTCTAAATAGAAGGAATTTAAAAGACATGCAGTCCCTTTAAATGTGATGGCCAGAACTCCATTCAGAGTTCAATAATGCTTGTCACACCCTTGCTCCCGGCTCCACCCCCCAAAGTCTCCTGGCTCCACCCCCAATGTCCCCAGATCTTTCTTGAGTTGGGCCTGGCATGATTTGGAGCTGAGGACTAGGAATCCTCAGTAAATAGAGGCAGTCACCCTCCTATTTGCCTTTCTCTTCACAGTAATAACCTTTCAGACATACCCATTTGCACTATACTGTCACATGCACCTGAACCCCCAGAGAGGAAACAGCAGCTAGTGAGAGCAATCTGAAGTGGGGAAATAGCTGGGGGAGAAAGGTTTATTATCTGCACCCATTGGATTGCCTTTGGAGATGCCAGGCCATGGCTGAACTGGCAAATCCTGGGAGAAGTTAAAGAATAGGGACTGATGTGCTGGCATCATACCAGCACTTTGATATCACTTCCCCTCCCCGCAAAAAAATCACTTCCAGTGGAAACTGGAAGTGACATAATAGGACACTCTAGGATTTGGGGCCTGAAGTTCTCCCAGCATTACAACATATCCCCAAACCTACACAGATCAGTTCCTCTGGAGAAAATGGCTCCCTTGGAGGGAGAACTCTATGGTTTCACACCCCCAATGAGCAACCTTTCCTCCACAAACCCTGCCCTCTCCAGGCTCCTCCCCCAAATCTCTAGGACTTCCATTGCCAGAGCTGGCAACTCTTAGCTCTCAGGGATTGCCTTCCAACCATTTTCTGTGGGGGAGAAGAGATGCAAAGACCTAAGAACCATAAAAGCCAGTGCAATAGTTATATACAGCCTTCCAGCATTTTTCCGGTGGGGGGGGGGGAGGATTTAAAGAAGTAAGAATTAATAAAATACAATGAAGTCAATCGTACAACAACGTAACTGGGAGGTGAGGGTGGGTGAGAATCACAGCTGTAAGTTTATTAAACACCAGCAGTTCCATGATAAAGTTCACTTAGATAGGCCATGGAAAGAATATACAGCAAAAAAAAAAAACAGCCCAAATCATCACAAGCCAAGCATAACAAGGAAACATTTTTCAACTTAGCACTGGAAAGTCATCAGCAGGGGGCTACTGATGGCACAGAGGACATTCAAGAAACAAGGGGCCACAACAAAGAAGGACAAGTCTTCAAGTGATAACCCACCTGGCCTCCAAAGGCTAGGGAATGCAAAACTGAGTCTCCGGTGCAGATCTTTACCATCCGCAGGCTTATTTGGAGCAGGGGATCCAGTACCCTCACCCCTGCTTTTGCGTTTAATGTTTGTTCCAAAACTAGTCCATAATTAGCACCTCTGCCTGCCTGCCTGCCTGCCTGCCTGCCTGCACGAAAATTAAATCTTAGCAATATGATATGGAACCTTTACAACAAAGGCTGCCGGTCTTGGCTGATGCTAGGCCTTCATGATCCTCCTTAGCATGTCTAAATCTAAAGTGGCTAACAAGAGCCAGTAGCTTTTAGATGTACAATATGCAAAATGTATTCCAGGGAAATAGTGTTCTTTGGTTTCTCTTTCCAAAGGCACGATAAGTTTAATAGACTGGGGGGGTGTGGAGGGGAGGGGAAAGAAGGACTAGCAGATAATTAAGAGATCAGGCAGTAGTGAATCATTGTGACATATTGCAGATTAAAATGAACAGGAAGAGGGGGGGGGGAGAGATGGATCCCTCAGAGATTAATTGTGGAACAGTCAGCTCTAAGGGGAGACTGGTGTCCTGGAATGGTTCCAGTTCTGTGCAGCTGAGCAAGTTAGGAGAGGTGGCTGAACATAAAGACAGATGGAGACAGCACACCACTGCCTGCGTTACTCAGGGTCAGTGCTCAATTTGGGCAGTGAAAGAGCCCATGCCCTTCCTCAGGCAGGTAACTACTGTGTTGTGGGAAGAATGCATATAATCTGAAGCACTACAGTCTCCGGGTAAGGGCAGGGAATTCCCCATCTTCTGCTCCCATTTCTCATTGTGGGGGGAGGGGGGGAGGCCATTGGGCCTATTGTGTGATGTCACTTCCGGGGAAAACTCGGAAATGATGTCATCCCACTCTTGGAAATGCAAGGAACTCTGGTAAAGCTGGCAATTCCTGGAAACACATAATATCACTAATATGGTTTTCCTTGGGCTGTTCTGGAACAGAATAGTGGTGTAAGGGGAAGTGTATCTGCCTTCATTATACCATAGTCCCTATTCATGTCTGGGCCCCACATTCCTAGATACTTTTAAAAAACATGCCTGAAGTTTCCGACCCAGTACTCCTAGGGGATTGTCTAGTTAGACCTTCTGCCACTCAGTTTACCTTTGTTGTGAGGAAAACATGAGAGAGAAGGCCCTACATATCCATCTCCTGCATAAGGTTGCCAGCCTCTAGGTGGGGCCTACAGATCTCCCGCTTTTACAACTGATCTCCAGCTGGAAGAGCTCAGCTCCCCTGGAGAAAATGGCTGCTTTGAAGGGTGGAGTCTATGTGATTGTACCATGCTGAGGCCCCTCCCCTCCTCAAACCCCACCCTCTCCCAACTCCACCCCCCAAAGTCTCCAGGTATTTTCCAACACAGACCTGACAACCATACCCCAGTGGGACTTAGAGCAATGCTGCAGGGTCTGTATGACAGAGCTATTCCACCAGACCCATGGTTGAGGATAGCAACAGTTTCCATCTAGCCTGCCTCTTTCCTTTCTTTCCTCTCCCTCTAGCATTGCCAGGTTCAGGTCGGGAAAATAACTCAGAGGTTTTGGGGGTGGAGCCTGAGGAGAGCAGGGCTTGGGGAGGGGAGGGATTTCAGCAGGGTAAGATGCCATACAGTCCACCAATCAAAGTGGCCATTTTCTCCAGGGAAACTAATCTTTGCCATCTGGAGATCAGCTGTCATCCCAGATCTGAGCCTGCCTTTGGCGGGGGAGGGTGGGATATAAAAATAAATTTATTATTATTATTATTATTATTATTATCATCATCATCATCATCTCCAGCCACCACCTGGAGGTTGGCAACCCTATGACCCCCATGAGTTAAGGCTAAAAATTGGTTTATCTTGTCAGTAATGGCTACTGGATTTGTTTATTGCTGTAATTGTTTCAAAATCTGTGAATGAATGAATTTAGGGAAATGTTCACCAGCCTGAGCTCTGTGTATAGGGGAGGGCGTTCTAAAAGTCGAATTTATAACTAAATACGCATGCCACCCTGCATGCTTTGGTGGTGAAATCAGATAGAAAAATGTGATCGATTTATTTCCAACTTGTGGCAGGCGTTTTTTTTTAAAAGTGGCTGTTTCAGGCCTGGCTCCTGACATTTCCAGGTGTCTTGACACCTCAAATCAAACTGCAAATCCAGAATTGGACTTGTGTTGCTACAAGACTGCCGGAGGGGATGATCGGCCCAGCTTGGTAGGCTGGCTTTAGCTTGTTGTAAGAGGGGAGTGGAAGGCTGGCACCAAGCGGGGGGAAGAAGCGAGCTTTGCCTGTCACTAGCTTTTCGGTCCTGGAATCTAGGTCAGCCGCAAGACAAGCTGAACGAGATTGGAATTATTTTTTTTTCCCGCTGCGTTTTATTCACAGACACTCCAGTGCGCTCGCTTAGCCTGCAGATTTCCTGTGGAGTTCTTAGCCAGACATTTCGATAGGTTAAGCTTCACCTTGCCTCACCTCAAAGGAGACATAGAGGAGGGGTCTGGTTTGCTTAGGATAGAGACCATCTCGCGTGAGAGAGAAGAGGCTGAACGCAGTGCCATCAGCAAGGAAGATTGTACTTCTGTTGACACTTCTATTTTATTGTGCGTATTTAGATATTTAAACGCTTTTGTTCTTCCTGATGAGGACACAACATGGGTATCTTAGGCCCTTTTCAAACTGTGTTCCGGTTGAGTAACTGGTTGCTAATAGATTTGTTCTGTCATTTCACACAGACGTGTTTTAATGACTGGCTGCTAGCGGAAATTATTTGCCTGTTCATACAACTTGTGTGGGGTTAGCAAAGTGGGGCTGAGCCACTTTTGGGGAAGAATTGAAGAAGAAGAAGAAGAAGAAGAAGAAGAAGAAGAAGAAGAAGAAGAAGAAGAAGAAGAAGAAGAAGAAGAAGAGTTGCAGATTTATATTTCTCTCCCTTCTCCCTGAATCAGAGACTCAGTGTGGCTAACAATCTATTATGTCTTCTCCCCCCACAACAGTCACCATGTGAGGTGGGTGGGGCTAAGAAAATTCTCACAGCAGCTGCCCTTTCAAGGACAGCATCTGCAAGTGCTATGGCTAACCCAAGGCCATTCCAGCAGGTGCAAGTGGAGAATCAAACCCAGTTCTCCCAGATAAGAGTCTGTGCACTTAACCACTACACCAAACTGGCTCTCTGATTTCTTCCATTTTCTACTTGCTTGTTGCACTTTTGAGTCACTGTGGTGTGCTGTTTAAAATGTCCAAAGCATTCCCTACAATGCTGCTTTCCCCCCACCCTTTTTCATCACACGGTCTTCCTTGGACTTTTAAAAAATGTTCTGAGCTATAGCGCTAAACCAATATAGCAAGTCCAAGGAAGATTACATGGTGAAAAGGGGCGAGAAAGAAAGTGGCACTGTTTGAAATGCCAATAGTGCTTCAGAGACAGCTCATTAACAGAAGGAAATTCACTGTATGAAACCCCTCTCCCTGTATCGCTTTTCTCAGAATTGGGCCAACGATGAATAACATCTGGTTTTGAATGGTAACGTAAAAGGGGCCTTAATCTGACACTCTAACCACAACATCATTGTGGCTTTCAAGACATGATTGGGGCAGAGCACCAGGGGTAAAACAGGAGCTGAGAAATAGATAGTAGAGGGTAGGGTTGTCAACCTCCAGGTGGTGGCTGGAGATTCTCTCGGATTATAACTGACCTCCTGGTGGCAGAGATCAGTTCTGCTGGACAAAATGGCTGCTTTGGAAAGTGGATTCTATGAAATTGTACCCCACTGAAATCCCTCCCTCCCCAAACCCCACCCCACCCTCCTCAGGCTCCATTCCCAAAACTTCCATGTATTTCCCATTGAAATCCTAACCCAAACCCAAACCCTGCCCTCCTCAGGTTCTGTCCCCAAAACTACTAGATATTTCCCAACGTAGAGCTGGCAACGCTGGGCTGGTTCTAGGGTTGGGGGGGAGGGGCTCAGCTAAATGCTGTCCTGCTGGATCCCTCTCAAGCAGAGCCTCGACACACAAAAAAGGATGGTAAGCTGATGCTAGAGTTGTCAACTTTAGGTTGGGAAATTCCTAGAGATTTGGGGGCAGAACTTGGTGAGGGATGGAAGCTCAACAGAGATGTGATGCCGCAGAGTCCACCCTCAAAATCTACCATTTCATCCCAGGAAACTGTTCCCTGTAGTCTGGAAGAACAGTGATAATTCCAGCAAATCTCCAAGCCCCACCTGGAGGTTGGCAACCTGGCTTTCTTACCTCCTTCCTTCATCCCTCCTCTCCTCCCCACCCCTGGCTTGGTCACCACAATTTTGTTTAGGAAGCAACAATTTTGTTTGACTTTTACTAACGCTGTCACCACTAATTATTCTCTGCCTTTTTTACGGTTCACAATATTGACTTCTTTTAATGTCCTTCAAAAGAAATGGGGAGTAACTGAGATGAGGAGCTATCTTGTAAAGGACCTTCAAAGTAGTTAACAACTTGCATTCCAGTCCCTCTGCAGCTCGTTGTAATTACTTTGTGGATCAAATGGCTCATGTTCCAACTTCTCACTTAGCGAAGGTGTCCGAGGGTTCCATCTGCCACGTTCATAGGGGCATTTTGCAACTCTTCTAGCCTAGGGATAGGAATATGATACTTGGAGAAGAGATGCTTACCAGTAGCACAGAAGACCTACATCCCTCATGACTGGTGACAACTGTTAAGGGGGGAATTAACTTTATGACAGATGCCATTGCTCTCGTTTTGTTTATTTATAATTATGTACTGATACCCATTTAGGTATTGGGGATTTATTTATCTCAGAGGGGGCTCAAAGTACCTCACAAAAATAAAACCCAAGAAAATCTAATTCAGAAAAAGAAATCTATACAACACAAGTTCATCATCCTGGCCTAAAGGGAGAATGTCTTTTGTGTGTGGTGTACAGGTTGGACAACTCTGAGTTGAGAAATACCTGGAAATTTTGGAGATGGAGACTGAGGAGGGCAGGGTTTGGAGAAGCAAGGGACTTCAGTGGGGTATAATGCCATAGATTTCACCTTGATCTCTCTTCCTTGGAGATCAGTTGTAATAGTGAAATATCTCCAGCCACCACCTGGACATTGGCAACCCTCGTGGCAGGGCTTTTTTTTGTAGCAGGATCTCCTATGCATATTAGGCCACACACACCCTGATGTAGCCAATCCTCCTGGAGCTTACAGTAGGCCCTGTACAAACAGCCCTGTAAAGCTCTTGAAGGATTGGCTACATTAGGGGGCATGGCCTAATATGCAAATAAATTCCTGCTACAAAAAGCCCTGCCTAGTGGTATAGGTAGGTTTGGGGGCTAGGATATGGCAGGCCCAAGTTCAAATCCTGGCTCTGCTACGGAAGCTTGCTGGGTGACTTTGGACCAGTCACACTCTTTCAACCTAACATCCTTCAAACAATTATTTTGAGGAGAAAATGGAGAAGAGGAGAATGGTGGAAGCCACTATGTGTCCCCACTGAGGCAAAAGGCAGTGGCAGGAGCTTCTGATGAGCTTTTCCTTGCTGCCAAGGACGAGCTGAGCTCAGAGATCAGGTGAGCATAAGGCAGAGGGCTGTTGGAGCTCAGTTGCTGGGTTGCTGACAGATGTTGCTGGAATGTGTTGGAGCTTCAGCTTCTCTCTTTCCTCACAGCAAGAATCAGGTTGGCCTTCTGCCATTAATGGCCCTGTGAACCTCTCATGAAAGTTGGCCAAAGGCCAGAATGCCACAAGGACGGGCCGTAAGCCTTTGCAGACTTACTCAGGAACAAGCACAAATGAATATATAGCACTCCCTGACAGACACTCAAAATACTGCGCCGAAATTCACCTCAGGAAAACCATGGATAGCTTGTGTGAAGATATTCAGAGGGCTTAAGAAAACCCTAAAAGTATTTTTGTTCAGCTTATTTTTGTCCTTCAAACAATTCCCTGAAGGATCTAATTACTCCCTACAAGACGTCCCTCCCTGTATAGTGTTTTTACCTCACCCTTCCTCTGAGCATCTTTGGGTATCTTGCATGGTTCTTCCCCTCCCCACCCTCCATTTTTGCCTCACAGCTAGCTTGATTCAAGCTAAGCTGAGAGAGGGGCGCTGGCCAAGGTACATCCACTGAGCTTCGTGGCTGAGGACCTAACTACGTGTCACACCAGGGTAAGACCACCACCTCAGCACACGTACCAATGACAGTGTACCACACACACAAGACCCTTTGGTTTGATACCCAAGAGCCAGATCTCTACCCAAGCAACTGAGGCACTGCCAGCACTTCGAGGGCTCTCAAGGTGGTAGGAACAGGGAAGGCAACAGGCAAGGATTATTCCCATTGCCACCTTCAGGACCTCTGCTGTGGTAGATGGAGAGAGAAGGCTTAATCCCTTCTTGTGCAGTTTTCCAGACTTGAAAATAGGGATGCTGGCCTCCAGGGGGATCCTGGGGGTCCCCTGGAATTACATCTCAGCTCCAGACTACAGAGATCAGTTCCCCTGGAGAAAAACGGATGCTTTGGAGGGTGGGATCTATGACATTGGACCCATGAGGTTTCTGTCCTCCCCAGGCTCCACCCCTAAATCTCCAGGAGTTTCCCACCCTGGATCTGGCAACTCTACCCCATGCTCCAGAGGTGGTTAGGGGGCACCTGGCAACTCTACCTGAAAGCTACTATGTGTTCTATTGGGCTAACTTACATATATTGATGAGCTGGAAGTAAAATTCCCCTTTGGGCAAATGGCATCTCCTCATTTGACTTCAGGAAAACAGAGGTGAGGCAGACTTCAGCCACCTTGACCCATCTATCACAGTCCATCTATCACCTGAGGGTCCCCTGGGATCAACCTCATTTCCAGACTACAGAGATCAGTTCCTCTGGAGAAAAAGGGTATTTTGGATGGGGGACTTAGGGTTGCCAGGTTTGTGTTGGAAAATAGCTGGAGACTTTGAAGAAGAAGAAGAAGACATTGGATTTATATTCCGCCCTCCACTCAAGAGTCTCAGAGTGGCTCACAATCTCCTTTATCTCCCTCCCCCACAACAGACATCCTGTGAGGTGGGTGAGGCTGAGAGGGCTCTCACAGCAGCTGCCCTTTCAAGGACAACCTCTGCCAGAGCTGACCCAAGACCATTCCAGCAGGTGCAAGTGGAGGAGTGGGGAATCAAACCTGGTTCTCCCAGATAAGAGTCAGCACACTTAACCACTACACCAAACTGGCTCTCTCTTTAGAGGTGGAGCCAGGAGAGGGTGGGGTTTAGGGAAGAGAGGGGTCTCAGCATGGTAAAATGCCATAGAGTCCACCCTTCAAAGCAGCCATTTCCTCCAGGGGAGCTGATCTCGGCCAGCTGGAGATCACTTGTAAAAGCAGGAGATCTCCGGGCCCCACCTGGTGGCCGCCAACCCCACCTGGTGGCCGGGGGACTCAATGCTATTGTACTTCACTGAGGTCCCTGTCGTCCCCAGGCTCTACCCTCGAATATGGAGGAGTTCCCCAACCTGGATCTGGCAACCCTAGAATCCCCTGACACTGGCCAGGGGGACCTGGCAACCTTAGTTGGACCCCAACTCATCACAGAATTAAGTTTCTAAAATATATATGTATATATTTGTAAGAAATCAAGGCCACCTTTTAGAATCCAGGGATCGTGAGTAAATGTGCAATGCCACCGTAAGCAGAATTCCTCCCCTCCAAGTGCATTGAAGACAATAGGCTTAGAAGAATAGATTTAGGATTGCACTAGGAACATGGAAGCTTTTTTAAAAAAATGCACAAACATTCACCTTCTTTTACCCATCTGGCACCATGCTGATGGCACAGGAGGAAGGTCCAAATCCACTAAATTCAATGTCCACCAGACAAGTAAGAGCAGGTCTTTCTCAAAGAAAAAGCACTTTACACATGACATGGGGCATTTTTTCTTGCCTGTTTTTTATGTTAAACAAGGAACAGCATTCTTGGAGGGAACAGAATCTGTGCTTTGGATCTCAGCTGCGACTAATTAAAGTCACCATTTAATCAGAGCCCTGAAGGGTTTCCAAGGAGCTGGCTTTGTGCTCTGAAACTAAACCCACAGATGAAAGAACAAGTGTGAGTGTTATAAATGTGTCACTTATGTTATTTTGGTCGGGGGTCACACATTATCTGGTGACTTCAGCTGTCCAGAGGAAAAAAAGTCACAAGGCTCATCTGTAATATTTTGCTATCTCTCTGGAGGCTGGGGAATTAAAGGTCATGACAATCATATTGCGATACAAATCCAGATCATAGGGTTTCTGGAGGGCTGTGTGTCTTGTAATCATAGAGTTGGAAGGGATCTCCAGAGTTATCTAGTCCAACCTCCCGCACAATGCAGGAAATTCTCTTCAAATTCTGGGCCCAAAATTCTGAAATGTATCTGTAAGAGAACCCGCTCCGGCATTGAGGTGTGGAAAGAAAGATTTAGGAGACAATAAAAATTCCGGGAGACGTCTGACTATAGGAAAGGGGTGCGCACAAAGGTTGAGAGGGCATCTGTAGTCTTGGAAGACTCCTCTCAGAAGACTCCTCCTGCCTTTGTCCGTCCAGCTTTTATTGAAACCATGACCTCACATCATTCCACCAACATTAGCCAATTAATTATATGTGTCTGGTCAACGTAACCACAGATAACGCCTGCGCAGATCACACAAACAGCACGTTTCCTTATCATAACATAACAAAGCTTCAATACATTACATTCTGTGGCGCAGTTAAATTCTCTGCTGTTAAAACTGAATCCCTACATGTATCTTTATTTTTTTTTTTGCAAATGGAGTGACTTTCCATAATTTGTCTGAGTTTGCACCATCCCTTCTTCATTAGTAGTCACGAGGGAGGAAAAAAAGGTGCACAGAGCACTGACATAATACTGAGCACACACTCATATACACAAATGGTTGCCAGACCAAGCCTGGCAACCAATGGGGATGGCAACATGGAGGGTTTGCAACACCAGTGATGTCGCCAACATCACTATGCCTTTTTTGGGGAAAACCCAGAACTGACATAGGGTAGTTCTAGGAATTGCTAGAATCTCTATGGTAAAACGAAACCTTTTTTGTGACTCCTAGAGTTCTCCTACATCAGTTTATGATGATTTCTAGAGCTACTCTGTTTCACTTCTGGCTAAAACCCAGGAATGACATAGGATTGCTTTTGGAATCACCAGAAACTAATGTAGAGTAGGTCTAAGAGTCATGAGAAACTCTGCGGTTTTGCCACAGAGCTTCCAGAGATTCCTAGAGCTACCTTATGTCACTTCCAGATTTCCCCCAGAAATTACATAGTGATAATGTAGCAACAGGAGACTTTCCACTGCAGAATGAGCCTTGGCACTCCTTCACATACATACACTGGCTTTGAATATTTCACTAGGTAATTGCATTCTTTTATTCTTCCCTTTCTCTCCCTTCCTCCCGATATGTTTTTAACTATACCAATAAATGTTTTACTTATTCTTTTTCCACTGTCATGAGAGCTAGAAGCTTTGTCATTTAAAAGAGATCAGCTGGGATTCTCAGGAACTTATGCTATCTCTCCAGCTTCACATTATCTTTGTGGCGTTGTTGCAGACACATTATTTTCATTAAAGGGATGATTTCATATATGTCCTAGTAAAGGGAGTCCATAGTGCTTGCATACATGCATTTACTTGTTTGGAAATTTCAGATGCCAGAGATCTGCTGAAAGCAGCTTACATCTAAATCAGCAAAGCAAATGAACAAATGACTATTCTTTTTCTGATGAGAACAAGCATATCGCAAGGAAGGTAAAGAGATTACTTCTGTCCTGCATATTTTACCTGTGGCACCTGACAAACGAAGATGACCTCTGAGCATGAGGAAGTGTGCATGCACACAAAAGCTCATACCTTGATTAAAACTTCGTTGGTCTAAAAGTTGCCACAGAACTCAACTTTTTTCTTTTTAACAGTAACAGCTGTTCATGAACCATTCCATTTTAACTATGTCTAGTTTTTTTTCCCCTAAACCCCTATTAACTAGTGGACATCACTTCATCTTGTGGTGATGAGTTTCATAAGCTGAGTATGGAGGGTACAAAACATCCCCTACAGGAAGCAGGCAATCTAGCTCCTTCTGGCAACCACGGTTCTGTTCCTGATCACGACTTGTACTTTATAACTAGCACTCAATGCTTCTTCCTTCACGACAAAACTGCAGCCGTCCCTCTCCACCCCCGCAGCAAAACTCTGGCTCAGCTCTGGCCATCTCTCAACAACTGTTGCAAACTTCTTCTCTCTGATCTTCTGTTATTTCCCCTCCCTCACCTATGTATCCAGCACTCTGCCGCCCAAATGAATCATTCACCTCTTCAGTTGTTCAAATCGCATGATGCCTCTCTGGAAATTCGTGTCTGATCTCAGAACCGGCACACATCAAAGTCCTCTGTGACCTTCTTCCCCTTACCTCTCTGCCTTCACATCCTGATACATCCCTGCCTGGCATATTTACTTTTCCATTTCTGCCCCCTTAGCTCTCAGAAGCTGTCTTGCTCCTTCAAATGCCCCTTTGCTGCCCCTGATGCCTGGAACCTCCACCCAGAACACTCCACTAACTTCAGCTTTTCTCTGAAGCCTTCAGCACAATGAGTGAAGCAAAATCCAACATATATAGCTGGAATGAATGCTGACTCTCTCCCTTGATTTCCTTTTCTCCTCCCCTGTTCCTCTCCCCCTTTTCAGTTTTCCTTATAATCAGTTTTACATTGTAAGCTTCTTGGGGCAGTGACCATTCATTTATTCTTGTAAAGCTTCATGTACACTGGTGGCACATACAAATTATTATCATTATCACAACTGTTGTCAAGAAGCAGAAGGAAAAAATTGCTCAAGATCAGGACTTTTTTTGAGCAGGAATGCACAAGAACGCAGTTCTGGTTGCCTTGGCATCAGGGGGTGTGGCCTTATATGCAAATGGATTCCTGCTGGACTTTTTCTACAAAAAAGCTCTGTGTGAAACATTGGTGATGTCAGGGGGTGTTGCAAATAAGTTCCTGCTGGGCTTTTTCTACAAAAAAAAGCCCTACTCATGATAGTTTTGTTTTTTTCAAGCCAACTAGGGTATTTCCACTGTTTTAATATTTTTTGCCCTTGTATGGTTCTCTCAATACCCCCCGTGATGTTCCTTAAATCAGTTTGGTTCAGAAATGGCAAGCTGGCTCTGGAGCACACCTTAGCTTCACTTCAAAGGGCACCCCAAATCTCAGTGTCTCTGCACTGCTTTATTCTTCATGTCTCAGATGCTTTGCTTAGGGATCAGGATACCTTTTAATTAGATTTTTCTAAACCTTGTTAGTGTTGTGATACCATTGCTTAATAACGTTAACGGTTGGAAGCAGAGACTGGATCCGGGGAATCATGCCAATAACTCAAGGCCAAGTAACCCAAGCTGTGAGATTAGCTGTCAAATCAAAAGCAGGGATGAATGAAGAGAATTTCCCCTTTCCATTCCCTTTCTTGGTCCATGTTTGTTTACGCTGGCTGGTGTTCAGAGCTCTTGGATTCTGATCCGTACTAGAAAACTTTCTCCAATTAACTGCATCTTTCCCCTCAGTTATATTTTTGTATATATCTTGTTGGTTTTGTATATATCTTGTATTAATTTTTAATTTATATTTTATTATCTTTTGTTACTCAGAATTCCCCAAATTCCCTTTGTGTTTCTCCAACGGGGAATCTTTGGGGGAATCTGTTAGTCTCGTAATGTTTATTTGCAAGGAGTACAAGATCAATATATTTTTAAAATATGTAACAAGACAGCGCTATAATATACAGTGCTGATTTACTGGTGTATTAGTAAGGTTGAAAATGACCCACGGGTGGGGGAGGAACTGGTAAAAGGAAACAGAAAACTGAGCAAAAGGAAAAGGTCACAGGTTAAAGCCACATATGGGAGAAGCAAAATTGAAAAGGGGGATTTTCAGGTAAAGAGAGCAGAGATGAGAAATTCCAAATCATGCCTACTAATCTTTGTCTCTAGAGACTGCTTAGAACCTCTGTTATTGCATGTATGCAGGCAAAGAGTGAGAAGTTCTTATGAATATACTGGGGTGAAATGGAGAGGTTGGGGGTATATGAGCTGAAATTCCTCCCTCAAAGACATCCCTGTTAAACCTCCACTCCCACATTTTAATGTTTTTTATTATCCTTTTCTGCCCTTTGCATCTTTTCTTTCTTTCTCGTGCTGGCTGCCAGCTAACTTGATCTCATCAGATCTCAGAAGGTAAGCAGAGTCATTCCTGGCTAGTACTTAGATGGGAGCCCACCAAGGAAGCCCAAGGCTGCTACAGGCAGCCAATGGCAGGCAATGGCAAGCCACCTCTGTGTGTCTCTTGTCCTGAAAACCCTTTGGGGTCACTTTAAGTCAGCTGGGACTTGACAGCCCTTTTCATCATTATCTGGCTGGTGAGGAATCATGTTGCCAATGTGCCGATGTCATGTGCCATTTAACCTTTGTGATGACATCACCAAGTTGAGTCAGAGCAGTGCTTTCTGCCTTCACTCTGGACAGCATTCTAGGGTTGCCAATCCCCAGGTGGGGGCAGGGGATCCCCCGGTTTGGAGACCCTCCCCGCGCTTCAGGGTCGTCAGAAAGCGGGGGAGGGGAGGGAAATGTCTGCTGGGAACTCTATTATTCCCTATGGAGATTTATTCCCATAGAAAATCATGGAGAATTGATCCGCGGGTATCTGGGGCTCTGGGGGGGCTGTTTTTTGGGGTAGAGGCACCAAATTTTCAGTATAGCATCTAGTGCCACTCCCCAAAATACCCCCCAAGTTTCAAAACGTTTGGACCAGGGGGACCAATTCTATGAGCCCCAAAAGAAGGTGCCCCTATCCTTCATTATTTCCTATGGAAGGAAGGAATTGAAAAGGTGTGCCGTCCCTTTAAATGTGATGGCCAAAACTCCCTTGGAGTTCAATTATGCTTGGTGTAGTGGTTAACTGTGCGGACTCTTATCTGGGAGAACCGGGTTTGATTCCCCACTCCTCCACTTGCACCTGCTAGCATGGCCTTGGGTCAGCCATAGCTCTGGCAGAGGTTGTCCTTGAAAGGGCAGCTGCTGTGAGAGCCCTCTCCAGCCCCACCGACCTCACAGGGTGTCTGTTGTGGGGAGGAAGGTAAAGGAGATTGTGAGCCGCTCTGAGACTCTTCGGAGTGGAGGGCGGGATATAAATCCAATATCTTCTTCTTCTTCTTCTTCACAGCCTTGATCTCAGCTCCACTCCCAATGTCTCCTGGCTCCACCCCCAAAGCCCCCAGATATTTCTTGAATTGGACTTGGCAACCCTACAGCATTCTCATCTGCTTCTCCATTATCACACACGTTGTCACTTCAGTGGAGTGGCTTGGTTCACAAGGGTGGCATTTTGCACACAACACACTCCCTGCAGTCCTTTCCACTTCACCTCAGCCTTAGCATTGGGACCACTTTCTCTGGTGTTGTGATGTATAATATAGTGGGTTCTAAGCATTGAAGAGGTGAGGTGGTAGTGAGGTGGTAGTGAATAACAGCTCTTTATTCGATACAGCACTGTAGGTGGCTGCACTGTAAAGATTGGAGAACTGGGCCAACAAGGCCAATTATATACAACTCAGGGTTTCTGCGCAAGCACTTTATTAGGTCATTGAAACCGGCGGGGTCTTGTGATTGGTGTAGGGCAACAGGAAATTGGATCCTGCTGCCCATTGTTCCCAAGTCCCCAAGCTCCGTTCATATGGCTCCAATGAGCCAGGCAGGAACACCCAATTTAGTTCTCATTGAGTCCACATACACAACATGAGGGGAAGCAAAGAGAGTTGTACGTGGAAGTTGAGCAAACTCGGATTCAAACCCTGCTCCAACAAACAGCTCAGTGAGGTAACTTTTAGTCAGTCACTCTTTTGAGCATAACATACCTAACACGACCTTTATGAGGACAAAACGGAGAGGGATATGTTCTGTAGTAAATACAAGATCTGAATGTAGTTGAGAGGCAAAGCAGGGTTTGACGTGATTCTCAACACTCAAGTGATGTCTCTTCCACAAAGAATTACCCATAGTGTGTAGCTTGAAGCACTCGTCAGTATTCCTGCCTAGAGTTTACAAAGCCTTGAAAAGCTGTGTTACACCCTCTGTCTTTCGTGTGTTGGTATCTTTGCTTCCAGTGACAACTCCTTCCTTTCTCAGACGGCAACATAGATGTTCTTGTGCAGTCAATGATATGAAGGCAGCAAGGGACATGAAAGACCTCTGCCTGAGACTCTGGAGAGTTGCTGCCAGTCTGAGTAGACAAGACTGACCTTGATGAACTGATTCAGTATAGAGTAGCTTGTGTGTTCTTCATGTGTGCATGAAGTCAAGAATTTGAAAGAGAGATGAACATTGGGAGGGAGATGATTGCTCTCGAAATCTGCAGCTACCCAGATTTTAAATAATGGAGGGAATACACCGTAGAACTAAACACCTGAAGAAAAGAAACCAGGATCTGTAACTGGCCCTGGGCTTTTTTTGTAGAAAAAGCCCAGCAGGAACTTATTTGCATATTAGGCCACAACCCCTGATGTCAAGCCAGCTAAAACTGTGTGCCTGCTAAAAAAAACCCCACCCTGAACTGGTCAATGGAGAATAGGCAACACTGAATCTTTCCTCATCTGAGATGACACCATCTCACTTTCTTTATTCCTCCTATGATATGAGGTTGTTCACCAATGTGTCCTCATTTCTATTGGAGAAAAGGGAAGGGTATGCAGAATAGGCCCTGTGAGCCAGCTAAAGCCGAGAAAAGGAAAGCCGCACACCACTACAAAATGGTGGCATGAACACCAATGTCCTTGTGCGTAGGAAATGGACTGAATGGAAAAGCAGATAGGGAGCAAGAGTACTTTGAGAATGGCTGCATTTCTTTGTGTTATTTATGTATTTATTTACTTATTTATTTGAGTGCTTTGTAGAGGCTACCATTTTTGACCTTGGGGAGGACTTACCTTGATTCGCTGGAGGAACGACATTGTTTACTAATGGCTAATGCATTTTTAACATTACTTTTAATTAGAATTTAAGTAGTCCTTGAAGTGTTACTGCTGGTGTCTCCTTTCTCTCATCCTTGACCTCCTTTTACTTAACTCCCCACCTACCCCACATACACCTTTTGGTGTTTCATGAAACGTTTTTCCAGGTAGGCCAAACGAGATGGATACTTTGCATGGCAGATGATCACATTGAACAGAGACATTTTCCATCTGCCAACTCAGGTGACACTTGGCTCTGGTCTCCGCATGCAGATGGGAAAAGGGGGCAGTTCTACTTCAGACAGAAAATGTGACTTTTGAACACATCTCTGTATAAAAATTCCCTGGGAATAGATTTCATCCAGCGCAACAGAGAAGATTCAGACCTAGCATTCACCCTCCCTCACCTTATAACTAGTTTCTATGCATGAAGGTTTTTTGCCCCTAAGTAGGGGTGATTTACAAAGCTCATTCATCCCACCTAAGTTGCACTCTATACGTCTTCATCCAGCAATTATCAAACAGTCCCACCAGGGTACTGACAAGATCCTTCAGCGGTTAAGACCAAACTTTGGACATTATGGCATCCATGAATCTAACCTGTGGATGCCGGCATCATTTTAGAGAAGGATGCAGCCTTTTTAAAATGCCAGCAAGGCCCACAGTATGGTAGGAACAGGCAATCTTGTTTACCAGCCATGTGCCTTTTAAAGTGCTGAATCAGGCTGTTTGTCTGGTCCCACTGTTAGGGGTGCCGACTAATTGCAACTAATTTCCAGAATACAGAGACTGCTTCCTTGGAAGAAAATGGGAGCTTTGGAGGGTGGACTCTATGATGCCATATTCTCCTGAGGTCCCTTCCTTCCTCCAGCCCTGCATTCCCCAGGCTTCATCCCCCAAACCTCCAGGCATTTTCCAACTCAGATTTGTTAGCCCTAAGGATAGGGGAAGCATGAGATGAGGGAAGCAAGGGCAGAGGAGGGAGGAGAATTAAAGGCAACATGGGCAAAGGAGTCCAAGGATGAAATAATAGTATTTGCCCTTCTTCTGAAAGACTTCACACATGCCAACCTCGTACTTTATTTGTATTAACATTGTACTGTGTATGGCCCTGACCTGGATAGCCCTGGCAAGCCCAATCTCATCCAGGGCTTTTTCCTTTAAGCAGGAATGCACAGGAACACAGTTCCGATTAGCTTGGTGTCAGAGGGTGTGGCCTAATATGCAAATAAGTTCCTGCTGGGCTTGATCTCATCAGATCTCAGAAGCTAACCAGGGTCGATTGTGGTTAGTACTTGGATGGGAGACTGACCTTGAAATACCCAGTTGGGAAGTGGGGCAGAGGTTGACATGACTTCCAGATGCACCCACGCACATAAAAATGCAACAAAAAAACCCATTGTATACTATATGAATAAACGTACGATATAAATCAAGATGGATAGCCACATTAGTCTATCAGAAGCAGTAGGAAAGAGTAAGAGTCTAGTAGCACCTTAAAGACTAACACAATTTGTGGCAGGTAAGAACTTTTGTGGGCAAGGTAGGAACTTTTGAGAGCAGGGTATGAACTTTCATGAGTCTCTGCTGATGAACTTTCATGAGTCTCTGCTGATGAACTTTCATGAGTCACAGATGAAGAAGTGAACAGTGACCCATGAAAGTTCACACCCTAGTACAAATTTTGTTAGTCTTTAAGGCGCTAGTGGACTCTTACTCTTTTCTAATACCACGTAAAATCATATATAATAGAAACTATTCATAACTAGCCATGAAAAGCAGAAAAAAAGTGTGGACTGAAACATAAATGAATATTTTAAAAGCATCACAATAGGGGATGTGCGCTCTCATCCATAATGAGCAACTGATAGGGTAGTCTAAGGCTACTTCCCACTCTGAAGACAAAGCAGTTGGTGGACCCTCCCCAGCAAAAGTACCAGGCTTTGCCTCTTGATGGAAACACAGCCTACGATTCTCTGGTTTTGTAGCAGCAGCACTGGAAGGTGCCCTTGTGAGGGGCAGGAAATCCTATACGAAAACATGCCGGCTTCAACCAGATTGCTGGCATTTTCTCTTCTGCCAGACATCCTGGCTTCAGCTGTTGCCCTTCTTTCTGGAGTGAACAAATAGTTTCAATGGAGAAAAGAATATCTGTCTCCCCCAAATGCTAACAATGCATGAGAGGGATCTTATTCTTAGGGGTTCTATCCCACCACTCCTACCCAGCAAGATGCATTCCACAGATGCAACAGGTCCCCCCCTCAGCCATGTTGGAGGAAAGCAAGAGCAGAATACACCTTGCATTGACAGGATACCGCCCCCATCAGAGTAAGGAATAGGGTACAACTAGGGGTATTGACCTCCAAGTGGTGACTGGAGATCTCCTGGGATTACAACTGATCTTCAGACAATAGAGATCAATTCACATGGGGTAAAAATGGTTACTTGGGAAGGTGGACTAGGGTTTCCAAGACCCCTTGTTGCTCTGGTGGGAGGTTTGGGAGGGCATTCCAGGGGTGAGCAGGAACACTCTGGTTTGGGGCAAACTCTATGGTAAAATTGGGCTTAAACCATAGAGTTTTGTCCAGAAACCGGAGTGAAACCAGGCAAAATCCCCGACATCATATCACTTCTGGGTGACATCATCACATCGAGGATGTCACACTGCAACATCCCTGATTAGAGATGGGATTTCCGCTGCTGGTCAGCTGGTCTGCTGTGGGGAGAAGCTCCCAAAACTGGGGGATCCCCCACTGGGACCTGGGGGCTGGCAACCCTAAGATGGACTCCATGGCATTATATCCCATTAAAGTTTCGCCCCTCCCCAAACCCTACCTTCCTCAGGCTCCACCCTCAAAATCTACAGGGATTTCCCAATGCAGAGCTAGCAACCCTAAATACAGCCTTCATTTTGAAAGAACACTTCCCTTTTCAGAGGATGCAAATAGCCTCAACCCGAAGTGAAAATGAGAAAGCAATCCTCAGAAGGTCTATTCAATGAAATTTGGGTCCATGAAGATTTTTCTTAGAACTTTCCCATAAAGTCTAGGTAAATGTGTTGGTGGTAGAAGCCGTTGCCAAGCCTCAGCTGACTTAGGGCAACCTATCATTGGGTTTCCAAGGCAAGAGATGTTCAGAGGTGGTTTGCCATTGCCTGCCTCTGCATAACAACCCTGGTTTCTAATTCAAGTACCAACCCGGGCCAGCCCTGCTTAGCTCCTGAGATCTGACAAGATCAGACTAGCCTGGACTATCCAGGTCACGGCAGGTAACAATACTTTGTAAAATAATATGCATTGTATTAATATATATGCCCACAATGTCCACATATCTTCCTCGTTTTTTTTTTTCTGGCCCCCTTCCATAGTGCTGTGGTCCTAGTTCAGGTTGTTCTCTCCTCCCTGGGCTTTCTATTGGAGCCAAGAGTCTAGAGTTCCTGTTTCAGAATCACATGAAGCCACCTTCTATTGGGTCTACCAGGTTCAGCATTTCCCACTCTGGCAGGCAGCAGCTCTCCAGCTTTTCAGGGAGAAGTCTTTCATATCACATCTTCTTAACTGGGGATGCGGGGGATTGAACCTGGGACCTCAGATGCTCTGCGCCTAAGTCATGGCTCCTGCCTACATCTAGCAACATCTCCTTAGCAGGGCTTTTTTTTTGTAGCAGAAACTCCTTTGCATATTATGCCACACTCCCTTGATGTAGCCTATCCACCAAGAGTTTACAGTAGGCCCTGTACTAAGAGCCCTGTAAGCTCTTGAAGGATTGGCTACATCAGCGATGTGTGGCCTAACACGCAAAGGAGTTCCTGCTACAAAAAAACCCCTGATGCTTAGTATAACTTTATCTTCCTGATTTTGAGAGACTGACGGGGAGTGGGGAGGGAATCAGCTGATTGTGTGATGCATATCATTGAGTTAATGTAAGAACCTGCAAAAATCTTCCCGCACCAAGAGAAATGACAACTGGAAGTCAAAGCTGCTAGTGCTTCTTGAATTCAGAGCCACTTTACACCTGGGAACAGGTATTGCAGAAAATATAGCGAAGTCGCATTATGTGTTTTGTGTACCTGGTTGTTATCAGGAAGAAATAGGAGATACAGGGCTGCAGCTTTCAGCAGCAATATTACCTCCTGAATATGTAACTCTTGTGTAAGACCATCCCTGAAACTTCATAACCGTATAGCAAAGGGCAGCACCCTTTCATAATTAAAGAGCCAGGCTGCAGTCAGAATTCAGACCTGTTGATTCATAGCCCATAAAGCTTCTGCACCCCTAGCACTGGTTAGGACTGCAGAAGCTTTATTCTTTACTAGGAAGTGGCATGCAAAAAAAATCTCACAGTAAGTAATACATCTACACAGGAGCACTTGGTGTGATAGTTTTTGTGCCCTGGCATAAATCTGCTTGTGGTTCATGCTTGGAATTACTGGCTCCTGTTTACCCCTATCATTTCCCCTTTCTGTAAAGCCTCTCCAAGAAGCCCTTCTGTTGCCTGCTGCTCTCTGCACGTACTAGTTATTCTGGCATTCCACCTATTCTTAAGAACATAAGAAGAGCCCTGCTGGATCAGACCTCGCATAAGACACAGGGCAACTAAGAAAGGTGGAGTTATGCAGGCCATACAGCATACTGCCTTTGATACTGAAGGGCACAGATATTCATAATGATTAGTAGCCACTGGTAGCCCAGCCCTCCATGAATTGGTCTTCTCCTTTTTTGAAGCCTTCCCACTTGGCCGCCATGCCCACATCTTGTGGCAGTGAGTTCCACCACTAAACTGTGTGCTGTATGCAGGGGTAGTTTTGTAGAAAAATAGGTGGTGGAGCTCATCCAGGGATTGTTATGCAGCTGCACCTACTATTCAATGGACAAGGTGGGAAGGAGGAGGTGGAACTCTCAGAAAGGTTCAGGAGCTGTGCTCCTGTGAGCTCCCGCTGAATCCGAGGCCTGGCTGTATGAAGAAACACTTTTTTTCTGTCCTGAATCTCCCCACTTCAGCTTCATTGAATTACTCCAGGTTCTAATATTATGGGAGGGGGGGAAGCTTCTCCCTGTCCACTCTCACAAATGATTTTTTAAATCTTTATTATCACATCCCCCCTTACTCACCTTTTTGGTAGACTAAAAGGCCTTAAGCGATTTAAATTATCCTCATAGGACAGCTGGTCTAACCCCCAATCATTTTGGTTGCTCTTTTCTGCTCTACGATATTCTCTTTCAATATACCACACCTTAACGTTTTCAGGTTTTTTTAAAGGGAAAGGTTTGGTTCCCTGATGAGCCACATTTCTCTCTGGAGGCATAAGCTGACCCCAGTTCTAGAAAAATTAAAGGAATAATGGGAGTGACGAGAGTAATGTTTTCGTGTATGAAAACAAAATTGTTGGGCTGATCTCATCAGATCTCAGAAGTTAAGAACGGTCAACCCCGGGTAGCACTTGGATTGTTGCTACACAGAAATTGGCCATGGCAAAATACCTGTGAACAATTCTTGCCTTGAGAACCTAGCATTTTCTACCACCAAACAAAATTCTCCTGCAAGAAGGAAGGATAATCATTTTTGGCTTGCTTTTATGGGTCTGTTGTGGTTGCTAAGGGTCACAAAACCGGGTCATGAAACTGGAGGCCACTTCAGGAGTCGAAGGTCACGAAAAATGTTCCAAACAGTAATATTAGTTGGCCCGAGGGATTCAGATTGCATTGCCGGAATCATTCAAATTAGATTAGATAAACATCGTAAGGCTAGAGAGATGGTTTCGGTGTCACTGGTCCTACTAAAGGAGGAAGAAAGAGGATAGAGGCAGCGGATTCCAGCTGGTAATTTTCTACAGGCCTGTGAGATCAACATATGCAGAAGGTGGGGGTATGTTCTGAGCAGCACCCACTCTTGCCACACACACCCCGCCCCCCCCCCCCCGCAGTACCCGCACAACACAGCCTGAGTGTCTGAGCCTGGCTTTGCAAAAGCTACATTTTTTACCCAGTTAATGCAATTCTCTCATCAGCCTGCTTTTTTCCCACTTTCCATCATCTCTTGGATAGGAGCTTTGTCTTAAACTTAGAACCCAGTATCAAAGGCCTTATACAAGATAAGCTTATGACACCCCCTCCCCTGGCCAGGACAGTCTAAAAAGCTTTGGGGTGGACAAGCTGCTTTCATTTATCGCCTCTTCCCACCAGCTGTCACCCGTATTCTCCAATCTGGATTTTCAGGCAGAGGACAGTCATTTTCTACTTAGCTGCTTCTCTGTTGGGGCCTTGATATTTTATATCTAAGTAGTTCCTTTAGTTCAGTTCAGTTTATTCCAATGCAAGATTGGCTGGAAAAATATTAATAAAAGCAATTAGAAACTGCCAGGTACAATGCCAACCAAAAGGATTTACATGTGCCGTTATAATCCAACATTTCTAAATTCTTACATGTGTTTCACAAAAGGGAGGGTTAGTTATTTGAAGACTTAACCATCTGCTTTTGTATTGCATGTGCGTTGTGACTTATTTCTTTAGAGTAGTCTGAAAGAAGGAGGGAGGGAGGCCGAATGTAATGACCTCCTGGGCATATATGGAAAGAGACGGTCCCGCAGGTATGTTGGTCCCAGGCTGTGTAAGGCTTTAAATGTTAGCACTAGAACCTTGAAGCAGATCCAGTACTCAGCGGGCAGCCAGTGCAGACTGTGGAGCACCGGCTGAATCCCCACCCGTAAAAGTGGTGCAGTCAGCAGGCGAGCCGCCACATTCTGCACCCTCTGCAGTTTCTTGATCAGTCTCAAGGATAAGCCAGCATAGAGCGAGTTACAGTAGTCTAGTCTGGAAGTGACCATCGCATGGGTCACTGTAGCCAGGTCCTGGGGGGATAGATATGGTGCTAGCTGCGTGATCTGCCGAAGATAACAAAAGGCAGACCTGGCAACCATCGTGATCTGGGCCTCCATGGAAAGGGAGGCATCCAAGGTCACTTTAAATAGAAGGATTTATAATATTAACTCCAGAACTGGAGGATGCACCTTTAGCTACAGTTTTCAGTTCTTTCAAGTTATTTTCCCCCTTCTACATTGCCAATGCATACATATACATTGATGAGACAATGCAAAACACTGCAAAACAGCAGCCTTGATGTGGCTATACTTATGACTGTATCGTGATGTGCATATATGCACCTACATGTGAGTAAAACTTCGCAGGCAGAAATCTTGCTACCCCTGTACACATTATGACTGCTTCTTTGCAGTGTTTCAGCAATGCACACATATGTAACAGTAATATAGAGGGGCAAAGATGATTACGAAAGAATCTAAAGTTGTGGCAAACTGCACATGCACAGCAACCTGTACATTTTATGGGGTTGGGGAGGGGGAATAGCACAATGGATAATTCCCAATCCATTGATTCAGCTCTGGAAACAAAACTAGGTAATCCATAACAAATTCAGGCGAAAATTCAGATGGGGATTTTGGAAGCTCTGTCAGTTTGGCAACTGGCAACTTTGTTTCTCCTTCCAATGGAGGGGCTACCCCTGTCAACAAATCGCACACTGAATGGGATGACATCACAATGCTTCAGAACCAATGAGATTTGGTCACAACATCACTTAGGGCAAGTGAGAGTCAGAGCAAAAAACAAACAATGCAGCAAGTATGTGAACATCTCTAAAAGGGTGCAAAAAATTACCAAGAGGAAGCCTTTTTTGTTGTAGTTTAAAAATGCTAGTCTTTTTCATTATAAGCTTTGTTGTTTTGACTCAGCTCTGTGTTGAACACACTTAATAATCCTGTGTCCTATCTTAGTGTCCAAGGGCCACTTTTTACTGGTTTTTATTAGCATCTGATATGAACTTGCATACCAAGGGTTAGGGAGGACTCTGTTTTAATGTCCAGATTATAACCAAATGAGAATTATTTCAGTCACATCAAAGATTTCATATTGCTCATCCCCTTTCTCTGTTTTGTGAAGAAACACTTCCTGTCATCTGTTCTGAACCTTTTCCATTCTGGAGCAGAGGTCCATGAATGGCTATTAGCCACAAATAGGGTTGCCAGCCTCCAGGTGGGGCCTGGAGATATCATGCTTTTACAGCTGATCTCCAGATGACAGAGATCAGCTCCCCTGGAGAAAATGGTGCTTTGAAGGAGGAACTCTATGGCATTGCACCATGCTGAGGCCTCTCCCCTCCCCAAACCCCACCCTCTCACTCCACCCCCAAATTCTCCAGGTATTCTACAAACCCAGACCTGGCAACCCTAGCCACAAGGTATAGATGGAACACTCTGTCTGGGTCAGTGATGCTCTGTATTCTTAATGCTTGAGGGGCAACAGTGGGACGGCTTCTAAAGTTCTGGCCCCACTGGTGGACCTCCTGATGGCACCTGGGTTTTGGCCATTGTGTGACACAGTGTTGGACTGGATGGGCCATTCAACTGATCCACCATGGCTTCTCTTATGTTCTTAATCAGAACTTCCCACTCTCCACCACCATCCCAAATTCTATTAGCCTTACAGGTATTTCTCAGCCCAGTTCTGCAAGTCTAGGTACCTCACCTCTGGAATGCCCTCCCCTTTGAGGCCTGCCTGGTGCCTACTTTACTTTCTCTTAGGCTCCAGGCCAAAACACTTCTTTTTACCCAGTCTTTTAACAAAAGATTTCCTCTTACCACTTTTTCATGCTGTTATGTCCAACTGCTTGTTTTTAAAGCCTTTTTACCTTGTTCTATTTTAATCGTAAGCTGCCTTGAACAGGACTTCAACACAGAAAACCCAAAACAAATTAAATAAAATTCCAAATAAATCAAAACCAGGTTCAGCCCTCATACTCTCTGACCACGCTGGGTCTGGATAACAATCTTTCACAAGTTGAAAAGTGAAAAAATTGCTCCCCACTAAGAATGACGCAAAATCCACCCGAAGGATCTCATTATGAAAACAATGCATGCTTCTGACTCATGCCCAGCCCATTCACCAGCTTCCTCAATTTGTTCTTTGCAAAGTGTATTTTTTCATCCTCCACCAAGAACTTGCTTTCCTTGTGCATGTGGAAATACCTTTTTCACATTTTAAGAAGAGGAGAAGATTGGATTTATACCCCACCCTTCACTACCCAAAAGAGTGGCTTACAATCTCCTTTCCCTTCCTCTCCCCACAACAGACATTCTCTGTGAGGTAGATGGAGCTCTGACAGAAACTGCTCTTGAGAGGAACAGCTCTGTGAGAGCTTGGAGTGACTCAAGGTCAAATTAGCAGGTGCATGTGAAGCAGTGGGGAATCAAACCCAGTTCTTCAAGATAAGAGTCTGTACACTTAACCACTGCACCAAACTTAACCTCACATCACTGTATAGGAACATTCTCTTTGGTCATTATTAACAGGCTCCCCTCAAAAGTCACTGCCAACTTATGATGACCCTATAGGGTTTTCAAGGCAAGAGGTGAACAGATGTGGTTTGCCATTGCCTACCTCTGTGTAGCAGCCCTGGTATTCCTTGGAGGTCTCACACCCAAATACTGACCAGAGCTGACCCTGCTTAGCTTCCAAGATCTGAGAGATCGGGCTTGCCTGGGCTACCCAATTCCAGCTCATTTTTTTTAATGTATTTGCCACACCGTGATTTCCTTTACTGTCTCCCTCCCTTAGTCTCTGCTGAAATTGACAAGGGGGGGGGGGAACCCTGCCAAGCTCATCAATGCAAATTTCCTTCACACAAACACACACACATTCCAGTGAAAATGACAAAGGAAAGCCTGGCCACATTCACTGGCATTGCCTTTTCTTTTCCAGCCTTCGCCAGTTCCCTTGAGCAGAAAACAGCAGTAAGGCAGGTAGATAAGAAAAGACCTGTTATGGATGGATTTTAAAAAGGTAAAGGTAGTCCCCTGTGCAAGCACCAATCGTTTCTGATTCTGAGGTGATGTCATATCATGACGTTTTCATGGCAGACTTTTATGGGGTGGTTTGCCATTGCCTTCCCCAGTCATCTACACTTTCTCCCCAGCAAGCTGGGGACTCATTCTACCGACCTCGGAAGGATGGAAAGCTGAGTCAACCTGAAGCTGGCTACCTGAACCCAGCTTCCACTGGGATGGAGCTCAGGTAGTGAGCAGAGTTTAGGATTGCAGTACCGCAGCTTTACCACTCTATGCCAAGGGGTTCCTATGAAGGGATTACGTCCCTGTATAATCAGGGCCGGCCCTGCCAATGGACAAACTAGGCGGTTGCATAGATCACCAGCCTTCTGGGAGCACTGAATTGGGTGCCCCCCCATGTGAATCAGTGACGTTATCAGTGCAGTGCCAGACACTCTAGGGCCAGCCCTGTGTACAATTCACGGACAGTCTAAGCAACCATCTGGTGTAGACCATGGAAGAAAGGTGGAACATGTGCTGCAAATTGGAGCAATATAGGAGGGGGAAGTGACTTACTCATTTTGCCAGATGCTGTGTCACTTTTTGTCCCTTGAGATAAGCATGGTGGTGGAAACGGTCATCTAGTTGCAGGCAACTTATGGCAACCTTGTAGGGCTTTCAGGCCAAGAGATGAACAGAGGTGGTTTGCCTTTGCCTGCCTCTGTGTAGCAACCCTGGACTTCCTTGGTGGTCTCCCATCCAAGTACTAACCAGGGCTGACTCTTAGGTTCAAAGAGCAGTCAAGAGCAGTCTAGCTGGGGCCATCCAGGTCAGGACTAACCAATGGGTAGGTAGGTAATCTGTCAGATTTTGATTTGTGACTTTTACTTGAGCTGGCTTGGTTAGTAAGTTTAAAGGATGATAAACCTGGTTGTTTCAAGTGGCTTCATCTCGAGAATGTCATACATTTTGGGGGCTTTGGACAGGGTTGATTTCTGAAATCTTCTTTTTTTTTCAGGGGAGGGGGCTGTTCAACTGTAACAGTTGATGGCTTTCTTGTGCAGGATGGGTAATTTACTAAATCGCTCTTAGGAGTGACATGTATTGTGTGTGAGTGTGTTTAATTGCTGGCCACCTGCAGCTAGTGGAAGGGCAGAATAAGGGCTATTGGGAGGGCAGAATACGAATATTTCAAATAAGTAAAGAGATTTTGGAGTAATCTTTACAGTGCTTCAAAAAGTACATGTGTATGATTTTGGCCTTTGCTACCGCCTGTGTCAGCTCACATGACTTCAAAGCAAAGAAGGCAGTCGCTGTTGGGATCAAATGTTTAAAAGCATCACTGAAATCATCCAAAAAGGCCAAATAAGGATAGGGTCTCTCTGTATCACTCTCTCGTTCTCTCTCTCGTGCCCTTTTCCATTTCCTTGCACAACACTTTTCTTCAGCATGTACACATCTTTCAACATCTTCTGCATCACTAAAATCAACACTGTATATTTTAAAGGAGAAAGAGAGATGTGAGTGTATCGAATGACTTACATGCAGACTGTATTAAAAATGCAAAATGAATCTACAACATGAACTTCAAACAGCCTTTGCCTTGTGTGAATCATTCATTTTTTTTTTTAAAAAAAATCTGTTTCCTCACACTAAATTTCCCCATTAAACGGATGCCTTTTTCAAAGTTTTCTTGCATGCCAGTAAATCAGCATTTTGCTCTATACATTATACCTATCAATGACCTACATTATAGAAATACCACGTCATTTGTAAAGCAAAGCTGTGCAAATGGGCTTTGTATGTGCACTGCTAACAAACCCACAAAACCGATGGCAAAAAAATACTGGAACCAGGGCTTTTTTTGTAGAAAAATCCCAGCAGGAACTCATTTGCATATTAGGCCATACCCCTGGCATCGTCATTGTTCCACACAGGGCTTTTTGTAGAAAAAGCACAATAGGAATGCATTTGCATATTAGGCCACACCTGTGGCATTGCCATTGTTTCGCACAGGGCTTTTTGTAGAAAAAGCACAACAGGAACTCATTTGCATACTAGGCCACATCCCCTGATGCCAAGCCTGCCAGAACTGTGTTCCTGTGCATTCCTGCTTTTTTTTTTAAAGCCCTAACCAGAAATATTAACCAAAATGCAAACAAACTTCAAAAGAAGTCAAATGGGCTGCATTCACTTATTTCTGGCTTCTCGCAGTCAGGACATGATTCCATACCAGCACCACAATTCCATACCAGCACCCTCTGTCCCTACTGCCCATTTTCAGCACACATATTTTCACAGATCCTATTTCTTTTTCTCAGCTGTCTAGGAGAATCCACTTCCTCATTCCGCAGGGCCTGTAAGACTGAATTGTTTAAACAGGCTTTTTGCTGTTTGATTGAAAAAGGGCTGCCACCGGACATCTTATAGAATGCTGGTGATCACAGTCGAGAATGCAACACCGCTTATACTGTACTGAAGCAGCGCCATAGAATGGTTTTAAAACTGAAATAAGTAAATTATGGTTTTATATGTTTTATTGGATTGATTGTATTATACGATGTTGTGAGCCGCCCTGAGTCCGCTTGCGGAGAGGGCGGGATATAAATTGAAATAAATAAACAAACAAACAAACCTTGGATACATTATTCCCAAATCCACAAAATAGAATCCCATAAGGCAGTTGGCAAAGGATTTCACACTTTCATGCACCATTTCCCAAACCTATGCTGGTGAGAAAAGCTGGGCTTTGAGGTTGCAGCAGAGTGGAGCAGAATCTCCAGACAGAACAAAAAAATCTATTCTTTTTTAAACACTCCTTGCCAGAAACTCCATGCTGGGCTATTTTAACAAAGTTCCCTTTCTTTCTGAGCAAACTGTCTCCTGACATGCTTTCAGGGCTGGAGGTTCTAATTGTTTCACCACTGCAAGAGTGCTGCTTTCATTCCTTGGGAAACCAGAGGCACCTTAAAGACCAGCAACATTAATTTGACCGTGAGAGCTCACATGCTGTGAATATCCATTAGGCAGACATATTTCTACTGAAATCGACAAACAACAGAAAGGCCAAAGGGGAGAATGTGTTACAAAGAGGCTGGTTTAAAATGAGATCAAAAAGATATTGGCTGGGTGTGTTTGAAATGAACCTCTCTTTGTAACTGGCTGGTCTTTGTAATGTCTCCCTCCCCCTTCCACCCTTCAGTTAGGACGTCAGATTGCTATCTGGGAGACAGGTTCAAATCCCCACTCTGGGTGACTTGGGGAAGAAGAAGAAAATATAAAGAAGGCACTTTCTCATGACAGTCTCAGAATGGCTTACAATCACATTTGCCTTCCCCACTCCACAACAGACACCAAGTGTGGCAGGTGGGGCTGAGAGAGCTCTTTTGAGGACTGCTTTTGAGAGAACTGCTCTAAGAAAACTTGTGACTGACTCAAGGTCACACCAGCAAGCTGCATGTGGGGGAGTGAGGAGTTAAACACATTCAGCCTAACCTACCTCACAGGGCTGTTGTGGAGGATCACCAATGGAGGATGTGAAAATGATGTACATCGCTCTGTGCTCCTCAGAGGAACGGTGGGATATATGGGTGCCAAATAAATAACTCTAAATTACGGAGAAGGGCCATGGCTTGGTGGTAGAGCATCTGCTTGGCATGCAGAAAGTCCCAGGTTCTATCTCCAGCATCTCCTGTTAGCATCAATATAAAGAAGGCACTTTCTCATGACAGGTGGTGTAAAAGACCTTCTTCAACTTAGACCCTAGAGACTATTCTCTATGGTCAGAGTAGACAATACTAACCTTGACGGACTGATACTTTATACTCTGATTCAGTATAAGGCTTCATGAGTTTATCTGCCACATAGATAAAGTGAGCTCAGACTTGCGGACCAAATAGATTTTGCTACTCATCAAGGTGCCCTGAGACTCTGCGTTAATTTTCCTGTACACACACAGAGAGCTACTCATCTGGAATGTTGCAGTGCAGTCCTGAACAGAGTTCCTCCCTTCTTGGCCTGTTGAAGTCAAAGGGCTTAGAAGGGCAGAACTTTGCTTAAGATCTACACTGGAGACCCGGGTCTGAATCCCCATGAGACACAAGTGATCTGGGCTAGTTACTCTCTCCAGCCTAATAGGTTGTTGTGAGAATAACCTGGAGGAGGCAAGGAAGAACAATGTTGTAAGCTGCCTTGGGACTCTACAGGGGAGGGAAAGAAAACAACAACAGAGTGTAAGTGTCTAAACAAAACACATGCCATCTTGGTGGGAGCCAAAGAGTGTCTTTGCTTCTTGGTTATCAACAGCCTCAGGCGGAGACCATCTGCTTTAAGGAAGAACAGCCTGTTCTCCAGACAGGAAGGCAGACGGTTCTGGCAAGTTCGCACAATGCCTTTATATCTAGTATAATAATAATAAAGTCACAACCAACTCATGGAGACCCTTTGTGGAGTTTTCAAGGCAAAAGATGAGCAGAGGTTGGTTGGCCATTGCCTGCTTCCGATCACTGGCCTCCCATACAACTGGGGCCAACCCTGCTTAGCTTCTAATATATGATGAGATTGGACTAGCCTGGGCCATCCAGGTCAGGGCAGTTCATTCATAGGGCTACAAAAAGACAGCTGAATGAAAGGGACAGTGTTCCGCAAACCTGGCCAACCATCAGGAACCTGGCACTGAAGAACGGTGCTCTCCTTCTGTTCTCTGAAGTTCAAGGTATGTAGTAATCACCAGGGGTAGAGGCCAACAGACATGGGTTGCCACTGCCTTATGAGATTCTATGGTGGTCTTCCATCCTAGTACTAGTACAGGGAGGGACGGTGGCTCAGTGGTAGAGCATCTGCTTGGGAAGCAGAAGGTCCCAGGTTCAATCTCTGGCATCTCCAAAGAAGGATCCAGGCAAATAGGTGTGAAAAACCTCAGCTTGAGACCCTGGAGAGCCGCTGCCAGTCTGAGAAGACAATACTGACTTTGATGGACCAAGGGTCTGATTCAGTATAAGGCAGCTTCATATGTTCATGTACTCACTTGGAAACAGCTTAGTTTCTAAGATGAATGGAGATGGTTTGGCATTGCCTGCCTCTGCACAGCAATCCTGAACTTCCTCGGTGGTCTCCCATCCAAGGACCAGCCAGGGCCAACCCTGCTTGGTTTCCAAAATGAACAGAGGTGGTTTGCCATTGCACAGCAGAGCCACTGCACGTGCCAGAGACATTCAGCACAGCAACCCTGGACTTTTGGGGTGGTCTCCCAGCCAAGCACTAACCAGGGCTCACCCCACTTAGCTTCCAGGAAGGAACTAGAGGTGGTTTGCCATTGCCTGCCTCTGGGTCACTGTGGCCCTGGATGCCCTTGCTGGTCTCCCATCCAAGTACTAACCAGGGCTCACGTCACTTAGCTCCCAGGAAGTGGTTTGCCATTGCCTGCCTCTGGGTCATCATGGCCCTGGATGTCCTTGCTGGTCTCCCAGCCAAGCACTAACCAGGGCTGACCCTTCTTAGCTTCCCAGTGTGGCCAGCCTGGGCCAGATCAGATCTCCAGAGTCAGGCTTACCTTTCTGCAGCTTGGACTGGTTCTCCTGGAGCCAGCTGAAGAGGCTGGCAAAGTCGCAGTCGCACAGCCAGGGGTTGCCCTCCAG
This sequence comes from Heteronotia binoei, assembly GCF_032191835.1. Lineage (NCBI taxonomy): Eukaryota > Metazoa > Chordata > Lepidosauria > Squamata > Gekkonidae > Heteronotia > Heteronotia binoei. The sequence continues at coordinate 17,466,271 of NC_083240.1, forward strand.
GCGGAGGCTGCGCAGGTTGGGCAGGGCATCCAGGGCGGCCACGGTCAGCGTCTGCAGGCTGTTGTCGTTCAGCTCCAGCACCTGGAGCTGCTCCAGGCTCTCGAAGGCGGCCTCGTCCACCTCGGCCAGGCGGTTGTTGCCCAGGCTAAGCTTGATCAGCCGGGCAGCGGACTTGAAGACGCCGGCGGTCAGCTGGGTCAGGTTGTTGTAGCTCAAGTCGAGGAAGACCAGCTTGCCGGAGCTGCTGAAGGTGCCTTCCTCCAGGCTGACGATGGAGTTGTGGCTGAAGTCCAAGTAGACCAGGTCGCCGTAGAAGATGAAGAAGTCGGCCGGGATGGCTTGGATGTGGTTGTCGGCGATGAGGAGCTTGCGCACGTCCAGGGGGAAGGGGTTGGGCACGCTGGGCAGCCCTTGGTCGCGGCAGTCGACGGTGTGGTAGTCCAGGCAGCTACAGACGGCCGGGCAGAAGTGGCCCAGCGGGAAGGAGAGTAAGCCGAGGAGCAGGAAAGGCGGTAGGGAGCCCAAAGGGAACCATGGCCTCATCGTCGGCGCTTAGGCAAGCCCAGAGAATCGCCCCGCTCCTCCGCCGCCGCGTTAGGAGAACGGCATGTTTGGATTCTCGCTTGCTGCTGCTGCGCTGGGAGGGCGGGGGGGAATGGAGTGGAGGCGTGCGCGCGCGTTTGGGGAGCGCGTGTCTTTTATCCCGGGGGAGATCGAATCTCAGAGATCAAATCGCAGGAGGAGGAGAGAGAGACGCCCAGGCTGGGGGAAGGCGAGCCGGGCTGGAACGGGCGGCGGCCGCACGAGAGTCACACCACACCAGAGAATCGCAGCGGGGGCGCGAAAGGGGGGCGGCGGGCGGGGCTGGCGCGGAGGGCCGCGGGAGCGGCTGAATGTCTCCGGCGCGCGCAGGCCAGGCAGAGGGCACGCACCGGCGGGACAGGGCGCGCTTCGTGGCTGCGCGGTGAGCGTCAAAGACCACGAGAGAATGGGAAGAGTTCAATTAAGGGGAAACAATGAAAGTTTTGGAAATGAAAATATACTCCCCCCCCCTTTCCCTCATTTAACACTTCCTGCCCCCTAACAGTGTGGGCTTTTTCAAACCTCCCTTCCTCCTAATTTGACCATCTCTGTTACCCTGTGCACTCTTTTAGAAGTACACTTTGAAAAGAGTTGTGGCTTTTTGAGCCTTTGTAAACTTTGTCTGTCCATCTGCTTATCAGGCCAACCTTTCTGCTTTCTCCCGCACTGGGATCTTAATGCAGCTGACCAAGGCAAGAAACACAGACATTTTATTTAGGCAAACAAACAACAACGATGCTGTATGTATGGAGCTCCAAGGCTGGTCCTGCATCCCCTGCGACACTCACTCCAGGTCGCTAGATAAGAACCCAAGGCCTTCATCCCCTGCTCAAAAGTCTCATCCTGCCTCTGTATGTGGGTAGGCTTAAATACAAGTAACGGAGAGAAACAGAGCCAGTTTGGTGTAGTGGTTAAGTGTGCGGACTCTTATCTGGGAAAACCAGGTTTGATTCCCCACTCCTCCACTTGCACCTGCTGGAATGGCCTTGGGTCAGCCATAGCTCTGGCAGAGTTGTCCTTGAAAGAGCAGCTGCTGTGAGAGCCCTCTCAGCCCCACCCACCTCACAGGGTGTCTGTTGTGGGGGGGGAGAAGATATAGGAGACTGTAAGCCGCTCTGAGTCTCTGATTCAGAGAGAAGAGCAGGGTATAAATCTGCAGTCGTGTTCTTCAGAAGTGTAGCCCAGATCACAATGAGCTGGCAGATTCATTCTCCTAATTCCATTCCCCTGAACTCCAAGCTACCATAAGGCATACAATAGGGGGCTACCCTTGAAGACTGTTCAGAATCTGAGGCTGAATGCTGCAAACACCTTCCTGGGATGGGGAACAGAAAACCTTTTCATACAAGCAGCTTAAATTGTCTTTGAACCACTCTTGTGTTACTGATATCATCCAAAGGATAAGACTGGATTTCAGAAAGCTGTCTGGGTTGATTTTAACATCTTCCTTTGCGTAGTAACAATCCTTTGTGAGAAATGTTCCTTTTGAGGCTTTCTGCACCAGTTCCTTTTTTCTCATGCTGTTTTCTTTCCTCCACATTAACATGAATTCATTTTAACATATGTTTGTGTTAACGGAGTGCGGCACAAAAAAGGTGTCAAAAATAAATAGACTTTCTGGCAACAGCTACGGAAAGGAGGCAAACTGAAATCAAAGATAGCAACATGTGAAACTGAACATAAACAAAAATGGCTCGATCAGAGGATCTCCAATGTTTTGGGTTAAGTCTATCAATGGTTACTAGCCATGGTGACTGAAAGGGACCTTCACATTTAGAGGCACTTGTCCTCTGAATCCCAGAGCCAGGAGACAAGATCAGGAAAGGCCTCAGCCTCTATGCCTTGTTGTTGACTGTCCAGAGGAACTGGTTAGCCACTGTGAGACAGGATGCTGGACTAGATGGACTATTGGTCTGATTGAGCAGGGCTCTTCATGTTCTTATGCACAAATCCCCAAAAAGGGAAGCATCTTGTTGAAAAAAATACTTTCTCACTGAATTAATCATGCTTTGGCATGTAAGCATTGACCCATGCAGCTAGCAACAACCATGCAACAAGAGGTTGTATGCATGCACCAGAAAAGACCTCTATGAACACATGATGCTGTCTGAATAAGGCTTTTGTACATTCCTGAAATGCCTCTCAAGACACAGTTCTATGACCCTGACCTGGATAGCACAGGCGAGCCTGATCTCATCCGATGTCAGAAGCTAAGCAGGGTAGACTGTGGTTAAGTACTTAGATGGGGGACCTCCTTGAAACACCAGCAGTCAAGAGGACAGGGGCAGGCTTTATTCAGCCACCACTCTGAATATCCAACAAGTCCCCAGTAGGGGTCAGTCACCAGAGGCCACCATGGCTTCCAGGTGCACACACACACACAAATACATAGTTCTATGTAGGGCTTTTTTTTGTAGCAGAAACTCCTTTGCATATTAGGCCACACACCCCTTATGTAGCCAATCCTCCAAAAGCTTACAGGGCTCTTCTTACAGGGCCTACTGAAAGCTCCAAGAGGACTGGCTACATCAGGGGTGTGTGGCCTAATAGGCAGAGGAGTTCCTGCTGCAAAAAAAAGCCCTGATCCTATGAATGGCAGGGTTGGAGATTTCCAGATGGAACCTGACTTTCTCCTAGAATTGCAATGGCTCTCCAGACTGCAGATATCAGTTCCCTTGGAGGAAAGGAGAGTTTCAGAGCAGGTCTCTGTGGCATCACATCACCCTGAACTCCCTCTCCAAACTCTGCTTTCTTCAGGCACCACTGCCCCATCTCCAGAGATCTCCCAAGTCAGAGGTGGCACCCCTAATTTCATTGAATCTGTCTTCTCCAGATGTCTAGAAGGGGGACAACAGAATTGCATAGCTATTGCCACAAAAATCAAGATAGGTTTGTATCTGACATCGGACTTCTAGGCCGCACTTATGTGCCATGTGTTGAGCAACGAAAGGAAGGCAAGAACATAATGTCACTTTCTTTGGACCTGAGTCAGATTGAGGTGACAAAAGAGGAGGTCCTACAACTGATAGACAAATTAAAAACTAATAAGTCACCGGGTCCGGATGGCATACATCCGAGAGTTCTGAAAGAACTCAAAGTTGAACTTGTGGATCTTCTAACAAAAATCTGTAATCTTTCATTGAAATCTGCCTCCGTTCCTGAGGACTGGAAGGTAGCAAATGTCACCCCCATCTTTAAAAAAGGTTCCAGAGGAGACCCGGGAAATTACAGGCCAGTCAGTCTGACTTCAATACCGGGAAAGTTGGTAGAAACCATTATCAAGGACAGAATGAGTAGGCACATTGATGAACACGGGTTATTGAGGAAGACTCAGCATGGGTTCTGCAAGGGAAGATCTTGCCTCACTAACCTGTTACATTTCTTTGAGGGGGTGAACAAACATGTGGACAAAGGAGACCCAATAGATGTTGTTTACCTTGACTTCCAGAAAGTTTTTGATAAAGTTCCTCATCAAAGGCTCCTTAGAAAGCTCGAGAGTCATGGAGTAAAAGGACAGGTCCTCTTGTGGATCAAAAACTGGCTGAGTAATAGGAAGCAGAGAGTGAGTATAAATGGGCAGTCTTCGCAGTGGAGGACGGTAAGCAGTGGGGTGCCGCAGGGCTTGGTACTGGGTCCCATGCTCTTTAACTTGTTCATAAATGATTTAGAGTTGGGAGTGAGCAGTGAAGTGGCCAAGTTTGCGGATGACACTAAATTGTTCAGGGTGGTGAGAACCAGAGAGGATTGTGAGGAACTCCAAAGCGATCTGTTGAGGCTGGGTGAGTGGGCGTCAATGTGGCAGATGCGGTTCAATGTGGCCAAGTGCAAAGTAATGCACATTGGGGCCAAGAATCCCAGCTACAAATACAAGTTGATGGGGTGTGAACTGGCAGAGACTGACCAAGAGAGAGATCTTGGGGTCGTGGTAGATAACTCACTGAAAATGTCAAGACAGTGTGCGTCTGCAATAAAAAAAGGCCAACGCCATGCTGGGAATTATTAGGAAGGGAATTGAAAACAAATCAGCCAGTATCATAATGCCCCTGTATAAATCTATGGTGCGGTCTCATTTGGAGTACTGTGTGCAGTTCTGGTCGCCGCACCTCAAAAAGGATATTATAGCATTGGAGAAAGTCCAGAGAAGGGCAACTAGAATGATTAAAGGGCTGGAGCACTTTCCCTATGAAGAAAGGTTGAAACGCTTGGGACTCTTTAGCTTGGAGAAACGTCGACTGCGGGGTGACATGATAGAGGTTTACAAGATAATGCATGGGATGGAGAAAGTAGAGAAAGAAGTACTTTTCTCCCTTTCTCACAATACAAAAACTCGTGGGCATTCGATGAAATTGCTGAGCAGACAGGTTAAAACGGATAAAAGGAAGTACTTCTTCACCCAAAGGGTGATTAACATGTGGAATTCACTGCCACAGGAGGTGGTGGCGGCCACAAGTATAGCCACCTTCAAGAAGGGTTTAGATAAAAATATGGAGCACAGGTCCATCAGTGGCTATTAGCCACAGTGTATGTGTGTATATAAAATTTTTTGCCACTGTGTGACACAGAGTGTTGGACTTGATGGGCCGTTGGCCTGATCCAACATGGCTTCTCTTATGTTCTTCTTATGTTCTTATGTTCTTTCCTTGCTCTTCCTGATGTTTTTTTTTAATTTCAAATTTTTATTGAAATATAGTCAAAGACTTACAGAAATGCATGTCAGTAATGCAAAGTTAGATACAGAAAAAACATTTCCATCCGTATCAACCATCAGATAAGCTAGCAACCAATAGTAAATAGAATTAAACTGGATGCTAAGACAATAACATACATCTGTTTCCTAAGGCGTTTGGTGAAATACTAAAAATGAAACTGATGTTTCCTTGGGAGACAAAAACCTCTTGGGACGCATCAACACATCAGCAACAAGGGTGGAATCGGAATCCTTTACAAGCCCATATTCTATGTGGCTCTTATGTTAAGCAAATTTGGCCACCCCTGGAATATACTGAAATAGTGGGGCCGGTCATCTGTGTTTTGAAGCAATAGGACAAGGGTCTCTGGCAGGTGCCTGATCTTTAGTGCCAAAGCTGCAGGACCTCCTTTGGACGAAGGGACCTGCAAGTCGCGTTTTACTTCCCCACTTTGGAAAGGTGTTGGACACAAAAAGTGAGCATGTAATGAGTTTCCTGTTCACTGTGACATACGACAGCATGTAACTTCAGATGCTGCCTGAGCCCAGAGCTAAAGTTTCAAGGAGAATTGAAGTAAATGGACAGCTACTAGGGAAACACAACCTGGTTGATTGTGAGGGAGAAGAGCCTTGAGAATATCCCTGCCAGAGGCATTCAGCACAATGGGTGCTTTCACATGGCAACTGTTTGCAAGTGGATTTTGCTATTGCTACACAGTAAAAGTCCAGTTGTAAAGGGCATTATTTAGTGTGTGTGAACACACCCAATAACTCTGCAGGAAAGCAGCCAATTCATTTAAAAGTGGTATCTGATCGGTACTTGCTTCCTGTAAGTGAAAGGATGCATCACTGGCTAACAAAACCAAGATAATTCATGTAATAGTATCCCCCATTGCTCTGACCTGGATAGCTCAGGCTAGCCCAGTATCATGAGATCTCAGAAGCTAAGCAGGGTTGCCAGTCCTGACTTGTATATGAATGGAGGAGGAGGAGGAGATGGAGATTGGATTTATACCCCACCTTTCACTACCCAAGAGTCTCAGAGCAGTTTACAATCTCCTTTCCCTTCCTGTCCCCACCACAGACACCCTGTGAGCAGTGTTCCCTCTAAGCTGAGTTAGCGTGAGCTAGCTCACAGATTTTTAGCCTCCAGCTCACACATTTTTGTCTTAGCTCAGGAAGGATGAGCCCAGAGCACACTAATTTGTGCAGTAGCTCACAACTTTAATGCCAGTAGCTCACAAAGTAGAATTTTTGCTCACAAGACTCTGCAGCTTAGAGGGAACATTACCTGTGAGGTAGGTGGGGTTGAGAGAGCTCTCCAAGAACTGCTCTTGAGCAGAACAGCTCTGAAAGAAATGTGACTGACTCAAGGTCACTCCAGCAGGTGCATGTGGAGGAGTGGGTAATCAAACCAGATAAGAGTCCGTACATTTAACCACTACACCAAACTGGTGTAGACAATACCCACACTGTTGGCCCTTTTTGACTGTTCTTCCTGGCCCAGGTTCAGGTTAGAAGGCACATGATCCAGCAACCTTGGTGAAGTTAAGTCTGGTCACCATGCCTGGACGGAGGATCTCTTACGAGCCCCACATAAGTTGCTATGCATTCTATAATAGATGAAAAGCAGGCTATAATGACAAAAAGGAATTTCCACATTAGAAAATGTTGCCTGTGTCCCAAGTGCAATGCAGGCAAGTCACACAATGCAAATATGTCAACTCATGCACTACAGTTCCTTTCGCACACATTCCTCCCTTGATGAAATTGCTCATGAATTTAAAAAAAAAAAATTGAGAGGAACATCAGTATTGTATTGTATTGTGCTTAATTATTTTTTACATATTTATTAACTTCATTCCCTAACAGGAACCCAAAGCAGCTTACACCATTCTCTTCTCCACTGTTTTATCCTCACAACAACCCTGTGAGGTAGGTTAGGCTGAGAACGTGTGGCTGGTCCAAGCTAGCACAGCAAGCTTCCATGGCAGAGCAGGGATTCAAACCTGGGTCTCGCAGAACCTAGTCCAACACTCTAACCACTGTATACATTGTTATCCTGGCTGGCTGATGCCCCCCTCACATGCATATCTCCTGAGTCTGATAAGATTTAATGTGGAGGGGCTATGGCTCAATTGTAGAGCATCTTCTGGGTATGCAGAAGGTCCCTGGTTCAATCCCCAACATCTCCAGTGGAAAGGACCAGGTATTTATTTTATTTCCTTTGGATTTATATCCCACCCTCTCTGCAAGTGGACTCAGGGCAACGAACAATCATTTAAAATAACAGTATTAGGTTACAAATTAAAGCCATAAAAGTTGAGCAATTAAAATCTATTAAGCTACGTTAAACTACATTATGGTGCTACTGAAACACTTTTTTTAAATAGTTGTGATGTGAAAGATCTCTGCTTTAGACCCTGGAGAGCTGCTGCCAGTCTGCGTAGGCTATATTGACCATGATGGACCGATGATCTGATTCAGTATGAGGTAGTTTTCATGTCATATATTGTGAAATGTATGGTTGTTGTGGTGTAGGGTTTTTTCTTCTGTTGCTTTATCCTAGCACAAGAATTGAAACCCCCAAATTGCTCCCATTTCCATTAGTGCTTTCTAAAAGCAACTGAGCTTCCAGGGCAGCTGCTTGCCTAGGGTTGCCATCTCCAGGTTGGGAGATACCTGGAGATTTTGTGGGTGGAGCCTGGAGAAGGTGGGGTTTGGGGAAGGAAAGGACTTCAATGGAGGTATAATGCCTTTAGAGCCCACCTTCCAAAGCAGCCATTTTCTCCAGGTCTGGAGATCAGTCATAAGAGCAGGAGATCTCCAGCCACTACCCAGAGATTGGCAACCATATGCCTGCCTCAATACCTAATGAATTTGCAAGTATGGTTCATGCTTCTCTCAAACCCTAGATCCTAATGTGACTATGCAGAGCAGTGCTTCCCCCCACCTTGAGAAAGCAGAGGTCACGAACATCTGTCTGTTTTGCTTCTGACGCTGCAGGTTAATGGACTGAATGCCTTGCAGGAATAGAGTTATTGGGAAGTGCATAGAGAGAAAGACAAAGAGAGAGAAGGCAAAGTGAAAAGGGATTCTTTTGAGACAATCTTCATGCATTCCCTTTTGGGAAAAGGGGTGCCATTTTAGAAAGGGGTGGGCAGTACCCCCATGTATTAGACACACTGCTTGGGGCATCAGTATCTCTGGTAAGGCACAGAAAGGGCGCTCTTAAAATATTCTGCTATCCTTATTTGTCTGCTTCTTTTCTTTTTGCAGCTCACTTGCATTTATTTCTGAGCGGCCCTTTTAAAGTGTGTGAATCTCACCCTAACAGCGGCATTTCACAGCTCCCTTCTACCCTGACCTCTAAAAGGGCATCGCTAGTTGGGAATGCAGGAATGGCAAAGCAAGACGATGTCCGATGCTTTCCAGGATGGAGCTCAGCATGTAAGTGTCCGCTTTCTCGGTCGAAGCCTGGCCCCCACCGCCCAGCAAGAAGGTGATATTGGAAGGCCTGTCTGAGCAAGGGTCCCATTTGACATTGGCATGGCTTGGCTGGATGTTGAAGCAGTGTGCGCCAGCAGAACTCTGGCTAGCATTACAACTCTGACCCTGGTTAGTACTGGGAGGGGAGACCACCAAAGAAGACCAGAGTTGCTATCCGTAAATAGCATACCTGATCACATCTTGGCAGGGTGGTTTTGAATCCTGTTAATATATACCGTATTGCCTCTCATTATTCATTTCTGCCTTGACTTGGATAGCCCAGGCTAGCCATATCTCATCAGATCTTCGAAGCTAAGAAGGGCCAGGCCTGGTTACTACGTGGATGGGAGACCACCAAGAAAGTCCAGGGTTGCTGTGCGGAGGGAGGCAAGGACAAACCACCTCTGAACATCTCTTGCTTTGAAAACCTTACAGGGTCACCATAAATTGGCTGTGACTTGAGGGCACCCCACTACTCTGCTGTACATTTCTGGTCCAGTCGCTGCATAGCAAAGGTCACCTCCCCCACTCCGTCATGCCTTCGCATCAGTTTGTTTTTCTATAACTGAATGTGCTGTTCTCAAATTACTTTGATCCGGGGACTCTGGCACAGAAGAACTTCTTTCGTCTCAAGTTTTGTGGGGGTGGCCGAGCATACGCATACCCAGAATTAGCTAATTGTAACCATTACATTTTCAGAGACAAATGACAACGGAGCTGCTAAAAATATACGTGTCGGGGCTGTTAGAATGAGTTTAAATGAGGTGATCACCTCTACCAGAGGCTGTGCTTGCATGATTCTGGTTTTAACAGGTGCTACAGCAAAAGCGCTATTTTCTAGGTCATGTTTTGATCCAAATGAGTTGCAAGGTCTTTTTCCAAAAAAGATGCTTAGCCCACTTATTTTACTTGACAACCTTGAAAGAAATCTTTCTCGGTGGGATCTCTCTCTAATCTGTTAGCGGGTGCTAGGTCAGCACTGCAGGGCACTTATATGCTTGGATTTTCAAAAGGCTTTTGACAAAGTACCTCAGCAAAGACTTCTGAGTATATTTAGCTAAGAGGACAGGCTATCTTAAGGATTACAAACTGTTTAAATGAGAGGGAGCAAAGAGTATGACTAAATGGACAGTTCTCACAATGGAAGGAAGGAAGCGGCAGGGTTTCCCAAGGATCAGTATTGGGGCCAGTACTGATTAATTTCGAGTCCGGGGCTGCTGCCAGAGGTCCCTCAGCCAGCATGGGGCAGTGGCTAGAGCAGGGGTGGCCAAACTGTGGCTCAGGAGCCACATGCAGCTCTTCACACATTTGGTGTGGTTCTTGAAGCCCCCACCGCCCTAGGCTGGATTGGAGAAGGCATTTCTCTCTTTAAATCACTCCTCCAAGCCAAACCAGCCAGTGGCTTGGAGAACACATTTAAAGTTGCTTTCATTCCACCTCTCCCTTCCGCCTCCCTCCCCTTCATCTTCCTTCCTTCCTTCCTTCCTTCCTTCCTTCCTTCCTTCCTTCCTTCCTTCCTTCCTTCCTTCCTTCCTTCCTTCCTTCCTTCCTTCCTTCCTTCCTTCCTTCCTTCCTTCCTTCCTCCCTCCCTTCCTCCCTTTCCCTTCCCTTCCCTTCCCTTCCCTTCCCTTCCCTTCCCTTCCCTTCCCTTCCCTTCCCTTCCCTTCCCTTCCCTTCCTTGCAGCTCTCAAACATCTGACATACATGTCTTGAGGCTCTTACATTTAGCAACTTTGGCCACCCCTGGGCTAGAGGGTCAGACTAGAATCTGAGAGACCCAGGTTCAAATCCTACACAGCCATGGATGCTTGCTGGGTGTGCTTGGGCAAGTCACACCTTCTCAGCCTTCCCAGGGTTGCAGTGAGAATAAAAGGGAGGAGAAGAGAGCGATGCAAGCTGCTTCAAGTTCCCATTGAGGAGAAACCAAATAAACACCTTCCCAATCCCAAGCCTGGCACTGTCCAACCGTTTCTGCTGCAGTGTCCAGCAGCCAGCCACAAGGAGGCAGCAGGGCCCAGGTCCAGAGACCTGCCACTCTAGCTAGCCTCATTTGGCCCTGCAGCTGGCTCAGTTGGGCACCCTTCTTCATCCCGAGCCTCTCCAAGGTTTACATGTCACAGCTAAAGGGGAAACTGCTAGAGGGGATGAAATCAAGCAGCCTTCAATGGCTTTATGGATGCTGTCTGACAAGCTGCTAACCTGGCAAGAATATACTTGTCAGGACAGATTCATCAATCCAGGCTAAACTGCAGATGGTCTGAAGCCACCTAAGAGCACTGGCCGGAAAGTGACTCTCACTGAGGAAGAGAGAGCTGGTGTGATGCAGTGGGCAAAGCACTGAACTTTGGCTCGAGAGGCATGAGTTCTAATTCCCAGTCATTCAGGAAGTTTGCAAAGATACCCTGGGCCCAGTTATTGTGTTTCAGACATTGGATTTACTTCACAAGGTTGTTGTGAGGATCAAATGGTGGAAGTGGGGGCAGATGCCCCTACCCTGACCACCGTGGAAGAAGGGCAGGGTTAAAAGAGTTATGTATTATAGATTAGGGTTGCCAACCTTCAGGTGTGGCCTGAAGATCTCCCGCTGTTACAACCTTCAAACAATAAAGATCAGATCCCCTGGAGAAAACAACAGCTGGGGGGGGGGGGTTGGACTCTATGGCCTTGTAGCCAGCTGAGGTCCCTCCCCTCCCCAGGCTCCACCCCAAAAATCTCCAGGTTTTTCCCAACCCAGAGTTGGAACCCTATTATCTCACTGACATTATGTTATTTATATCGAGGCAGATTAAAATTTAGAAAAACAATGCAATAAAGAAAAATAGGAACAGGATATGACATGCCCTAGGAGTGGCCAGCGGTAGCTCTCCAGATGTTTTTGCCTACAACTCCCATCAGCCCCAGCCAGCATGGCCAATGACTGGGGCTGATGGGAGTTGTAGGCAAAAAACATCTGGAGAGCTACCGTTGGCCACCCCTGCGACTGGATCTCAAACAGTGTGTGTGGACATGAAAGCCTATATCCAGAAAAAAACTTGGTTGGTCTTAATAGTACTACGGGACACAAACTTCATTTTATGAATGAGCAATGCAGTGCAAGCAAGATAATGCAGTGCAAATTAGCAGTGTATAGTGATAACTATTCAAACACATTTAATTTCTCAGACTGTCAAAGTTTGGTGATAATTTGCTAAAAGAAATCATGGCAAACTGTACAACTGTTGCACGGTGGTCCCATGTTCTGCAGTGAACCCTAAGAACCATGAATGGAAACATGCACCAGGAGTTCACACAGGAAGGACGTAAGAAGAGCTGAACTGGATCAGACCATCCAAACCAACACTCTCTTTCCCACCCTGACCCTCCAAATGGCCAAGAAGACCACAAACAGGACACAGAAGTGAAACCTTCCCCTCTGTTGTTGCCCCTCCCCCAGATTCAGAGGTAGACTGCCTTTGCACATGAAGGCTACTTTTAGCCATTCTGGCTAAACAGCTTTTGGCCAACTTATTCTAAATGCATTGGCCTCATCTCCTTTTAAATCAGTAGCCAGGAAGGAAGGCAGCATGGCAGAGCCCAATCTCATCAGTTCTCGGATTTTAAGCAGGGTCAGAACCAATGTTCCGTCTAAGCCATGGGGTCTTGTGAGCAAAAAATTCTACTTTGTGAGCTACTGGCATTAAAGTTGTGAGCTATTGCATAAATTAGTTCGTTCTAGGGCTGTTTTTCCTGCACTAAGACAAAAATGTGTGAGCCGGAGGCCAAAAACCTGTGAGCTAGCTCACACTAACTCAGCTTAGAGGGAACACTGGTCAGAACTTGAATTGGAGACTATCAGGAAGGCTCTGCAGAGGAAGGTGTTCGCAAACCACCTCTGCTTCTCATTTACCTTGAAAAATGCTTCCTGGAGTTGTCATAAGTTGGTTACACATGTTGCTTCAACTTAACGAATTGCCCTATCCCAGCTGATGCCAGGCTCAGGGCGATGTACAACATACATTAACACAATATGCTCATTAAAAGCAGCACAATAAATCAATTAAAAATATAAAATCTCAGCTGGTGCCCTGTACATTTCCCTGCATTCTGGATTGCCAGGGTGTCATGCTGGTGGCAGAGGGGTGGGGGGAGAAGGAACTTGCAAAGTGTCTGTGGGGAGGTGCTAGCGGGGTACTAAACCATTGCAGCCCTCAACCAAAAGCCTGGCGATCCTATAGGGTTTCAAGGCAAGAGACGTTCGCCATTGCCTGCCTCTGCATAGCAACCTCAGATTTCCTTGGAGGTCTCCCATCTAAATACTAGCCAAGGCCAACCCTGCTTAGCTTCTGAGATCTGCTGAGATCAGGCTAGCCTGGGCTATCTAGGTCCATGTACTGCCCATCTACATACCTCTAATCTCATGGAAGAAGGAACAAAAAAGCACCCCTTGCGCCCAGCATCTTTTGAGCATGGTATTCCTGAACCTGATGTCTCAGCTGATTGCCTGGTTCACCTTCTCTGCATACAATCCTGGAGCAAGCAGTCTTTGCAAAACTCCCCCACCCTGCTTGATCTGGGCCTTCATCTCAACCTGAAACCGCAGAGGAGACACACAGGCTTTGATCTAGTGGCCACACACCGCCAGTCAACGTGGATGAGACTCAGGTGCCAAGATGAGTTCAGACCTTCCAAAGCTGTTCCACCGCAGATCAGCTGGGCAGCCTCCAGCAAGGAACGGTACTATCGCTGAGGGTATGAATCAGGTGACCTGGCTGCTGGGTGGCTGAAGCAGCAGCGGGAGGGAGAGAAACATTTTGTCCTTTAAAGATAACACAATTGGTGCAGACTCAAGGAAATCTTGGCATGATTCTGTCCTCTTCTTTTTAAAAAAGTATCAAAGTAGAAATTGCCTTCTACTGAATCAGACCCTTGGTCCATCAAGGTCAGTATTGCCTGCTCTGACTGGCAGCAGCAGCAGAAGAGTTGGTTTTTATCAGGGCTTTTTTTGTAGCAGGAACTCCTTTGCATATTAGGCCACACCCCACTGATGTAGCCAATCGTCTTGGAGCTTACAGTAGGCCCTATACTAAGAGCCCTGGAAGCTTTTGGAGGGTTGGCTACATCAAGGGGTGTGACCAAATATGCAAAGGAGTTCCTGCTACAAAAAAAAAGCCCTGGCATTTCTACCCCCTTTTTCTCAACCTTAAGGATTCTCAAAGTAGCTTACGATCACCTTCCCTTTCCCTCCCCACAACAGGCACCTTGTGAGGTAAGTGGGGTTGAGAGAGTTCAGAGAAAACTGTGACTGACCCAAGGTCACCTAGCAGGCTTCATATGGAGGAGTGGGGAACCAAACCCAGTTCTCCAGATTAGAGTCCTCTGCTCTTAACCACTACACCACAGCTGGCTCTCTACGATCTCAGGCAGAGGTCTTTCACATCACCTGCTGCCTGGTCCTTTTAATGGGAGATGCCAGGGATCGAACTTGCGACCATCTGAACCCCAAGCAGAAGCTCTTCCACTGAGCCTCAGCTCCTCCCCATTACCATCAGCTTAGAAGGCTTGTGCTGGATGGTCAGAAATAGATGCACTGCCCTGGATGTAACTGGCTATGCTAATCGATCCAGCAAGTTCCCAGGAAGAGATGACTGCTCCATGCCCGGGATGAGTTTCTCCAGCCAGCCAAGGCATGGCTTTGTTTTGCCCACCCCCAGCCTGCGTCCGCAGGGCAGGAAAGCAGGAGCTGCCTGACCTGATGCTTGTTGACGTTCCACTTGCCTGGCTAATAAGATGGGTAAAACGCCAGGATGGATTACATCAGTAGATGCTGCAATTCCCCACCCCCACCCCTTCCACAAGGAGAATTCTGGGGTCCCATTTGGAACCAGAATTTGCTGCCCGGTCCTAGCAGGCTACTGTTACAGCTTTGCAAAAAGGGATAGTCAACATGACTCCATCTGACCGTTAAGCCCAAATTCACACATGCATTGTGAGATTGCAGATTCCAAGAATCCCACGAGAACGCGTTTCCTGTCTTAAGTAGCACCGTGCTGCTCTTCTGCCAGTGTAGGAAAAGAAGCTGCCCGGATGGCTTACCCTGTAATGCCCTGGGAGCAGAAATGTTCAGAAAGCTTTCCTTCTCCAAGTGCATTCCTTTTTACGGAAAAAGAGATGGGTGGTAATTTTCCTGCTTTCCTACATGCAGTATAACAAGCATAGCCAGCTTCAAGAGGGGATTGGATAAACATCTGGAGCAGAGGCCCATCAGTGGCTATTAGCCACAGCGTACTGATGGGACTCTATGTCTGAAGCAGTGATGCTCTGTATTCTTGGTGCTTTAGGGCAGGGGTCCCCAACCCCCAGGCCGGGGACCAGTACCGGGCCGCGGCCTGTTTGAAATGGGCCATGCAGCGCCTCCACCCCGCCTCCCATGGTGCCTCCTCCCCCCCCCCTTTAAGGCCAGGGAAGGAGGCAAGGGCAGTGTCGCTCGCTGCTGCTGTGGTGGTTTTTGCGCCCATCAGCTGATTTGCGGCGGGGGTCAGTCGGTCTGAGAGGTGCTTCACAGCCCTTTCCCCAGCCTTAAAATTGTGAGGAGGCTGTGAGGCTGCATGGGGGGGGGGTGGCAGAGGAGCAAACAGGGAGGAAAACAGGAGGAGGGGGCAGCAAGGCTGCATGGGGGGCGAAGGAGGGAGGAGGAAATGCCACAGGGGGAGACTGAATTGGGTGCCCCCACCCTACCGGCCTGGAGCCGGTCCTCAGGGCCAAAGAGCTTGGGGACCACTGCTTTAGGGGAAGCAACAGAGGGAGGGCTTCTAGTGTCCTGGCCCCACTGATGGACCTCCTGATGGCACCTGGGTTTTTGGCCGCTGTGTGACACAGAATGTTGGACTAGATGGGCCATTGGCCTGATCCAACATGGCTTCTCTTATTAGACTCTGCGACCTCACGCCAGTCACTTTAGCTCTGCCTGCCCTACCTTGCAGGATTGTTGTGAAGCTAGTTTGGGAGAAGGGAGAGTCATGTTGTACATTCTGAGCTTTTTGGGAGGAAGGCAGGATAAAAATGTGATAGCCTCTCCCCCTTCCAAGAATGATATGATAGCCTCCCCCCCCCCCCCCATGAGTTTTATTGGCTCTAAAATTCATCATAAATGAAATAAGGGACCTTTTCCTGTCCCCAACATTTGTCAGTGGGGGGTTTTCTTTTATGGTTTTTTTTTCATCCCACAAAGAAAAGGAAGACCTGGGAGAGGCCCAGCATTTTTCCATCTTTCCCTTTCAGAGCCCCTACGATCAGAGGATCTTGAGGAATGACTAAACGAATATCTGAAGAAGTGTGCTTGCACATGAAAGCTCATGCCTTGAATAAAACTTTGTGGGCCTTAAAGGTGCCCCTGGACTCTAACTTTAAAATAATACATTGTTTACTAAAGGTAAATGCATGAGACAGAAATTTGGCAGCCAAGTAGGTTATGTGCAGGTTGCTGTCTGGCATCAGATAAGAAACATTATCCCCTTGGAATTTGTTAAACAGAAAGTGTGTTAAAAACAGTGAGATCCAGTGGTTCCTAAAAGCAGTAAAAACCCCACCCCTTCCCCCAATATTCCAACATTTTGTGAGACAGAGTATCAGTTTTACCCTAACTGCAAGAACTAAAATGATCTGAATACTACCTTTTCGCAGAGCCTGCAAAACAGAGCTATTCCGCTAGGCCTTCAGATGAGGCAGCAGACATCCTACTCCACTGACTGGCCTTTATGCTAAGACACCATCTCTGCTGTGTTACCATCGCTTATTAACTATAGTCACAGACCTTAGCATGCTGCAAATGTATTACCTATGCCACCATCTATGACTTGGTTTATAACTTGTATATTGCTCGATATACTGCTATTTTATTTGTCTTAACTGTATAATTTAAATTATTTTAAAATGTTATTCACCCTGAGCTCATTCTTGGGAAAAGGTGGGATACAAATTGAGTAAACAAAATAAAATAAAATAAATATGGAGTATGATAAAATCTCCCCAGTAATATTTTTGATGGGATGGCATTAAGGCGAGCTAAAGTGAATCCCCTAATTGGGGGTGGGGGGTGGGCGGGGGGCAGTGAACGTATTAATTCTTCAGAGCAGTAGCAGGTCAGCCCTGCAAGGAAGGCAGGAGGAAGATACGTCTGCCTGATGTCATTCAAGCATTCTGCAAGGACATGACATGGAGGAGTGTGGGTAAAAACACATCTGAATGTTGTTTTTAATCATGATGGATGGCAGCTCAACGACGGACAATTGCTTTCCATGTGGAAGGTCCAGGGTTCCATTTCTAGAATTTCCAGCTAACTACTGAAGGAAAAGTCTGGGACAGCAGTTGCCTTGGAGTCCCCAGAAGCAAAAGACAAGAAGATATACTCAGAAGATAGCATGTAGAGGATGTATAACCTGGGGTAGAGGCTAGAGTGCTGGACTAGGACTTGGGAAACCCAGCTTCAAATCCACTGTGGAATCTGCTGTGAAAGTTCAAGTGGTGATGTTGGGCCACTGACTCTCTTTATCTCAGCCTAACCTAGTAGGATTGTTGTGAGGTTAAAATGGAGCTAGGAAGAATGATATAAGCTGTTCTGGGACCCTGTTGGAGCGGAAAGAGGGGCATAAATATTTAAATTAAAAAATCCCCCAGCATCTTTTTTCTTTTTTTGCCTGTGTCCCCTGAGATCCTCTGCCAGCCAATATTATGGGCCAAATATTATGGGCCAAGTGACAATATTATGGGCCAAATAGGGTTCCTAGGCTGGGAAATACCTGGAATTTTTTTTTGGGGGGGGGAGGGAGGCTGAGGAAGGCAGGGTTTGGGGAGGGGGGTAGTCTTCAGTTGAATATAATTCCATAGAGTCCACCTTCCAAAGCAGCCATTCCACCCCCCCCCCCCAAGTGATCCAATCTCTTACTGTCACCTATAAAACAGTTCTAATAGTGTGAGATCTCCAGCCACCACCTGGCATCTCTAGGTCCAGACTAAATATGACAGTGTCCCTGGATCAACCAAGGGATACTGGTGCCATTTTAAAGCCTGACATGGGTGTTTTGAAAATTTAACCTAATATGGACCTGAACTGCACCTATATAACCAAGGTTTGTTTTGTGCCAGTTGTTGGTTAGCATACGTTTGGCTCCCTCTGGTGGCAGCTTTAGGGAATGATATTCTTGCTGGTGTCAAGGTGTTTACATGGTGGGGAAAAGGCTATATGCTTGGGCCATTGGGCATTGCACTCCCCCCCCCCCCGCCCTCCCAAAAATGTTCTTTACACTATATTTCTTTTGCACTGAAGTGTGTATTTAACTTTATAAAAATCAACAGAAATATCCTAGAGAAGCTGGAATTCAGGAGAAGCAAAACACAGCAGAAATGCAGTTGGTACAGTCAAGGAAGAGCCCTGTGGCGCAGAGTGGTAAAGCTGCATTACTGTAGTTCTAAGCTCTGCTCGCGACCTGAGTTCGATTCCAGTGGAAGCTGGTTTCAGGTAGCCGGCTCAAGGTTGACTCAGCCTTCCATTCTTCCGAGGTCAGTAAAATGAGTACCCAGCTTGCTGGGGGGAAAGTGTAGATGACTGGGAAAGGCAATGGCAAACCACCCCGTAAAACCACCCCGTAAAAAGTCTGCCGCGAAAACATTGTGAAAGCAACATCACCCCAGAGTTGGAAACGACTGGTGCTTGCACAGGGGACAACCTTTACCTTTATCGTCAAGGAATGTATCTCGACCACCTAGTGGGATTGTTGCAGATCAGTCACCTTTGCCAGAGAGCTGCGCAGTCACTCATGTTGATGGAAAGGCTGGCAAAGTGACCAAGCCATGCAAGACAAATGCCACAGAGAGATGCAACATGGGAGAATTAGGAAGCTTGGGAAGCGCAGCATATGGGGATGGCTTTGGGGCAATCCTCCCTTTTTGTTGTCCACATGGCAGCTTCCTTCTTTAGCTTACATAATTACAGGCACTGACCTTGGCCTCAGAGAGATGTGTGCCAGTAGTATAATTTGGGGGCGTCTAAGCAGCAGTCATCCACAGTTGTAAATTTAGCAGACTTAAAAATGGAGTGATATTTGGGTCTGAGTCCAGTT
Source organism: Heteronotia binoei (assembly GCF_032191835.1). Taxonomy (NCBI): domain Eukaryota; kingdom Metazoa; phylum Chordata; class Lepidosauria; order Squamata; family Gekkonidae; genus Heteronotia; species Heteronotia binoei. The sequence continues at coordinate 17,485,123 of NC_083240.1, forward strand.
TGGAAAAGTTCTTTGGAAAGGTTGGGGAAGGGGGTCTTTGTTCGTGCAAGGTGCAAAATAAATTAAGGTGGTTGCCACCAACAGAAACAAGGGTCTGGAGCACCACACAGGCCATTACAAAGGAGAAGAGAAAGATGGGCTTGGTCAGGGCTTTTTTTGTAGAAAAAGCCCGGCAGGAACTCATTTGCATATTAGGCCATATCCCCTGACACTAAGCCAGCCAGAACTGCATTCCTGTGCATTCCTGCTAAAAATAAAATAAATAAAAAAGCCCTGGTCTTGGTGATGTCACAGTCTAGTTGGCTACAGGATACCAAGGTTCTTTCTACCATATGTGGTGGACTTGTGAAAGAGCTAAAATGTTTTGGCAAATGATTCAACAAGAGATATCTAAGATCCTGGGATATGAATTCAATAAAGAGGCAGAGACTTTTCTGCTGGGATTACAAATGGAAAAATTTCCAAAAGAAGATAGAACATTAATATGGTACTTGCTCTCAGCTGCTAGGACATTGTATGCGCAGTTGTGGAAGCAAGAAAAAATACCAGAAAAATGGGACTGGATTATGAAAGTTATGTCATGGAGTGAAATGGACAAATTAACAAGAAAATTTAAGAGACTGTGATTTAGAACTTTTTAACCAAGAGTGGAAGAAATTCAGAAGATATGTAGAGAAAGAGTGGAAAATAAAAGGACATTGGACAATTTTTGAGGATTAAGATTTTTAAGATAACAATACAATTCCTGAAGGGGGTTCTTCTTCCCTATGTTTCTTTTTTGTTTCGTTTTTTTTCTTGATAGTTAAGGGTACCTTTAATATCTGTTTTTTTAAAGAAAATAACACTGGCGGGGGTCAAGTAATTGGGGGAGGGGTGGGAGAAAGTAAGATGTGGGGTAGAATGATGGTCTTTTTCTTAATATATATTAAGCTTTTTATAAGTTGTAGTTATAGTTCTACTACCATATGTTACTAATAAAATTGTTTATTCAGGATACCAAGATTTCTTCTCAGGCTGTGACAGCCATACATTTCAGTTAGAACTATGCAACCGTGTGTTAAGCGTGGCATGGGAAAAGTCATCTCTGCACACTGTGATTGCCATAGACAAGCAATGAAAATTTGGTTGGAATTAGGAATAAATTCCAATATTCTCCCTGAATGCTGAAGTTCCAAACTGTCTGGACTTGCTTCCAGACCGGGGCCAATGCATTAAAGAATCCACCCTAATTGTTGTTGTTGTTTTTTAAAAAGTTCTGGATTTTAAACAGGGTGCTAAGCATAAACTGTTTGCTGGAGTTCTCCATTCCTTCTGTTCTCTGGCATCTGTTCTGCTTCTCTCTGCTCAGGAGATGTGCACATGTAACTGACATATGGCGACCACCGCAAGGGGCTTTCAAGGCAAGTGAGAAGCCAAGGTGGTTTGCCATTGCCTTCCTCTGTCTGCAGTCTTCCTCGGTGGTCTTCCTTCCAAGTACTGAACCTGCTGAGCTTCCAAGATCTGCCAAGATTGGGCCATCCCATGCTGCCTTCCCTCAAATATATATGGGAGGGAAGGTGATATGCTCATCCAGACTTGACCCCCAAATCTCCAGGAATTTCCCAATCCAGGGTTGGCAACACTATTTTTTAGTCTTATATACAAATACCCACAACACACACAGAGGAATGATAAAGCTAATGATAGACAAGAGATGCAGAAACCTTTATGGCCAATTCCACAGCTAAGGATGCTTCCTCCCAAATTCTCTTAGTCTGTGTTTTCTGATGGATTTTGTTGTTCTGAATTCCCTGGTCTGATTTCTGGGAATTCCCCCCCCCCCCCCCCCCCAGTTTTCTGTAGAGCCTTGAAGATATAGTGTTTGCCACAGCAATCAGGTGTCTCATTTCAATGGCATTTGCTTCTCCCTCTGTTTTCCCCATGTCCATAGCGTGAGAAATAAAAAGAAAAGCATAATGGGGGGGGGGGGATGTTGCGCCTTTTCCAAACCAGCCCCCACCTGGCTAAGCTCACCCTATCGTGTCTGGGTCACATTCTGATTTGGCAAAAGAGACTGAAGGGGTTGGATCCAGCTAGCTTTCTCCTTCTGTCTTCACCAGTTGTTCTCCTTCCTGCCATCTCCATCATTGCTTTTGTTCAAGTGGGCCTCATAAGGCTCAACGCAGCCCTTGCAGAAGGAAGGGGTTAAAGGGGTCCCCCTCCTCTTTTTCCAGCCAGTGGAAAAAGTGGCTGGTTCCAACTCAATAATGAGTCCAAAACTTTGCAATCACAAACCTCTAGTCCTTGGCATGTGAGATCTGACTTTAATTAACTCACAGAAAGAGAATGAAGGAAGGTCCTTGAGAACAAACCACCCTTTTGTTTTCCTCTTGTGATCTGTTATCTTTACCAAACTGGCTGCTGCAGAGGTGAATGGCATTCTCAGGAGTCCTTGAGTTCTGTGAACAAGATAGCATCCAAGTCCTCCAGGGATGGTTTTGAATTCATCATCTCTGTTATTCCAGCCTGAAAATCTGTCCCTCAGTTTTGCTTCAGCAATATGGAAATCAAACCTGTGGTTGAATGAAATGAAATAAGCAGCTTTAGAAACCCATTGTGGAGAATGGTAGGGTGTAAATGAAGTGAATAAATAATTCTTTTTAAATTGTACCACCTACTGTTTCCTCACACCAGATCTTCCCCATAAAATGTTATTTATGCAATACAGATTATACGATACATGTTAGATAGAAAAGTGATTGATTGATTGATTGACTGATTGATGATAAAGAGAGAGAGATTATAGATATTCACAAACCATGTGTATTGTTTACATGTATAATATGTATATAATTTTAGGGTTGCCAGTTTCCAGGTGGGGCCTGGAGATCTCCTGCTTTCCAACTAATCTCCAGCTGGCAGAGATCAGCTCCCCTGGAGAAAATGGCTGCTGTGAAAGGTGGACTCTATGGCATTGTACCAGACCTCTTCCCTCCCGGCTCCATCCCCAAAGTCCCAGGTATTTTCACCACAGACCTGTGGTCTGTGTTTGTGTGTAAGATAGAGATAGATAGATGAGAGAGAGAGTGTATATATATTATAATGCATCATGCACAAATAACTTTTTAAAATGCATACATGCATACGAAAAACATGTGTGTATGCCCAATGCAAAGGAATCTACAAAAGCAACAACCAAACCTGGGTGGAGCCATAGCTCAGGAGCAGATGATTGGTTCCACAGGCCAATACCACCCTGCCTAGCCCAGTCACCTGAAAACGCACTTCCATGTGTTCAGTCACTCTTTGCCATCTGATTCCAGCAGGGATGCTCAGGACAGTTAGAAATCCAATAAAGGGAGGGGCTAGAGTCCCTGATTCTTAACCCAACTACAGCAGTAAATTAGGGTGTCAGTAAAATATATCCAAACAAACAAACAGGTGCAAGGTAGGGTTGCCAGCCTCCAGGTGGGACCTAGGGGTCCCCTGGAATTATTGCTCATCTCCAGAGTACAGAGATGGGTTCCCCTGGAGAAAATGGACGCTTTGGGGAGGTTGGCTTTCTGGCCTTGTACTCCACTGACATCCCTGTCCTCAAAACTCCAGGAGTTTCCCAACCTGGATCTGACAAGCTTAGGGGGTCCTGGCAAGCAGGGCTAGTCGTAGCCACTTTTTAAACTTGCTAATCAAGTTCACTGTTATTCAGGATGTATCTGTACTCCAAAGCCACAGTCCTGGCTGCGTATTCCCCAAACCCTCCTGAACAGCAGCCAAACAGAAAAGTTTTAAAAAAATAATAATCAAAGATTGCTTTCCTGCTGGAAAGAAGAAGTCTGATGCCCCAGCTCCGCAGAGAACTTTTGCTTCTTAGGAAAGGAGGGCATCGCATCTTCAACAGTCTCCCCTTGATCCTCCTTCCTCACTTCACTATATATAACCGACATTCCTAAAACATCCTGTAACTCTAAACCTGCGATCATATTTTTATGGGTGACCCAAGGGGGGAGGGCGGGCCTTCTCTTCTCTGCTGGACCACTTGGAATACCCACCCCGACGTCAGTTGGAGGAAAACACTGAGTCTCTTCTCAGTAGTTTCTCTTTAGCTTTTTAAACTGTCAGTTATTTGGTGGGGAGGAAAAGAAAGCAGTCCTTTCAGCTTCAACTGAGGAAAAGGAGACCTGAAAACTCTTTTGGAAAAAAAGAAGAATCCATCACATTGTCAACACTGGATTGTTCCAGACAAGGGACTTTGCATATTTTTTTCTTTTCCAAACTTTTTGAAGCACTCCAAGATGTTTCTTACAACGCCGTTCCTTCTTTTGCTGATTGGGAGTCTCTCGTTTCAGGGGATTGCAGAGGAAGGTAAGAAAAGGTTTATCTATTTATCTATTGGATGGATGAGAGAGAAGGATCATGCGTTTCAAATGAGCAGCTGTTTATCTGGATTCCTTTCTTGGCTTGAGTTTTTAGCATTTTGATCATAGAAGTTCAGCAAACCGTTAATTTGGGCTGGCACGTACCAGGTATTCAATGGCAAAAGGAGCCAATTATGATATTCTTCAAAGAGCCCCTCCCCCCCCAAAAAAATAGGATTGTTGCAAGAAATCAAAATAGTACTAATTTTATTTATTTTGGAATAATAATGCAGAGCAATTTTCTGGTATTTCATCATGGCAATTTGCATCAGACATGAGCGAGATGAAGGTATCAAAGAAAGTTCTTTTTTGAGGTGTGTAATGTATATTCACTCCACCCTGACCTTGCTAGCCTGATCTTGCCAGATCCCAGAAGCTAAGCAGGGTCAGCCCTGGTTAGTACTTGGATGGGAGACTACCAAGAAAATCCAAGGTTGCTCTACAGAGCCAGGTAACAGCAAACCACCTCTGAAGGCCTCTTGCCTTGAAAACCTTATGGGGGTCTCCATGTCGGCTGTGATTTGATAGCAAAAAACAACATATTCACTCCCTCGATTCATGTTACAAGATCTGCATGGCAGACATGTGGACTGTCTGCTAGATTGGCACTAGGATCTCCATTCCAATCTGAATTGGCTCTGGGAAACTGCTTATTTGCCTCCACTGGAGAGATTTACACATCCCATGGGCTACATGTAATTTTTCCCAATGGCACCAATAGCGGCTCCCCAGGGATATTTCAGGTCATTAATGGCACGGGAGAGAAACCTCGAGCTGCCTCTCCATGCGCACCATGTTCCTGATCAGAATTGCAGAATTGTGTATTGTTGGAATTCTCTGGGGCAGTGATGCTCTGTATTCTTGGTGCTTGGGAGGGGGCACAGTGGGAGGGCTTCTAGTGTCCTGGCCCCACTGATGGAGGTCCTGATGGCGCCTGGTGTTTTTTGGCCACTGTGTGACACAGAGTGTTGCGACTGAATAGGCCATTGGCCTGATCCAACATGGCTTCTCTTATGTTCTTATGCACACTGGAGCATTAAATTATCACACAGCCCACTTCTGACAGTCAACATTGGCTGCTACATGGACCTTGTAGCAGGGTAACTGCTTTAAAAGAATCCATTTAACCAGAGGGGATAAGAGGGCTGTGTTTGGGGGCCGTTGGTAAGATACTAAGCGGGACCCTTCCCAGGCATGGCCATGGTGCAGAGCTGGAGGTCAAGCAAGTGATTCATAGCTACTGGTCCCTCCTTGCCCACCTTTCCAAGCCAGTGGTCAGCCACTGCAGCCAGGATGAGCAGCTCCTGCCTGCTAACAGGTTCTGTCCCTGCAGAAAGTGGTAACTACTCCTGGAAGCTATGGCTGCTCTCTTGGGACAGGTGAGTGAACAGAGGTCAGGGGCACACCCATGCCAGTGCCCCTTGCCCTCTGGTGAACCTGCAGAGGAGGAGGAAAGAGGAACATAACCTACACACTCAGGATGGGAGAAGAGGCCCCGTCCTCCCAGCAGCTCCCATGGTACTGCTGCCACCTTCCCGAGGGAGAGGGCAGGCTGAGATTCCTTCCGCACGCCAAGGGTCCCTCTGAAAGCCAGTGGCCTGTTCTTTGTGCTGGCCCTAGACTAAAAGGGAATGTCCCTGGCTCAGCAATACAGCACTTTTTTGGCGTGCCCGAAGTCTCCTGTTCATTCAGCATGGTCTCCAGTTCCAAAGATCTTGAGCACAAGAGCCGGGAAAGACTTCTCACTGCCACAAGATCTTACCAGTCTGAGTCAGTGAGGTTAGGCTTGAAGGACAAAGACCTGATTCAGAACAAGGCAGCTTCATGCAACAGAAGCCTGGGTCAAACTTCCAAAGGAATTGCCAAAAAAACCCCAACATCTAAACAATGCTCTGTTTTTGTCACAATGCAGAATTAAGAGACTCGGCAGTGGATGCAAGCTAAGATGGCTTGAAAGAGAAGGTAGTTGAAACTGCCCGTGGGTCTTAGGCAGGATGGTTAAATGGAGCCTCCATGTTCCAAGGAACTCTACCTCTCAATAGCAATTGCTGGTGTCAGCCTCAGGGGAACTTTGTCCTCCATACCCTGTGTGGAGGTTTCTGAAGGCATCTGGTTGCTCAGTGCGGGAAACAGGATGCTGAACTGGATGGGCCACTGATCTGATCCAGGAAGGCAGTTCTGATCTCCAGTTTCAGTCTTCTAAATGGCCTTTGCTAGTGTGGAAAGCTCATTGGGAAAAGCCTGTGAATAGGCCGAAGCACGAGAACTGTAGGGAATCAGCACAATCAGGTAGGGAATGAACAGCTTGGTCTATTCAGTTATGCTGCACTAGACTTCTAAGGTTGGAGGGGCTGTGGCTCAGTGGTGGAATATCTGCTTGGCTTGCAAAAAGTCCCAGGTTCAATGCCCAGCATCTCCAGTTAAAAGACCTCAGCCTGAGACCCTGGAGAGCTTCTGCCAGTCTGAGTAGACAATACTGACTTTGATGGACCAAGGATGTGATTCAGTATAAAGCAGTTTCATGTGATGAAAGTTGGAAGCCAGTCCCACTGAATATTAAACATCTTATTCAAAGTTCTGCTTTAGAGCTCTTTGTGAATAGATAAATTTAGATCCCATCAAACTTTACTGTAGCCTAGGTGACCACAGTTTCTGGTCTTCTGAGGTTAGGTGGGTGACCACTGGAGACAGGGGCTTCTCTGTTTTGGCACCTTGCCTCTGGAACTTCTTCGCCACAGTTGTTTGCTTGTTGGTAGCCAAGCATGTTGGGGTTTCAGTACCAGAAGAACATGTCCCTATTTTCTTGCACATTTGAAAAATTATTAATTTTTTTAAAAGTAATCTGGAGTGGTTTTTTATGCTCTCTGTCTTACCCCCTGCTTTCAGCATCTGTTTTTCTGAAGGCAGTTTTGATTGCACTGTTGTTTTGGCTTCTGCAGCATTGGTGGTTTGAATGCATTTATGGATTTAAAATGTATTTAAAATTCATTTCTGGGAATTTTAACTTTCACACCTTTGGTGAGACAGCAGGATAAAAATGCCTTTTGATGAATCATCAATACAACAATCTGGAATCATCAATGCAACGATCAGGTTGCACTGATGATTGATTAAGTTGCTCTTCCTCTGTGTAAGTAGTTGCATTTTTCTAACAAACTGCAAGAAATCTAACCCAGGCATCCAAATGGTCTACTACTGATTCACAGCCCCACCCCACAATGAGCATGGTCCTTCAGCATTCATGAAACTCCCTTATACTGAATCAGACCATTAGTCCATCAAGGCCAGCATTGTCTCCTTTGACAGGTAGCAGCTCTCCAGGGTCTCAGACAGAAGTCTTTCATATCACCTACTGCCTGGTGCTTTTAACTGGAGATGCCAGGGATTGAACCTGGGACCTTCTGCATGCCAATCAGATGTTCCACCACTGAGCTACAGCTGCTTCCCAGAAAAAGTATGCCCATGATCCTGCCTTCTACTGAATCACATCCCCTTCTTTTGAATGGAGACCTTCTGCATGTTTGCCGCTGAGCCACAGCTCCTCCTCCTACTCTTTTGGATTACTGTTTCCAATGCAAAATGTTTTTGATCGGCCCTTATTGCATAACAAGGCATGTGCAACAACCCAATGGCCTGTTTTGCCAGCTGGATTGCCCATTGACCTGGAGTTCAATATGAGTAACAAGAGAGTTGAAGGCCTAGAAATGGAAGGCACACATTCAAATTCTGGATTTAAAGACTGCAGTGGATCAGCCACATCAGAACTGGGGGAGGGTGTATGGAATACCAGCAGGCAGGGTTGGCTCTGCCACTAGGCAAACTAGGTGATTGCCTAGGGTGCTGGCCTCCTGGGGGTGCCAAATTGGGTTAGGGCTACCCTAACATTGGGGTACCCTAACATTGGATAACATTGGGTACCCCTCCCATATGACTTGGTGATGTTATCAGTGCACAGGAGGGCAGAAATTAGTCTTGCCTAGAGCCGGCCCTGCCAGTAGGGTGGCAGGGGTGAAGAGACAACCTGGTTGGAGAATGAAGTCCTCTACAGAACAGTCTAGACAACTTCACAGCCTCCTTGGAAACAATTGAAGTTTGCAGAGCTGGATGTTTTAAACATTGCCTTTTCCTCTCTCTCTTTCTTTTGCTGTCAAACTGCAGCTGATTTATAGCAACCCTATGGGGTTTTCAAGGCAAGAGATGTTCAGAAGTGACTTGCCATTTTCTGCCTTTTCCGAGGTTGGTAAAATGAGTACCCAGCTTGCTGGGGGGAAAGTGTAGATGACTGGGGAAGGCAATGGCAAACCACCCGGTAAAAAGTCTGCCATGAAAATGTTGTGATGCGAAGTCACCCCAGAGTTGGAAATGACTGGTGCCTGCACAGGGGACTACCTCGACCTTTTTCTTCAAAACCTGGGGGGGGGGGGGGGCCTCAGCTCAGATTCACTCATCTGTCATCAATCCATCTCCATCGTTCCAACTTTGAGGAAAGTTCATGTTCATGTGAATACACAAAAGCCTCTTGTGATGAATGATAGATAGCAGCTCTCCTGGGTCTCTTTCACATCTCCTACTGTCAGATCCTTTTTAAATTGGAGATGCCAGGAATTAAACTTGGGATCCCTACTCCTTGTTGCTCAAATGGAATGAAAAGGGGTGGCTGTTGCCTTTATGCCTAGTTTGTGGGCTTCCAAGAGCTGGCTGGTTGGCCACTTTGGAAACAGGATGCCAGACCTGGAATGGACAGATAGGTCCTTTTCCATTTGTTTTGTTTCTCCATGTTTCTTTATGTCCCCGTGGAGGCTGCAAAATAGTAGAGAGTCCAGTAACACCTTTAAGACTAACACATTTTACCGCAGCATAAGCTTTTGAGAAACAAACAGCTCTGATGAAGAGAGCTGTGTTTCTCGAAAGCTTATGCTACAGTAAAAATGTGTTAGTCTTAAAGATGAATAGTTTCCTTCCTCCTGTTTACATGCTGGTGATTGGATTTTGTATGCAAATTGTTATGTACAGGAATGCACAGAGTTAGATTTGAGTCCAGAAGCACATTAGAGACCATGAGCTATGAGAGTCGATGCTCCCTTCAACAGATTGATTCTTGGAAGCGTATACCACCCTCCCCCCATCTGAAGAAATGAACAAGGACTCATGCAAGCTCCTATCCTGCCACAAATTTTGTTACGTCTTCAAGGTGTTACTGGACTCTGGCTCTTTTCTACAGCTACAGAAAGACTAACAAACATCTGAATCTATCCCCAATATCTTGTTGGTCACTAAGGTGCTCCTGACTCACATCTAGCTGTTCTCCTGAAGACCAACACGGCAACCTTCTGAAACCATCTTCATGGAAGTGTATATGGTGTTGGTGACAGACAAACCACGTTGAAAACGCATACATTTTTCAGGAAGCAGAAAGTGCACAAAGATCAAGATTCCTGGGATTGTTCAGGAAAAGCTCAGTTGTGTCAGATATTCAAATCAAGCCAGGAACTATGCTGGATCAGTTGGATGAAACCAGAGAGAGAGCTCTCCAGCCTATGGGGTACCTCACCTACTGGACTGACAGGCCCTCCAGAGCAGTCTTGTTTGCCTTTCGAATGGCCCTGCACCTACAGCATAGGCGAAAAGAGAAAGGGCAGCTTCTCTTTGCACGCATGCTAAATGAGAAAGTAGGACAGCAACATGAGGTCACTCAGCGGTGGAGAGAGGATTCCTCCCTGGTGCTGACCTTTGGCTCCTCCCTCCCAAAGGCACTCAGCTTATGTTTCCTGTCCCCAGCTCTCTTGGTCTGCTGCCCGTGAGCCTGGCCTTGACACCTGTTCTGTCCAGAAGACCAAGTATAAACAACAGGAGACAGAAGTTTTAGGCACATGGAGAGTTTCCTGAACTTGCTTTTAGAGCATCCTTTGTTTTGTCCTTCCAGTCCCCTGCATACTCTGGAGTGGATTAGCATGCGACATGACCTGAGTTCGATCCCAGTGGAAGATGGGATTAGGTAGCCAGCTCATGGTTGACTCAGCTTTCCATCCTTCCGAGGTTGGCAAAATGAGCACCCAGCTTGCTGGGGAAGGCAATGGCAAACCACCCCATAAAAAGTCTGCCATGAAAACATTGTGAAGCAATGTCACCCCAGAGTCAGAAACGACTGGTGCTTGCACAGGGGACCTTTCCTTTACCTTTATTATTCTTAGTTATTCTTAGGAACATTTAGGATGGCCCAGGCTAGCCTGATCTCATCAGATCTTGGAAGCTGAGCAGGCTCAGCCCTGGTTAGTATGTGGGATGGGAGACTATCAAGGAAGTGTAGGGCTGATACACAGAGGTAGGCGATGGCAACCCACCTCTGAATGCCTCTTGCCTTAAAAATCCTATGGGGGGGGGGGTCACCAAAAGTCAGCTGTGACGACAGCTCTTTCCACCACCACATTTATATTCCACCCACCCACTCCCTCTGAGGAGGTCAGGGCAGCATGAGTTCTTCTAAAATACAGTGCTGCATCAACAGCCAAGATTACTGGCACCAAAACACCAGTGAGGCCATTACTGTGGCTCCTCTTGGTCAGGTCATAGGACTGGATGATGTCACATCCTTGTCATTCAGTTATGGTTGCCAACCTCCAGGTGGGCCTGGAGGTCTTCTGCAATCTCCAGACAACAGAGATAAATTCCCCTGGAGAAGAAGGCTATTTGGAGGGTGAAATCTATGGCATTATACCCTGCTGAGCTCTCTCCCCACCCTCCCCAGGCTCCATTCCTACAATTTCTAGGAATTTCCCAACCCAGAGCTGACAACCCGAAGCTCAGTGGCCCCCAGGTTGGAAACGTTGAAGACTGTTTGACTAGATGGTGTGATTCAGTTGATCATATATTTTTACGATATCAGAATGGAGAGAGTAAGCAGGGACGGGAAGGCTGGAAGTAAGAATGAAGAGTTTGTGGAGAACAGTTGAGATTTGGAAGGTAAAGATTCATCCTCATTCATGTGAGGAGGAGGAGGAGAAAGAGGAAGAAGAAGAGGAGGAGATTGGATATATACCCTACCCTTCACTGCTCTTGGGAGAATAGCTCTGAGGGAGCTGTGGCTGACTCAAGGTCACCCAGCTAGCTGCCTGTGGAGGAGGAGTGGGGAATCAAACCAGTTCTCCAAATTAGAGTCCGCTGCTCTTAACCACTGCACCAAACTGACTTACCAGTGAAACCTCATGCACCTCATGGCCATGTGTACTAAATAAACAACACTGTTTCAAATAAAATTAGGAAAAATTCAGCAGCAAATTTTAAAACCATCCCTCCTCCTAAGCAATTCCTTTACTTATGTAGCTATGTTGGTCTGCAGTAGAAGTGTTAGATTTGAATCAAACACCACCTTAGAAACCAACGAGATTTTCAGGGTGTCAGCTTTTGAGTCAGAGCTCCCTTCATCAGATACAAATACGAATGGAAGTCCCCGAGTCATACTTGTATCTGACAAAGTGAGCTTTGACTCTCAGCAGCTAATACCCTGAAAATCTTGTTGGTCTTTAAGGTGCTGCTGGACTTGAATCCAGAGCTTTTACTTTTGATAATGCACTGAAATTGCCCAATGAACCAAGCTTGCTGAACGGTAAGAAGTGAAGAATGTAGCTTCCTGGCTGACAAGAGTTCACCATGCAGCCTTGCGAATCCTTCACTCATCACCCTGCAGTTGATGACATTTTTTGATAGGAAGAGGTCAAAGGAAACAATGCCATTTGGGAGGTCATGGTGTAGAAAGACAGATGGAAATCCATGAGGGAAATGAAAGATGAAAGACTTAATGATGTGGTAAAAAAAAAAAACAGAGGAAAGTCACAGATGGTTTTTGAACAAAGTTGCAGTAAGCTTCAGATATCTGAAGAAGTCTGAATGTACAGAAAAGTTTATGCCTTGCATAAAACTTTGTTGGTCTTAAAGGTGTCACTGGACTGCGACTTTGTTCTGCTGCTTCAGACCAACACGGCTACCCACCTGGATCTAGATAGCTGGCTTTAGTATGCTTTCAAAAATTCTTCTTTTGAAAAAAGGGTGTGTCTCCTGTTGTATGTGCACTTTCCTTCTGGAATAAGGCAGGGGCTTTTCTGCGTGGCACCACAGCTCTCCTATGAGCCATTTCTTTGGCACATGGTCTTTTAAGTTTTAGGTGCCCAATGAAAACCTTCGTATTGGCCCAGGAAAGTTGCTGGTTAAGTCTCATTTTTCCTTCTGGGTTCCTGGTTTTTAGACCATTTTAATGATTTCTTGGGGGGGGGGCGGGTTGCAGTGAGAAAAACTGTCCCACAAGGCTGAGGACCCCCAACACAATAGCTTATTTTTAGATTAGTGGACAAATGAGGATCCATCTGCCCCAACTTTCGCCCACCAAACTAAATCTGTTTTCTATCTCACAGAGTCAGATAGAAAACAGATTTCCCTAATGATTCAGCCTCTGCAGCTATTACTAAATACTACATACAAAATTATAGAAAACATTTATTATCATATTGCTCTATGTACTTAACATACACAACATTATTTGGATGGGGAGGGGCAAGAGAATAGCCCCAGGCTATATTTTCCCCAGCAGTATCTCTCTACTTGCCATTGACTAGTGCTAACTTGCTTTAATTGCTGTTTGCTTGATGCTGCTAAATTGTGCCTAATTTTATACCCTAATTCAGGGGTACCTAACTCATTTGTTATGAGGACTGGATCTCACATAATTGAGATCTTCTTCATCCAGGCCATGTGTGTCATAAAATGTAATGCCAGGTAGTAGATATATAAACTTTATAAAGGACACAGATAATGACGATTTTTTTTAAAAAAAAACACTTTAATTAAAACATGCTTAAAACATTATCACTTTTGCAATATTTTGTTTATTTAACAGTCTCTGATTACTGACCCCTCTTGCACTGTATTATTGCATCAAAATCTGAGCTGTAGCAATCAGGAATATGCTGTTCAGGTGTTGTTCAGGTGTGTATCTCTAAGTTGCAAACCTACTTTTGAAATACTGACATTCATTACAGAAATCTCATGGGCAATGCTTTGAGCCTAAGACTCAAAGGAAAATATGAAATGGCTGGGCATTGCAAGCTTTTGTACATAAATTGTGTCATGTGCTGGTCAACCAATGGAGAAAATAGGGGCTTTGCTCTGTAGCTTGATTAAACAAACCTGGCAAAGCAAGCTGTTATGCAGAAGGAAGCAAGGAAGGGAGAAGGAAGCAGACAACAGTGAGTTGCTTGCAGGCCTGATAGGAACCCACCAGGGGCCTGATTTGCGCCTGGGCCACATGTTTGACACCCCTGCCCTAATTGAATCACTTTAATATGAGTTTATATGCAATTATTACTGATAATCTGGAGATATTCCCAGCTTTTCCATGCCATTTCACCCAATTCCCTTCCATCTTTTGTCCACTTGGCTCCTGGTGTCAAAAGGAACCCTCCTTCTCTCTATTGCATGCAGAAAAACTGGCAAGTGCCAACGCAATCCGTCTGCCATTTTTTTGGTTGTTGTAATGTACTGTTGTCTACTTGATTCTCTTGTTTACTCATAAGTCACTTTTACTTTTGCCCAGCAAGTACAGTTTTACTGGAAGATGAAACGGCGACAGGAAACAGTGATGGCTCTGGACCACCAACTCCAGTAAGTGTCCTTCTGGGATGATTTATGAATTACATTTCTCTCATATGATGTTTCCATTAGATGATGTGAGTTTCTCTGTATGAAACCAGCCTAGACCAGGTGATAGGAAGAAGAAGCTAGGTTCATCATTGTCTGCTTTCAGTCTTTCCTGGTTACTGCATGCTGTACAGTTTTTGCATGCAGTTGATAAAGTTTTTCATTTCTATATCTGGTAGGTATAGAATATATACTCCTTTAATGACACACAGTGGAAATTGTGTACATTTTATGGGAATATTTATTTATTTATTTATTTATTTAATGGACTTATATCCCGCCCTTCTCACCGAAGTGTCTCAGGGCGGCTCACAACACAATAATTCACATAATTCAGTTTAAAACATTTACAAGTACAGTTAAAACCACAATTGATAAAACAAGATAAAATAAAACCAGCGGTCTATAAAAGCATTTTGTTCCATCCAAGATGTTCTCCTCTTCAGTTAGGTGTTGTAGGCCTGCCGGAAGAGGGCTGTCTTACAGGCCCTGCGGAACTGCCCTAGGTCCCGCAGGGCCCGCACCTCCTCCGGCAGCTGGTTCCACCAGTAAGGTGCCGCTATTGAGAAGGCCCGATCCCTGGTGGATTTTAGACGGGCCTCCTTTGGCCCGGGGACTACCAACAAGTTTTGTGAACCCGAGCGTAGTACTCTCTGGGGAACGTGTGGGGAGAGACGGTCCCTAAGGTAGGCAGGTCCTAGGCCATATAGGGCTTTAAAGGTAATGACCAACACCTTGTACTGGACTCGGAATATTACTGGCAGCCAGTGCAGATCCCGGAGCCCCGGCCGAATGTGCTCCCATCTTGGGAGCCCTAATAACAGCCGGGCAGCAGCATTCTGCACCAACTGCAGCTTCCGGGTCCGGCACAAGGGTAGCCCCATGTAGAGGGCATTACAGTAGTCCAACCTCGAGGTGACCGTAGCATGAATCACTGTTGCTAGGTCGTCGCGTTCCAGGAAGGGGGCCAACTGCCTCACCCGCCTAAGGTGAAAGAAAGCGGACTTGGCAGTGGCTGCTATCTGAGCCTCCATCGTCAGAGAAGGCTCCAATAGCACCCCCAGGCTCTTGACCCTGCCCGACACTGTCAGCGGCGCGCCGTCAAAAACTGGCAGGGGGATTTCCCTTCCCGGGCCGCAGCGACCCAAGCAAAGGACCTCTGTCTTCGCCGGATTCAGCTTCAGCCCGCTCAGCCTAAGCCACCTAGCCACTGCCTATAACGCCCGGTCCAGATTTTCTGGAACGCAGGCGGGCCGGCCGTCCATAAGCAGATAGAGCTGGGTGTCATCAGCATATTGATGACAGCCCAGCCCATACCTTCGGGCAATCTGGGCAAGGGGGCGCATATAGATGTTGAATAACATCGGGGAAAGTACCACCCCTTGAGGCACCCCGCAGTCAAGCGTGTGTCTCCGGGACAGTTCCTCCCCAATCGCCACCCTTTGTCCCCAACCGTCAAGGAAAGAGGAAAGCCATTGCAAGGCCAGCCCCTGAATCCCTGCATCGGCAAGGCGGCACGCCAGAAGCCGATGGTCGACCATATCGTACGCTGCCGATAGGTCCAACAACATCAGCACCGCCGAGCCGCCTTGATCCAGATGGGGGGAGGGAGGGACAGAAAGTGGCAGCAATATCCAGTTTACTCTTAAGAAAAGCAAAATGAAGTGGTGGTTTTCATATTAAACTCTGTGCCACTGCAGAGAAAACTCGTTTCTGCAGAGAAGAAACTGCAAACATGAGAAATGATAAATTATCTCCCACCCAAATGTGGCTCATACTTCAAACCATGCACCAGACTTTCCTTTGTTATCAGAACTTCTCTGCTACCTGCTCTGGTAAGACTTTTGTTTCCCTATCCATGAGATTTCTCCAGGTGAATGAGCACATGATTTTGCTTTAGGTACAGTATTGTTTAAAAAGGAAATTAGCCTTACTATTATTTTTCTGTTTGTTCCCCCTATCTGTGCAACCGGTCCACATCTTTAGTTGCCTACAAAACTACAGGACACAACAGATACTTTTCCCTTTGAAGAAATGATGACCACAGAAAGTGCTGTTTCAACTAGTGAAGATAGTGATAACTCGACAGATCCAGAAGTCCCAGAAAGTTCTGAAGGTATAGTGGGGAGTGTCAGCTTTCCTTTTATTCTACCTACCATTTTGTTCATCCATCACATTTCTATACTTCTGAGAAGGCACATGAGGTACAGTATGATCCCATTTTCAGACGGGGTGACTCCGTTCCCCACTCCACAATAACACTGTGAAATAATTGAAACTGAGACAGAAAAACAGACTAAGTCTCTCCTGTCTCGGACTTAGCCATATTATTCTGTGCTACATTAACCTCAAGACTTGACTACTGTAACACACTCCACATGGGGCATACCTTGAAGTCAACATGGAAACATCAACACAGTGGCTAGACTACTGATGCAGGCTAAGTATCCTAACATATCACACAATGTTTTAAGATTGCAACGTGGGAAGCCAATTTACTTCCATTATTGAGTCAAGGTATTCACATGCTAGGACCTTCATATCTGCAGAAACCCTCCCTCTCCACTCATATGTTCCCACAAGGCAGCTCTAAACATCAGACCTGGGATTATCAAAATCTATTATCCATCCCCGGACCAAGGGAGGCCAGACTAAGCTCTATACGAGCTAGGGCCTTCTCAGTGGCAGCACTGGTGTTATGGAATGCTTTCCCAGAGGCCACAAGAGCCCTGCGGGACCTCTCCCAATTCTGCAGGGCTTGCAAAACCAAACTTTTTCATCAGGCATACAACAACTAATGTGGGAGGAAGCTGCCACTGTTATATCACTGAAAATTATCATCCGTACAACCACTAATAGAGTAATATAAGGAACAGAGAACTGAGATATGGAGAAGCCGCCTTTATTATGAAATCTTCTTATAGCATCTAAAAATCTATTTTTCAATTGTTTATATGTGTTTTGTTCTTTTATAATTGTATTTACATTGTTTTATCATGACTGTTAGCCGCCCAGAGTTCGCTCGTGGAGTGGGCGGCATATAAATTTAAAGTAAGTAAATTTATGGATGACCATGGGGTAAAAGGATTACTGAAGGAGGATAGGGAAATGGCTGAGAAGCTAAATGAATTTTTTGCCTCCGTCTTCACTGTGGAAGACGAGAACTTTTTGCCCGCCCCAGAACCACTAATTTTGGAAGGGGTGTTGAAAGACCTGAGTCAGATTGAGGTGACAAAAGAGGAGGTCCTACAACTGATAGAAAAATTAAAAACTAATAAGTCACCGGGTCCGGATGGCATACATCCGAGAGTTCTGAAAGAACTCAAAGTTGAACTTGTGGATCTTCTAACAAAAATCTGTAATCTTTCATTGAAATCTGCCTCCGTTCCTGAGGACTGGAAGGTAGCAAATGTCACCCCCATCTTTAAAAAGGGTTCCAGAGGAGATCCGGGAAATTACAGGCCAGTCAGTCTGACTTCAATACCGGGAAAGTTGGTAGAAACCATTATCAAGGACAGAATGAGTAGGCACATTGATGAACACGGGTTATTGAGGAAGACTCAGCATGGGTTCTGCAAGGGAAGATCTTGCCTCACTAACCTGTTACATTTCTTTGAGGGGGTGAACAAACATGTGGACAAAGGCGACCCGATAGATGTTGTTTACCTTGACTTCCAGAAAGCTTTTGATAAAGTTCCTCATCAAAAGCTCCTTAGAAAACTTGAGAGTCATGGAGTAAAAGGACAGGTCCTCTTGTGGATCAAAAACTGGCTTAGTAATAGGAAGCAGAGAGTCAGTATAAATGGGCAGTCTTCGCAGTGGAGGACGGTAAGCAGTGGGGTGCCGCAGGGCTCGGTACTGGGTCCCATGCTCTTTAACTTGTTCATAAATGATTTAGAGTTGGGAGTGAGCAGTGAAGTGGCCAAGTTTGCGGATGACACTAAATTGTTCAGGGTGGTGAGAACCAGAGAGGATTGTGAGGAACTCCAAAGAGATCTGTTGAGGCTGGGTGAGTGGGCGTCAACGTGGCAGATGCGGTTCAATGTGGCCAAGTGCAAAGTAATGCACATTGGGGCCAAGAATCCCAGCTACAAATACAAGTTGATGGGGTGTGAACTGGCAGAGACTGACCAAGAGAGAGATCTTGGGGTCGTGGTAGATAACTCACTGAAAATGTCAAGACAGTGTGCGTCTGCAATAAAAAAGGCCAACGCCATGCTGGGAATTATTAGGAAGGGAATTGAAAACAAATCAGCCAGTATCATAATGCCCCTGTATAAATCGATGGTGCGGTCTCATTTGGAGTCCTGTGTGCAGTTCTGGTCGCCGCACCTCAAAAAGGATATTATAGCATTGGAGAAAGTCCAGAGAAGGGCAACTAGAATGATTAAAGGGCTGGAGCACTTTCCCTATGAAGAAAGGTTGAAACGCTTGGGGCTCTTTAGCTTGGAGAAACGTCGACTGCGGGGTGACATGATAGAGGTTTACAAGATAATGCATGGGATGGAGAAAGTAGAGAAAGAAGTACTTTTCTCCCTTTCTCACAATACAAGAAATCGTGGGCATTCGATGAAATTGCTGAGCAGAAAGGTTAAAACGGATAAAAGGAAGTACTTCTTCACCCAAAGGGTGATCAACATGTGGAATTCACTGCCACAGGAGGTGGTGGCAGCCACAAGTATAGCCACCTTCAAGAAGGGTTTAGATAAATATATGGAGCACAGGTCCATCAGTGGCTATTAGCCACAGTGTATGTGTGTATATAAAATTTTTTGCCACTGTGTGACACAGAGTGTTGGACTTGATGGGCCGTTGGCCTGATCCAACATGGCTTCTCTTATGTTCTTAAATACCATAGCATAGTGATTAAGAGCAGCATTCTCTAATCTGGTGGACAGGGTTTGATTCTCCACTTCTCCACATGAGCCCTGCTGGGTGACCTTGGGCCAGTCACTGTTCTCTCAGAACTCTCTCAGCCCCACCTACTTCACAAGTTGACTGTTGTGGGGAGAGGAAGAGAACGCAACTATAAGCCGCTCTGAGACTCCTTAAGGAAGAGAAAAAGTGGAGTATAAAAACCAACTCATTATAATTAGTGGTTTTGCCAGTGAGGTCAGCAAGAGGCTGTCATAAAGAGTCTGTTCATGGTTTCTCAGAGGCTGCCCTTGTTCTATAGAACAGGCTTTCAAAGAGGTGAGGAATGCTCCACACTTGTAGGCTCTGAGCTTCTCCTATATATGGAGAGGCTGTGTTTTACATGCCTTTGCTTGAATTTCTTTGATTGTATTTGTTTTTCACAAGAAAAGCAGGATATGCATATGTTAAATAAGTAAATATAACTCAAAGTCATCAAGGAGCTGCATGGCCCAAATGGAGACTTGAACTCAAAATTCAACAGTCCTCTTTAGCAAAGTGGTCCACCATGACCAGCCTTTCGTTTAGATGAATACTCTTGAGTGGCGATCTCAGTTACTGGCAGATCACAAATTGTCACTTACAAAGCTAATACGATGACGATGTATCAGTTAACATCCCAAATTAGCCTTCCAGCCAAAGAGGCATCCCATAAAACCTTCGCTTGCCTCATTGGTGCTTCCCTAATTGCATCCTGACCCAGTCAGTTCAGGCCAAAGGAACCAATGAGCAAGGCAAGGCGCTTGTCTGAAATTACTCCGGAGGGATGGTACCGAGTGATTAGGTGGCTTTCTTAGGTTACCTTCTTCCTTATTTGAACCTATAGGCATGCTAATGAGCTTCTGATCTCTCGTGTAATCAGAGGAGGGTGGCATCACATCCTATTTCCTGATGAAGCAGAGGTTCTCTTGGCAGTCCCTGGAAGGCAGCCAAGTGGAGGTCATTTCCTGCAGAGTCATTGCTGACTAATTAGCACCTGGACAGCACAGCTTGCAAATACAGTGGCTACCATGGCAGCCATAACAGCACCACTCCACTTCTCCACATGCAGCTGCTAGGTGACCTTAGGCCAGGCACAGTTCTCTCAGAGCTGTTCTCTCAAGAGCAGCTTTCTCAGAGCTCTCTCAGCCCCACCTATCTCACAGGGTGTCTGCTGAAGAGACAGGAAGGGAAAGGAGATTGTAAACTGGTGAGACTACAAGTGAATGGCAGGGTATAAATCCAATCTCCTCCTCCTTCCTCTTTTTCTCAACAGATACCATGTAAGGCATGTGGGGTTGTGAGAGTTCTGAGAGAACTGCTCATGAAAGGACAGCTCTGAGCAAACTGTGACTGACCCAAGGTCACCCAGCTGGCTGCATGTGAAGGAGAGTGGAATCAAATCCAGTTTTCCAGATTAGAGTTTGCCACTCTTAACCACTACACCAAACTTGTATCTTCTTTCACTATAGTTTCTAATTCCTCACCAGCTTCTACAGGTATACTTTCATGAGGTCTCTGTACTGTCCTATTCAATTTGTTTCCCAAGCCTCACACTGCATTTCCCATAATTAGACTTTTTATTAATCCTACCTTGCCCGTCTATCAGCATTTGGCAATGATTCCTAGCCAGTCTGAATGGGCAGATTATTCTTTACTTGGTTCTCTATGCTGACTACTCCTTTTAACTTCTCTCTACTACCCAATATATACATTTGATAAAATATACATTTGGTGGCTTTTGAAGGACATTTCAGGAAGAGCATTCTGATTCATGAAAACTTATGCCAGAATGAATTTGGTTTCCCTTTGAGATGCAACTGAGCTCCTGTTTGATTTTGCTACACTACTGAATTGTTACACTACAGCCTACCTAGATACCATCCAAATTGATGTTTCAGTCCATCCTATCTAAGGCCTGAACTGCACCTAGCATTTTAGGCATTATCACCTTGGCGACTTGCGGCTGTATTTAATATTTGTGTGCCATCAAGTTACAGCCAACTCATAAAGACCCCAGGGCCACAGTGTTTCCAAACCAGAAGTGGTCTGCCATTGCCCAGCTCTGCATAGCAACCCTGCACTTCCTTTGGTCTCTTGGAGAGCCAGTTTGGTGTAGTGGTAAAGGGCAGTGGACTCTAATCTGAGAACTGGGTTTGATTCCCCATTCCTCCACATGAAGCCTGCAAGGGGATCTTGGGTCAGTCACAGTTCTCTCAGAGCTGTTCTCTCAAGAGCATTTCTCAAAAGAGTTCTTTCAGTCCCACCTACCTTACAGGGTATCTGTTGTGGGGAGAGGAAGCGAAGGAGATTGTAAACTGCTCTGAGACTCCAAGTGAAGGATGGGGTATAAATCCAATCTCCTCCTCCTTCCTCTCTAAGTACCAATCATGGCAGATCCTGCATAGCTTCCAAGTTCTGATGAAATCAGGCTCATTGGAGTTATTCAGGTATTAGAGTTGCTAGCTCTGGGTTGGAAAATACCTGGAGATTTGAGAAGTCGAGCCTGAGGACAGGGGTGCTTGCGAAGGGGGAGATCTCAGTGGGCTATAACACCATAGAGTTCACCCTCCAAAGCAGCCATTTTTTTCTAAGTGAATGGATCTCTGGAGTCTGCAGCTCAGCTGTAATAGTGAGAGTTTTCCAGGTGCAACCTGAAGCTTGGCAACCCTGGCAGCCACATGTGGCAGCTGCGCATTCCAAGTTGCATCACATTAGCCCAAGTTAAGAACATGGGGGGGGGGGAGGACAGAAAGGGTTTCTGCCTTCCAACACCTTCCAGCTCTCCTAGGGGCAGATGTTAATCTTGCTTAGAAAAACACATGGAGAGGGCAGGGGAAGCCATTTCACCATTGGTGGAGGATGTGGGGTAGGGTTGCCAGATCCGAGCAACTCCTGGGGATGGAGACTTGGGAATGGAGTTTGGGGAAGACAAGGACCTCAGTGGAGTACAGTGCCACAGATTCCATCTTCCAAAGCCTCCATTTTCTCCAGGAGAACTGCTCTCTGGTGTCTGGAGATGCACTGAAATTCCAGGGATTCCCAGATCCTGCCTGGAGGCAGGCGTCCCTACATTTCACACATTTCATCCTAGAAGATCAGCCACATTCATTGGGAATGACTTAACCCCAATGAGGCCAGAGACAAGGTTGGGGGGAGTCCAGGCAGAATGCCCTCCTGTTCCATCCCCCAGGAAGCACACTACCACATCTTCCCTCTTGCTACCTGTCCCACATTATGCATATGTGCATGCACACACTCTCACACCCAAATCCATCCCTTTTCTGCAGCTAGTGAGACAAGATTATAGGGAGCCAAAGAACTGCTGCGACTGCCTCCAAGGCGGTGGGGGTGGGGGGGGGGGAGAAAGCACAAGGTCTCTGGGACACCATGGCAGGGGCTTCAGTGGTGATCTCTTGTATCTTGGCAGGAGAGGTGCCTGCAGAAGCAGAACATGGCTCTCTAGTTTCAGCATGACCTTCTTGCTGCATTCCCCTTGGCATCCCTCCCATAATGAAAGAGATTGTCTCTGGAGGTCAGGCATTGGCAGGCAACAAAACAGGTTGCTGGGAGGAAGGGTTAACAGCTTTGGGTTGGGAATACCTGGAGATCTGGAGGGTGGAGCCTGGGGAAGGGGATGTTGGGGGAGGGGAGGGACCTCAGCAGGGCACAATGCCATAGAGCCCACTCTCCAAAGTATCTGGAGATCAGTTGTTATAGCAGGAGATTTAAGGGTTGCAAATCTCCAGGTGACACCTGGAGATATCCCACCATTACAATTGTTCTCCAGATGCCAAGAACAGTTCCCCTGGAGAAACTGGCTGCTTTGGAGGGTGGGCTCTAGGGCATGATACCCTGCTGATGTCACTCCCCTTCCCAAACCCGCCTTTTCCAGGTATTCTCAACCCAGAGCTGGCAACCTTATGAGATCTCCAGGCCCCACCTGAAGGCTGGCAACCCTACCAGTGGGAACTGTGTATTTACACAATAAGAACATAAGAAGAGCCCTGCTGGATCAGACTAGTGGTCCATCTAGTTCAGCATCCTGTCTCACACAGTGATCAACCAGTTCCTCTGGAGGTCCACCAACAGGGCATATGAGCTTAGGCCTTCTCCTGATGTAGCCTCCTGGCTCTGGGATTCAGAGGATTAGTGCCTATGAATGTGGAGGTTACCCTCAGTCAAAGCGGGAGATCTCCTGGCCCCACCTGGAGGCTGGCAACCCCAGCACACTGACCTTGACTCGGATACCATAATGGCTGTCTCTGGTGATCCTGTACGGACTTTTTCCTGATGCATGTCTGTATCCCAAGCTTTTGAGGTCTATAAAGGATTAGGTCTGGGGAGATGAACCCCAGCCTGATCCAAACTCAGGTGAAATCCAGTCCAAGTTAAAATCAGTCTCAGGAACACCAAGTTGTGCCTGCCTCCAAAAAGTGGTGAGGTCAGGCACTTGTTAAGGCCCACCGAAGCTGGCAAAGAGGCTGCTGACCAGACCATTCTCATTTTGCGTGGGGCACCCGAGAAGGTCAGAGGCAGCCTGAAAGAATTCTCGCCTCCTGCAAGCTCGGAGGACAGGCAAAGAAATGGAAAGAAGGATTCAGGGAAAGCAGCAGGCCCCCTGGGATGTTTCCCCAACTTTGCAAAGCAAATGGAAATCCAGTTCCTGAAAGAGCAATAGCAAAAGTGCAAGATGCAGAGGAAAGAGCTCCCTGTGAAACAGAGTTATTTTACCATCAAAAAAAACAAATAGCAACAAAAAATGTTTTGCAAAACTGATAGCCTCAGCTTCCTGCTCTTATTTGTTGGTCAGGAAGAGGAAGCCCAGTTAACTCCGGCTGTGACTTATTCGAGCACAGGTCAGCCCAGAAAGGAAGCTCACCTTTGGTGAGTCCTTGAAAGGGTGATCTTGAATGGGTTGCCAACCTCCAGGTGGTGGCTAGAGATCTCCTGGGCTGTGATCTCCAGGAGAAAGAGATCACTTCATCTAGAGAAAATGGCTGCTTTGGAAGGTTGACTATATGGCATTATAACCTCATTAAAGCTCCTCAGCTCCCCAAACCCTGCCCTCCTCAGACTCCACCCTCAAAATCTCCAGGTATGTCCCAACCTGGAGCTGGCCACCCTAAGTTGCCAGCCCCCAGATGGGGCCTGGAGGTCTCCCACTTTTACAACTGATCTCCAGCTGGCAGAGATCAGCTCCCCTGGAAAAAATGGCCCCAGGTATTTTCCAACACAGACCAGGCAACCATAGAGGAGGACTTTGGCAACGTATAATGCCACAGAGTCCACCCTTCAAAGCAGCTATTTTTCTGCTCTTAGTCATCTGTTGATTGGCTGTAATAGCGGGAGGTCTCCAGGTGACAACTGGAGGCTGGCAGTCCTACCTTCTGCAAACTATGCAAAACTGAACTATTCAAGAGGGCCTTTCTGCACATGGAATAGGGATGCCCATTTCCTCCTGGGAAATGGTGCAAGGAGAAAATGGTTAGCCTCCATACCATCTTTCCCCAGCACCATGGCCCCAACCCAAACTGGGTGGCTGATTCGGGAGACATTTTAAGATTTTCTCCCAACACCTTGCAGTCTATCTCCTATGTGTTATCTAGCTCTATTGTTCAAAATGTACCACCAGAGAAACTGCTCAACTTGGCTGCCTTCTTGCACTCTTTAGATGGTCTGGAAACAGCAGCGCTGGTTGGGATCATCATTGGGATTGTCGTGGCAATTGGTGTGGTCACTGGGATCATCATCACAGTTGCAAAGAAAATGTCGGGCAGGTACTCGTAAGTACAACCCAAGGCAGGTGTTACGGCGACCAGGAGACCATGGGCCAACTGCAGGTTTTTATGCACCTTTGGACACTGGGTCCAGCAGGGGTCTTCCATGCCTGATCCCTTCTCCCTAGGGTTTCCAGCTTACTAGTGGAACCGGACAATCTCCTGGAATCTTGACTGATCTTCAGATCACAGAGATCAATTCCCCCGGAGGGTGGATTCTATTGAGGGATTCTATGGTGAATTCTATGGAACAATTCCCCTGGAGGATAGATTCTATAATGGCATTGTACCCTGCTGAGTACCTGCCCTTCCCCAAATAGATGTTATTCAACATCTAGCATATAGATGTTATTCAACATCTAGCATATAGATGTTATTCAACATCTATATGCGACCTCTTGCCCAGATTGCCCGAAGGTATGGGCTGGGGTGCCACCAGTATGCTGATGACACCCAGCTCTATCTACTTATGGACGGCTGACTGGTCTGCGCCCCAGAGAACTTAGATCAGGCATTACAGGCCGTGGCTGAGTGGCTCAGACTGAGTGGACTGACACTGAATCCTGCGAAGACAGAGGTCCTTTGTTTGGGCCGTCGGGGTCCGGGGGGGGGGAAATCCCCCTGCCAGCTTTTGGCGGTATACCGCTGAGGCCAGCGGACAGGGTCAGAAGCCTGGGGGTGCTCCTGGAGCCGTCCCTGAAGATGGAGGCTCAGATAGCGACCACTGCCAAGTCCGCGTTTTTTCATCTTAGACGGGCAAGGCAGTTGGCCCCCTTCCTGGACCCCGACGACCTAGCAACAGTGATCCATGCTACGGTCACCTCGAGGTTGGATTACTGCAATGCCCTCTACATGGGGCTGCCCCTGTGCCGGACCCGGAAATTGCAGCTGGTGCAGAATGCCGCGGCCTGGCTGTTACTGGGCCTCCCAAGGTGGGGGCACATTCGGCCGGGTCTTCGGGCTCTGCACTGGCTCCCAATAACATACCGGGTCCGGTACAAGGTGCTGGTCATTACCTTTAAAGCCCTATATGGCCTGGGACCTGCCTACCTGAGGGACCGTCTCTCCCCACACGTTCCCCAGAGAGTACTGAGGTCTGGGACTCAAAATCTCCTCAACATCCCCGGGCCCAAGGAAGTGCGTCTCAAGACAACTAGAGACAGGGCCTTTTCTACAATGGCCCCTATGTGGTGGAACCAGCTACTGGAAGAGGTGAGGGCCCTGCGGGATCTTACTCAGTTCTGCAGGGCCTGTAAGACGACCCTCTTCCGGTTAGCCTACGCCTGACTGGATAAATGTAGCTTTCTAGATCTCTGTGATTACTGTATAGTTTTAATGCTAATTTTTTTTAAGGTTTTTAGGTTTTTAAATGCTTGATTTTAAATGTAATTACGTTGTTCTGATTTTATTGTTTGTTGTAAGCCGCCCTGAGCCACTCGTGGGAAGGGCGGGATATAAATCCCGGAATAAATAAATAAATAAATAAATAAACACCACTATCCCCAGACTCCACCCTCAAATCTCCAGGAGTTTCCCATCCTGAAGTTGACAACCCCACTTCTCCACTACTTATTGGGCAATTGTTCCTCCAGTTGTAACTCTGTTTTCCCTAACAACCAGTGGGGGATTTACCAGTAGAAAGAAGACGACAGAGGCCTCATTGCCAGTGTTGCAACAGAAGTGATGTCATCATGCCACTGACTGATGGACGAGGCTCTGGTATTTGGGCAAATATGGTAAAACAAGCTTCTACCACTGAGTTTTTGCCCAAATACCAGTTTGTCACCTGGAAGTCACTCACTAACAAGATGCCCTCACTTCCTGTGTGACACAGGCAGTGTGACCTAGGTTTCTTTTTTTTACTGGTAAGTTCTGCCCTGCCCCCTGCCACGATGGCAAGAGACCCCCACCTCCACTTGTGGATCTGGCAACTTAATCCCTCCTCACTGAACCACTGTTTTCCCCATCTGTAGCATGATTTGCCCCCACCCCCACAGCATCCCTGATTTTCTCACATTTCTTTTATTCTTCTGTAGATAACATGTAGCATGATTTGCCCCCACCCCCACAGCATCCCTGATTTTCTCACATTTCTTTTATTCTTCTGTAGATAACATGTTCCAAGTAAAGCAAAGTAAATTTAATCAAACTAACTCTCTCCCCATTTGTTTCCCCAGGCCCTAAAAATCAACAAAGAAGAAAATAGAATTGGAGAATTGCTTTCCCCTTTCTGAACATCTCTCCTCATGTACAGATCATGGAAGATGACCCGTGGAAACAGTGAATGTGGATTTGCTGGCCCACAGAGGTCCAACACAATTTCCTGGAGGGATGCTTTGCGTGCCAAAAAATGAAAAGCTGTTCACCCAAAATAACTATAAAGGGGGAAATTTGCCAGTTAAGAACTTTAAAAAAAAAATGGGAGGAAATTGTTTATTTCTATGGTGCCATGGATAGGTAATCAAAATAGTTTGCTAGGGAAAGTTTGTGGAACTCCCGCAGTGAAATGATTTCTACACTTCATATCCTGTATCATTCTGGGTGTTTTTTTTAAACTTATGGGTTGGATCCAGCCAGCTGTTTCCCTCACTCCTTATTTTAGCCCCTTCTGGACTGGCTTTGGCACATGTAAGTCCCATGATCTGTAGTATAGCCTTTCCTGGAGTTTGAAGGGGATCCCATTTTCCGGTAGAAAAGCTGGCTGGGTCCAGCCCTATGGATATCTTGTGATATAATATAGATCCTTGCTGCTCATCTGTGAGGGTGGGGAGGGAGTTTAAAACAGCTGTGTATGTTCTAAAATTAAGAAACTTCAACTGTCTGAAGCTGAGATTCTACAAGATGAATAAATAATGTGAAAATGTTTAGTGGTACATAATTTATTCTGTAAAGTTTAGTTTTTTTAAAAGAATGTCATGATTTTTGGAGAAATATTGAGGGAGAGACAATGGCTTCCTTCAGCATCCTTTTGGGTTTATATATGGGCCAGCAGTTTTCCCAGTACCATTATTTCCTTATTCCGAGCAAATGTTCTGTCTGTTTGTCACACCTTTTGGATCCTAGTTAGAGCCAGCAGATTTAGAACATGCACAGAATGCCTCTGCTTTCTCTGCCTCTGGTTCACTGGTGTCACTGGAGAAAGTTTGGTGTAGTTGTTATAAGAGCAACAGACTCCAATCTGGAGAACCAATTTGATCCCCACTCCTCCTCCACATGCAATGAGGACTGGAAACTGTTATTTTAAAAAACAGGCAATAAAAAAAAGTTCCCTATAAGCAATTATTTAAATTCCCAGAAATCAAGAGTTCACCCACCCTTGCCTTCAGAGCCCTAGAGGAGCCCAGTGAAACAATCATGTGGGTAGATTGGGAAAAGACAACACAAGTTTCAGCAATCCAAGATTTTACAAGGTTGGCCCGTATATCGACATATTTGAATGGTGCACAGAATTAAATGTCATGTAGGGCCATGTATTTCACACCCCCTATCCACCCCATCCCAAACAAAGAATGGAATGCAATAAAACAGTTCTACCAGCTACCAACCTGTCTTGCTTCTTGCAAAGATTGGCAATGTTTGTTATAGGAATCATCACATAACAGGTCCCTGGAGTGGGATCATGTCAGAGGAACTGCCTTGATCTGTCGTCGAAAAAGAGTTGTGTTTTGGAAACAGAGTCCCGGATAGAACCATCTGACAACAACAGGCATTTGCTTCCCTTTTCAATATGACATTAACTTAACTTCCACTGTCAGGCATTTCCTCTCCTCTGGACAATGGCCATGTCCTTCAAGCACCTGACTTGAAATTTTTGACTTTGAGTCTCGGTACCAAGGCCAGCCAAATCTATACCCAGAGGATTCATTGTCCATCTAATAGTACTTTGCCCTGACCTCAATAACCTAGGCTAACCCAATCCTGTCAGATCTCAGAAGCTAACCAGGATCAGCCGTGGTTAGTACTTGGATGGGAGATCAGTAAGGAATTTTAGAGTCACAGAGGAAAGCAATGACAAACTACCTCTGAACATCTCTTGTCTTGAAAACCATACAGAGTTACCAGAAATCAATTGTAACATGACAGCACTTCACACACACACACACACACACACACACACACACACACAAAACTGTGTCTCAGGATGCAGCAGACCAAGCAAAAGGCTCTGCTCAATTGACAGAGCAAAGGTTTATGTATAAGAGTTACCACAAACAGGCAGGCATAGAAACCTCAGAAGATATCAAATACTTGGACTAGCTGATTTGCTGCATCCCCTTTGAAAGACATCTAAGCTGCTGGTGGCCATCACCAAATCTTGTGGTAGTGAGTTCCATAAGCTAATCATGCTTTCATTGGGTACCTCCAAGTTCTAATACTCTGGGAGAGGGAGCAAAGTTCTCTCTCTCCACTTTACCCATATCATCCATACTTTTATCATATCTTTATCATGTCCTCCTGCCTTAATCACCTTTTCTCTAAGCTAAACGGCCTGAAACATCTTCTAATTCTGATTGTTTTGTTTGTCTTCTTTGATACCTTCACCAGCTCTACAATAGTCTTCTTCAGATGGGGTAACCAGAATGATACACATTCTTCCAAATGGGATTATACCATTTAATTATTTTGATATTTATATCCCATTTTTATCTTCAAAGGGGCATCTAAAGCAGCTTACATAACCGTGGTGATTCAAACCTGGATTGGGTCCAAGTCCAACACACTAGTCATTTCAATTACAAAGCAGCACAAAATTATAAGCAAGCGTTTATAAAAGCTGGTAAAATATTTGGAAGAGAGAATGACTCAACATCATGACAAAGAATCAATACTAGCTATAGCTGTTAAATGGTCTCCAGATCTCCAGAAGGCCCAGAGCAAGGGGGCAAGAGGTGTTTCCTGGGCATTGTGTCCTGAAGCTTGAAAGCCACAATCATAAAAGCACTGCCCTATGGTTGTCAACCTTCAAGTGGGGGTTGGAGATCTCCTGGAAATATAACTGATCTGCAAACTACAGATATCAGCTTCCCTGGCAAAAATGAAGGCTTAAAGGATGGACTTTGTGGCATTATACCATATTGAGGTCCTTTCCCTTCCTAAACCCCACTGTCCCAAGGTCCACCCCCAAATCTCCAGGTATTTCCCAGGTGGGATAGAACCGCCTGACAACGACAGGCATTTGCATTTAAAAGGTGTGTAGTCCCTTTAAATGTGATGGCCAGAACTCCCTTTGGAGTTCAATCATGCTTGTTACAACCTTGTCAATATATAGGGTTGCCAATCCCTAGCTGGGGACAGGGGATCCCCCAGTTTGGAGGTCCTCCCCCAGCTTCAAGGTCATCAGAAAGCGGAGGGGGGGGATGTCTGCTGGGCACTCCATTATTCCCTATGGAGAACAATTCCCATAGGGTATAATGGATAATTGATCTGTGGGTATCTGGGGTTCTGATGGGGCTGTTTTTGAGGTAGAAGCACCAAATTTTCAGCATAGCACCCAGTACATCTCCCCAAAATACCCTCCAGGTTTCAAAAGGATTGGGCTAGAGGGTCCAATTCTATGAGCCCCCCAAAAAGGTATCCCTATCCTTCATTCTTTCCAATGGAGGGGAAGCATTTAAAAGGTGTGTGGTCCCTTTAAATGTGATGGCCAGAACTCCCTTTGGAGTTCAATCATGCTTGTTACAACCTTGCTACTGGCTCCACCCCCAAAGTCCCCAGATATTTCTTGAATTTGACTTGGCAGCCCTAGTCATATATGACCACCCTTCTCACCTCCTTTTGCACGGGCATGCAAAACATGTTGGTCAAACCATTCCAGGCCAACAGGGCGGTGCAAAAGTGGAAGCAATGGTCTATTTGAAGATGCAATGCTGTGCTGACACTTATGGTACTGTCTGAAGCAGAGTTCCATCTTTTTAAGTGCATCTGTCAATTGGCTTAGAAGGATGTAACTCTGCTGAGGATCTAACTGTAATTCTGTCTTATGCATAGAATTAGGTATTTAGGCACTGTACTAGAGAGGGGTCAAAAAAGTACAACCCCCCCCCCCCCCATTTTTCAAAACAAAAAATGTGGATAGATTTTGAATTCTCCAGTGTTTCACTTCGGCTCTCAAGTTTCAGAGGTGTGCAACACAAACTGAAGGGCTGAAATAACAACATCTGATGTTTGAATTACCCTTTTGTACGTGTCCCATGGTCACAAAGTCGTTGATACCTCAGGAAAAGCAGGCCTTGCATTGGTGTCTGTGTGTCCCTTTGTCTGGGCTTTGTGGATTCAGGCATCCAACCAAAGCCACAGCCCTCTGAACCGCAATGGCAAACCAGCAGTTGTGCCAGAAGACAAAGGTCCGCATTCAATAGGTGGATTTCCTCATGCCAAAGGAAGTTGGATTTCTGGTGCCTGGTAACAGCTACATTTGTAGCCAGCCATAAAATTTCTGAAACTTTGTAGACTGCAGACTTCTTCAAGAGTGCAGTGTGAGAAGAATAAAAAATCTCTTGCTAGGAATCCAAATAGGAGTGAAATATAGTTATCAACTATCTGCAGCAAGCATCGATATATTTGATCCATCTTTAGTGTTGCTGACTCTGCACTGGGAAATTCCTAGAGATTTTGAGGGTGCCAACTCCAGAGTGAGAAATTCCTGGTGGTTTGGGAGCAGATTAAGCACCAAAAGGTTAAGAAAACATAAACATACAGGCCAAATAATACTGTTAAGTCAATTAAAAATAACAGATAGCAGATGTTAGATGTTTTTAAATTGACAAACAGTATTGCATGTTTATATGATAACCTTTAAGTACCTAGTTGGATTTGTTTGGAGTTAACGGGTTTCTCCCTTTTTTCATTTTTACCTCTGGGGGTAGAGCCTGGGAAGGGTGGGGTTCAGGGAGCGACCAGACCTCAGTAGGGTACAATACCATGGAGTCCACCTTCCAAAGCAACCATTTTATCCAGGGAAATAGATCTCTGTTGTCTGGAGTTCAACTCTGTTATTCCAAGAGACTGCCAGACCCCACCTGGAGGTTGGCAAGCCTATCTTTAACACATGCAGACTTATGCATGGAATTAGCCAAACCACCACCACCACCATTTCTACCTTCTGATTATGCATATAAACTGGGTTGATATTCACCAGTAGTTTTCCACTGGTGATAATTGCTCCTCTTACACAGAGTCCCAACTACACTGAGGAGATTGCATGTTACAAAAAGTATTCTCTTCCATTTACAAAGCAAGCCATCTATGCAAAAACATATCACATTTATTGCAAAAACAGCAGAGATAGTGAGCAGGCTGACATAACAAAGTGCCCAGATATTGCTAGACAGCTGTTGGCACTAGAACAAAGCAGGAATCAAGCAGTACCTTCAAGACCAGCCAATTTTTATTCAGAACGTAAGCTCTCTTAAGCACACTTCATCAATATAAAACATTATTTTTATATTGACATACTCAAATAAGGGATATTGGCTATTTATCTCATTACATATACTTAACCCATTTTCATTTTATGTATTCTTGTTTTCTAATGGCAGACTAGAATGATGTTTAATATGTATAGATTGATGTTGATAAGTTGATTGGGTAAGAACATAAGAGAAGCCATGTTGGATCAGGCCAATGGCCCATCCAGTCCAACACTGTGTCACACAGTGGCAAAAAAAAATTACATATATATATATACACACACACACACAGTGGCTAATAGCCACTGATGGACCTCTGCTCCGTATTTTTATCTAAACCCCTCTTGAAGGTGGCTATGCTTGTGGCCGCCACCACCTCCTGTGGCAGTGAATTCCACATGTTAATCACCCTTTGGGTGAAGAAGTACTTCCTTTTATCCATTTTAACCTGACTGCTCAGCAATTTCATCGAATGCCCACGAGTTCTTGTATTTTGAGAAAAGTACTTCTTTCTCCATCCCATACATTATCTTGTAAACCTCTATCATGTCACCCCGCAGGCGACATTTCTCCAAGCTAAAGAGCCCCAAGTGTTTTAACCTTTCTTCATAGGGAAAGTGTTCCAACCCTTTAATCATTCTAGTTGCCCTTTTCTGTACTTTTTCCAATGCTATAATATCCTTTTTGAGGTGCGGTGACCAGAATTGTACACAGTATTCCAAATGAGACCGCACCATCGATTTATACAGGGGCATTATGATACTGGCTGATCTGTTTTCAATTCCCTTCCTAATAATTCCCAGCATGGCGTTGGCCTTTTTTATTGCAATCACACACTGTCTTGACATTTTCAGTGAGTTATCTACCACGACCCCAAGATCTCTCTCTTGGTCAGTCTCTGCCAGTTCACACCCCATCAACTTGTATTTGTAGCTGGGATTCTTGGCCCCAATGTGCATTGCTTTGCACTTGGCCACACTGAACCTCATCTGCCACGTTGACGCCCACTCACCCAGCCTCAACAGATCCCTTGGAGTGCCTCACAATCCTCTCTGGTTTTCACCACCCTGGGTGGACTACAAGTTGGATATACATGTCCTTTTGTGATTCACCTAGATTTTCAGAAACACCATTTGGCAGAGAATTTTATTACCTTTTATGGCTATCCAGACCAAATAGCCTAGCCACACTGTTTTACGTGACCATGTGACCGGTTAGTTTGCCAGACTGCTTGTATTTCAGCTCACAATACCTGATCCCCTCGTCTGATGAAGTGTGCTTAAGAGAGCGCATGAAAGCTTACATTCTGAGTAAAAATGGGTTGGTCTTAAAGGTGCCACTTGATTCCTGCTTTGTTCTACTGCTTCAGACCAATACGGCTGCCCACTTGGAGCTGTTGGCACTGTCAGTGAATCAAATAAGCAAGCAGCAAAACAAGGCATAATGAGATTTCTCACTAGATCTTGCCCTGATAGCAACACAGAAGATTTCTAGCTGTTAATGGATGAGTTTCCCCAACTTGATTTGCAGTTGGTTCAGCAAATCGAGCTATTTCTCATTATTATAAGAACAACAGGTGACCAGAGCAAATAATGGCTGGCTACCTAGGACTACCAACATGTCTACCTAGAAATTGCTTTATTTGTTGTTTTATAGTTACTTATACGCCACCTTTCTTGTCTGAGACATAACCACGGTGATTGATACTTGGCATAACCACAATTGTAAACATTACTTTAAAAAAGATTTAAAAACTAATAGATGTAAATCTCTGCCCTTACCTGGATGGTCCAGGCTGGCACAGTCTCGTCAGCTCTCGGAAGTGAAGCAGGATCAGCTCTGGTTAGTTCTTGAATGGGAGACCACCAAGGAAATCCAGGGTCGCTATGCAGAAGCAGGCAATGGCCAACTACCAATGAACGTCTCTTGCCTTGAAAACCCTACAGGGTAGTCGTGAGTTGGCTGTGACTTGATCACACTTCACACCACCAACAGCATCAAATCTATAATTTCAAAGGCTTTTTGAATTAAAACTGGAAGCTGGAAATGTCAGGGACGGAAAGGGCCAGTCAGTATGTGTGGGTGCCCAAATACTATTCATAGTGTAGGACATGCCAAGGATTTGGTGTGGCTATTGAGAAAGAGGGTGAATACTAGGCATATCTTGTCCATAGTGGGTTCCCAAAGTAGGGCCTCCCTGGATGACCTGAGAGAATAGCCTAGGGTGTATGGGAGGAGAGAGTCCCTTAGTTCACTGGACCAAGGGTTGCCAGTTCTGAGTTGGGAAATACCTGGAGATCTTGGGGGTGGAGCCTGGAGAGGGGGGAGTTTGAGGGAGGGACTTCAGGATGGAATGCCAGAGAATCCAGCCTCCAAAGCAGCCATTTTCTCCAAGGGAACTGATCTTGGCCATCTGGAGATCAATTGCAATTGTGGGATATACCCAGGTGCCACCAGGAGGTTGGCAACCCTACCTGGCCCAAGCTGTTCAGAATCCCACATCCATTTGGAGTTTCATCTGCACAAACTCTTTGAAAGGAACAGTGAAGTACAAAGGAAGAATGAACCCTTCAGTGAAATCCTACACAGTTACACAACTTTGAGAAGATTGATTTTAATGGGTTTAGGCTGGAATAACTCTGTACAGGATTGTCCTGATTATCAAGTAGTTTTGCATTTTAAAAGGCACCATTACTGTGTCAGAGAGGAGTGCCTTAAAGGCAATTCCTTTGCACAACCATTTCCAGTGCAAGGCCAGTTCCTAAAAGGTCATTTCAGGACAAAACTAAGCCTCCCTTTCAATGTACTTGCACACCACTATGAACCAGAACAAATATTTGATTGGGCCCAAATCTCCCAAAATAGTGTACGTCCAGGTAAGTAGCCTGAATGGTCATTTGTAAGAGATGTTCTGTTTCTTAAAAATAAATAGAATTGGTTGAATATTTAAGGTCTGTTTGCTCAGGAAGAATCTTGAAGGACAGAACTAGTAAGAATTTATATTTTGGCACAGCATTAACTTCATTTTTAAAAGGAACAGTAAACACTGGTGTGCTCAAAAAAGAAACATGGTTAGGAGGAGTTGTGGCTCAGTGGTAGAGTATCTGCTTGGCATGCAGAAGGTCCCACGTCCAATCCCTGGCATTTCCAGCTGAAAGGACCAGGCAGTAGGTGATGTGAAAAACACATATGAGATTCTGGAGAGTTTTCCAGTCTGAGAAGGCAAGCCTGACTTTAATTGATCACAATGGTCTGATTCAGTATAAGACAGCTTCATGTGTTCATGCAGTAGCATTTATGTTTGTAAAAGGGATTTGGTATGGAAACTCATCCACAAGTTATTGTCATCAGATTTGTTCATTTTAGGGGATTTAGCGGATTTACCTATAAATGAATTCCCATCTTGATCAATGGGGCTTGCTTCCTGGACAGTTGTTCTGTAGCTGAGTAGACTCTTTAGGTAGCTTACAATACAAATAGTACAAATACAATAAAACAATTAAAAGACTATAAAACCTGTGATAATTAACTGACAGAAATAAAAAGCCTTGGCAGACTCAACAATGTCATTAAATTAAAGCCAGGGCATAAAGTAAATGAGAACCAGCAAATTAGTAGTAGTAGTAGAAGAAGAACCAGCAATGAAAATAAAATACATTGAATCAGTAAGTCCTAAAACCCAGTGGAATTAGTACTGTTTGGACTCTAGACTGGGCTTCAGCTAGAATCTCTGCAGCTGGGTTTTGGACTGCTTGAACTTCTGGTTGCTCTTGTGTGCCACATGTGGTGTAGTGCTTAGATTACTGGATTGGGATCTGGGAGACCCAGGTTTGAATCCTCACTGCCATGATGGAAGCTCACTGGGTGACCTTGGACCATTCACAGTCTCAGCTGAACCTACCTCACAGAGTTGTTGTAAAGATAAAATAGAAAACAGGGGAACAATGTAAGCTGCTTTGGGTCCCCAGGAGAGAGAAAGATGTGGTGTAAATGAAGTAAATAAATAAATTGAAGGGTAGCCACAGATAGAATCTGATATAACACAATATTACTGATATAGTGCTTTTTCACTGTTTAAAAGGTTTTTATTACTTGTATAACCTTACTGGTTTTTAAAAGCCTCTATCGGTAGGCCTCCTTGGACTGTGCAATTAGTACAAAGTTAGAATAGAAGGTTACAATTAGTACAAAGTTAGAATGTAAATATTTATATTATTTTGGAGAAATTTGGTTTTGAAGGATTGCAAGGGCCAGCAAGCAAAAATGGACATTTGAATTGAAATAATGCCTATTTTGGCATTTGATGCCAATAAGTCAGGGGTGGCCAATGGTAGCTCTCCAGATGTTTTTTTGCCTACAACTCCCATCAGCCCCAGCCAGCATGGCCAATGGCTGGGGCTGATGGGAGTTGTAGGCAAAAAACTTCTGGAGAACTACCATTGGCCACCCCTGGAATAAATGATACTTTGCAGAGGCAGGATAGGAAACTTTTTCTCTCTCTAGCTCTGGCAATGGAAAGCTGCAGATGTTACCTTATAAACAGGATGTTTCATAAACAGCATTCTGGCGCCAGCTAGTGGCAAGAACATGTGGAAGCCTCTTATCAACCAAAGGAAAGGAAAGGAAAGGAAAGATCCCCTGTGCAAGCACCAGTCGTTTCCGACTCTGGGGTGACGTTGCTTTCACAACGTTTTCACGGCAGACTTTTTTTTACAAGGTGGTTTGCCATTGCCTTCCCCAGTCATCTACACCAAGAAGGACATAAAATTTAAGTGTGTGGGGAGGGCCAGAGGTCACCCACTTCCTGATCCAAAGCACATTTATCATTTACTTTGACTTCATGCTCTGCATGATATTATAAACTTGTTTTTGTTGCTGTTTTATACAGCAGCAAATAATTTTAGGTGCCATTTAAAGTGAAAAATTATTCCAGAAAATCAATGATTATAGAGAACTGTTAACAGACTTACACATTCAGCCTTGCAGACCAAACTATTCCCTAACAGCATAAGCTGCATACATGTTAAACTGTCTCCCATATTGTACCTGCTTACAAATGAGTTTCTATCAACTCACACTTTACTTTGGTCATTTGCTTAGGATACATACATACATTTGGATTTATATCCCGCCCTCCACTCTGAAGAATCTCAGAGTGGCTCACAATCTCCTTTACCTTCCTCCCTCACAACAGACACCCTGTGAGGTGGGTGGGGCTGGAAAGGGCTCTCACAGCAGCTGCCCTTTCAAGGACAACCTCTGCCAGGGCTATGGCTGACCCAAGGCCATTCCAGTAGGTGCAAGTGGAGGAGTGGGGAATCAAACCCGGTTCTCCCAGATAAGAGTCCGCACACTTAACCACTACACCAAACTGGCTCTCCTGGATAGTGTCAAGGCAGAAATTCCACAAATTCAGGTTTCCTGAGTACCTGCTCCTTAATGAAGTTGCACCATAAAAACAAAACTCCCCTGACCTAGAGAGAGTTTCAGCTTCTAAACAATAAATGTTACTAGTTGTCAGTAGAATTGTGCTTGTTTAATCTAAATCACAAACAGCCAATGTGGTGCCCACTGACACCTTTCTATCCTGACTCTTGCCAAGTGTTTTTAGAAAGTGGGGCTTTTGCTGA
Source organism: Heteronotia binoei (assembly GCF_032191835.1). NCBI lineage: Eukaryota > Metazoa > Chordata > Lepidosauria > Squamata > Gekkonidae > Heteronotia > Heteronotia binoei. The sequence goes on from NC_083240.1 coordinate 17,522,916, forward strand.
GCACGGCGTCTGATTGGCTGAACAGATTTTACAGAGTTGTTTCAGCAGTAGCTGGCACCACAGCTCTATTTTAAAAGGCATCCTGTTGAACAGTTTCTGCCAGAAATATTGAGAAGTTACTATTTGAATTATGGTGAACAAAGCAGGAGTCAAGTTGTACCTTTAAGATCAGCCAATTTTTATTCAGAACGTAAGCTTTTGTGTGCTCTTAAGCACATTTCATCAGACAAGGAATCCAGCACAGTGAGCTTGAATTATGCGTGACCTCTGTCCCTAACATTTTTGCAGTTTATCTCCTGTGGCAGCCATTTCGTGGTTGTGGCCACTACCCTGTGAAAGAATTTCAAAGGTACTTGCTGGTTTGGGGAGCCTTGATCTAACCCAAGGCAGTCAGCTCCTGATTCTCCCCAGATTATACTCCATGAACACATGCAACTGTCTTATCCTGAATCAGACCCTTGGTCCATCAAGGTTTGTATTGTCTACTCCAGGGGTCCCCACCATATCGCCTGTTCGGGTTGCCAGGTCAGTGTTGGAAAATACCTGGAGACGTTGGGGGCAGATCCAGGAGAGGTCAGGGTTTGGAGAGGGAAGGGACCTCAGCATGGTACAATGCCATAGAGCCAATCCTTCAAAGCAGCCATTTTTTTTTCAGGGGAGCTGATCTCTGTCATCTGGTGGTCAGACATAAAAATGGGAAGATCTCCAGGCCCCATCTGGAAGCTGGCAACCCAAGGTCACCCAGCAAATTTCACAAGACTCAGAGAAATCTGAACCAGGGATTATTCTACTCTTAATCTGTGTATTATATAATTGTGTCCTTATCAAACGTTTAAAAAGCCACTGGTGATCAACTATTATTTTTACTCCTTCCCCTTTTCACACTATCTGAATTGTAGAATAAAATAAAATTTTACTTTTAAAAAAATTATGAACCAGGGACCCCAGCTCTGGCTCTCTCTCTCTCTCGTTTTTTGTTTTTTTGTTTTTTGAAACCTCTTTTAAACTCTTTTCAAAAAATTCTTTTTTAAAAACGGGGACCACTGCTCAGCTGGGTACCTCAGCGAGGTCTAGAGCCGTGCGCGCGCCTGTCCGTTGCGGGTGCGGCGCAGAACTTTGGCGCCTTTTTTTCCCGGGGGGGGGGCGGCAGAGAAGGAACACTGCCTGAGGCTTCGCGCGCCCCCCCCCAAAAAAAACCCCACCTGAGGTAAAACAAACTTGTTTTGGGGGGAGGGAGACTGAGGAGGCGAGAGTTTCACGAGGCCAGAAACTCAAAAGTACCACCGCCCGGGGGGGGGGGAGATCGGCGGCGCCCCCTCCCCTTCTCTCCCTACCCCTCTCTCTTCCTTCGCCCCCTCCCGGCGGCGAAAGCGTCACTTCCGAGGCTGGAGACAAAATGGCGTCGGGAGGGGGCCGGCGGGGCCTGCTTGGGCCGGAGGACTGAGCCGGCTCGGGCGGGAGGGAGTCACGAAGAGCAGGTAAAGGCAGTTGTGCCTCCCCCGAGTAATATCCTCTCCCCCCCGCAAGGAGCCTAGTCAGGCATCTTTATCTCCCCCTTTTTGCGAGGGATGGAAAGGAGGGGGGCGGCGCGAAGGCTGTGTCTTTTCTTCCCTCCCGTTTCAATTCAGGGTGGGGGTGAGTGGGATGGGTGGGGGGGCAAAAACGAAGGGGCGCACGTGGGTAGTTTATTCCCCCCACCCCCGAGACGGAAGCAGCCGTAAAAAGGAACCCTCTTTCCCCCCCAGTGTTTAAATACTGGATGAGGTTTAGGGGGGCAGGTGGAGGGATGCAGGAGTGTACATGGCGCGCGGGGAGGGGAGTGGCACTGAACGGGACCCCGCTGCTGTTTGGGAGGCCAGAGAGGGGTGGGTGCGTGCGTGGGATGGGTCCCCCCCAGATAGTATGAAGTGACTGTGGCTGGAGCTCCACTGCAGTCCGAGGGGGAGTGTCAGATGCGTGGATGCAACAATGAGCGTATGTGTAAGGGAGCAGTGTTCCTTCTAAGCTTAGTTAGCGTGAGCTGGCTCACAGATTTTTAACCTCCAGCGCACAGATTTTTGTCTTAGCTCAGGAAGCGCAATAATTTATGCACCTTGTGCACTAGCTCACAACTTTAATGCCAATAGCTCACAGTTTTAATGCCGGTAGCTCGCAAAGTAGAATTTTTGCTCACAAGACTCTGCAACTTAGAGGGTACATTGGTAGGGAGGCATTTTATCCCAAGGGGTATCCCAGTGGCTTTGATTGGGGCTCTGCTGTAGTTGAGGGGATTGGGTTAGACAGAAGGGTGTTTAAATAAATGGGGGAGCATTTTATCTTAAGGAGAGTAAGAATGGCTTTGATTGGGAACTTGGTCCAGTAGGCAGATAGAGGCATGCAAGCAGAAAGCGGGGTGGGGGGAGGTGTAGAGATATCTTATCTGAAGGATGGCTTTGACTGGGACCCCATTCTAATTGTGTGGGGCATGATATGCATCACTGGACCCCTCAGTGCTAGCAAGTTGGATGGTGGATGCTTGAGGAGCTGGGTGGGGGAATGGAGTAAGAGAGGAATAAAATGGTAGGGGTGAATATTTTATCCCCAAGAAGAGGTGGAAATGTGCCTGTGAGCCCCCCTTCCCCCCTCCTCAGATGCTGGATGGCATTTGAGGGGATAGGTGGAAAAAATTCCTGCACATATAGATTGGGGAGGAATATTTTACCCCAAGTGGGTAGGAGAATTGCTCTGGGGGTGACACACCCCCCCCCCCCCCAGTACCCAAAAGCAAAGGGCAAGTGAAAACTCAGGATGCAGTCCTTCAAAGAGCCCAGGGGTCTTCGTTCTGTACTTTGGATTCTTTGAGCTAAGATGTAGCATCAGGAGATGGAAAAGAAAGAATTGTAGTATCTGCTATTGTAACAATGGTGAGGAGGAATGAAAAGCCAATTCTTCTGGCAGGTCTTTTATAAGGGAAGGAGGCAGGGGCATCAAGGCTGAGCTGATTTCTAGATTCCCTGCCCTCCCCCCATTGTGTTCAGAGACAGGCCTTAGCCTCTAGCACATCCTACCTCTTTAAGAACTTGAGAGAAATGCCTCTGAATTGGGATTTGGTTCTGAAATGTAGATGTAAATTGGAGTCTGAGGAAGTTGGTTTACATTGTTGACACATTTGGGAGAGAAAGGAAATATTTTGTGAGCAATGGGGGAATGTTTAGCTGAAATACGTAGTGCCTTTTACATATGTTACTGGAAGAACCTGCAAAAATGTCTTGAGTTTTGTGCATGCATAAATCTAATGTATGTTTCAGCCAGTGCAGGTATTTCATTCAAATTATATGCAATGGAAATGTGATTTTTTTTTTAAAAAAAAAAGTAGCCAAAAACATTGCAGATGTACTTTGGATTCTGTGCCTGCGTATTAAAAGCCCATTTTAAAAATCTATAGTTGTTCTATCCCTAGAAATCTGGATGCAAATGGCTTTGGAGATGCAGTTTCTGTGAGATGGATGCATCCACAATTAAATTGAGAATTAAGCCTTGGAACATCCTTCTTTCTCACTGGAATAGTTTGAGAGTGCTTACAATTCCAAGAATAGCTTCCAAAGATTTAAGAGCATTGGAAATTATGATCTGACAAATTCTATTTGTAGTAACAGCCCTAAGGTGTTGACTTTCTTGGGTCTGTTTTGGCAGAACAAATAAGAGTGTAGCAGATAGCTGTATAAAAAAGAAACCAGGGCATAATGCTTGGTATTTGATGCATTTTGAATGTTGGAGACCGCAATGTCAAGGTTTTTTTGGATAGAGAGGTATCTCCCCTATCCTCACCTAATGCACAAGGAGATTTGTTGTGCTGTGAAATAATAGCTACTCTTTCACTGCAAAGATATAAATGGGGATTTGGTGAAATGATACGTATATGTCAAAACTGGTGTATGTGCTTTGGAACTGGAGGCTAGTAAACAGCACAGGTGTGTCCTTTTGTTGCATGCTCATTGGAAAACAGCTTCTCTTTAGTGTGGCCACATCAGCATTACTTTCAGTTACAAAACATATATTTGTGCAATGTGCCTATTAGAGAAATAGAACATACCAACTTTAGTCTTTTATATGTAATATTGAAATGCTTTGTGGTGCTTGACTGTGCTTCAGATTGCAGCCTCGGTAAATAGTTTTGTTTTGTGTCTGTATGTATGTAACCTTTTGGGGGATGTATAAAAGTCCTACTTGGTTATAAGGTTACATCTTTTGTTTGTGAAATAACTGAAATACAAATTGGAAATGAAATTTAAATCATTATTGAAACCAAGGTATTTTATTGACAGTTTGCAGTCCAGTATATGCTTACTGAGAAATCTCACTGAACAAAGTGAGATATGCTTCCAAGTAAATGTACATTAAGAGCCCCGTGACGCAGAGTGGTAAAGCTGTAATACTGCAGTCAGAGACCTCTGCTCATGACCTGAGTTCAATCCCAGCAGAAGCTGGTTCAGGTAGCTGGCTCCATGTTGATTCAGCCTTCCATCCTTTCGAGGTTGGTAAAATGAGTACCCAGCTTGCTGGGGGGAAAGTGTAGATGACTGGGGAAGACAATGGCAAACCACCCCGTAAAAAGTCTGCTGTGAAAACGTTGTGAAAGCAACGTCACCCCAGAGTCGGAAACGACCGATGCTTGCACAGGGGACTACCTTTACCTTTTTAAATGTGCATTGGTTGCATCCTAAATACAGTCCCCACTCACACAACTCAGAAAGGCAGTTGTCTAATAATGAGCTTCTCTTTCTTGTATTGTACACTCGGGCTCAAATGTGTTCTCACAACTTTTTCATTTGTACTACCACTTGGAGTTATGTGTGTCTTGAATGCTTACATATGTTTACACAAACACAGTTTGGTGTAATATTATCACAATCAGGATGTTTGTAACATGTTCTCTGCCCTTCCTGCTTTTCTTTTGGTGCATGCTTATAGCAAAAATTGGGATTCTCTTCTGGTTTAGCCATTGAGGCTGTAGTTCTAAAAGCACCTTCCTAGGAGTAAGCCCCTTTAAAAGGGGGGACTTGCTCCTGAGTAGAACTGCCTAGGGTTGCATTTTTTCTGATTTGTCCTGGTCGTTGACCGCATTAAAATTGAACGAACGCCTAGGGTTGCATCCCCCTCCTGAGTAAAATACACAGAGAACTCTGAAATAATGTTAAAATCCCAAGCTCAGAATTATCTGGGTTTTTTTAAAACTTTATTTAAATTAGCAGTGCTATTAGAATTCTGTATTGAAAAAGGCTTAATGCGTGCTTATCTAAAAAGGAGTTAAACTGTAAAGAAGCATCTTGCCCATCTGAGAATTACGCATGCTTAATCTACTCATTTGCACTAGACAAGAATTTGATGATCTGTTTGGTAAATATTATGGTGCATATTAGACCGTTATCTGCTAATGGTTTATTTTGATCTACTATTCTCTTCTTAGCATGAAAGGGGGTCCAGTTCAGACGGTCTGCCCTCAGAAACTGATAGATCCGGTTCCTTTCCAGAAAGCTCATGGGAATTGTTCAGGAGTTGGCTTCTGAACAAGACTGTTGATTGATTTGTACTGAAGAAGTTATTGCTGGGTAAGGATGATCTGGCTAACTTTAGATCTGTATCACATCTTTCATTTGGGGCCAAGTTGATTTGAGCATGTGGAGAAAGAGCAGCATCAGGCATTTCTGTCATAATGCTTCTTCAGAATTAGACATGGGACAGAGTCTGCTTGGGTAGGCCTGGTAGATGATTAGATGGATTTCCTCTTTTTTTAACTTGTTACATCTTTCTGCTGTAGTGGTCAGTCACACTATACATTTAGACCATCTATAGCATCTTAGTCGGAGACCCTGGAGCAGCCCTTTAGTGGATTAAGTTCTTCATAATGGGTAAAACTGCAGGGCAGAATTATTGGACTGAATAGTAGCTCCGCTGGCTGGAAGAGTTTATTCTCAGACTGCATTTCAATAGATGCTGATGATGAAACCCATAGATTATTTAAAAATTTAATTTTTGGCCATCCCTGTTTCCATCAAGTAAGCAAGCAACAGTGCCCTTTTCCATTGCTTTTGAAACTGTATTCCAGAGGAGATTAGCAAGGTTACTTTTCTTTTGCAGTTTTGGAGAGGGGCGGGTAAGATGTTCTTATTCAGAGCAGCCCTTGATTAGTTAGTCATTAAATATTAAGGAAACTGTTTTGGGCCAATCATTTTTAATAAGCAGACACTATAAGTCTGGGTTGAAGTTATTGTTGGTTTTATCCTTTGGTATAATTCTGAGTTTTAACTTATGGTAACAATTCTGTTTGTTTTCTGTAAATCAGGGGTGGCCAGCAGTAGCTCTCCAGATGTTTTTTGCCTACAACTCCCATCAGCCCCAGCCAACATGGCAAATGGCTGGGGCTGATGGGAGTTGCAGACAAAAACATCTGGAGAGCTACCGTTGACCAACCCTGCTGTAAATGGCTTTGAAAAATTAAACAAGATGGTCTATTAGTACTTCTAATAAATAGTAATAAATATACGTTTTCACATCTGTTCCCAGCTGTAAACTTAGCTCTGTGCTGTATTCAGAAGGAACTGGGTAGAAGCCATAGAGAATATGTGAATACTTTTGGAGAGAAATGCACGCCAACAAATGGAGTGACTGCTTTGCTGAATGCATGTTGGTGCAATGTCCCCTGTCTACTAACTATGTCTAGGAGTTTCCCACTGTGAGTTTCCAGTAATGTTCTCCCAGTGATGTGCTGATCAATAAGAGCACATCATGTTCTCTTGTTGAGACTTACCAGAGTTAGAAAGATAGCCAGAGTCTTGATTCCAAGGTTTGAAAACACTGAATGAGGAAACTCGGATGGATGGGGTATTGATGAAGATGCAACATTGTACCTTGGTTAAAGGAAACCATGGTTAGGACATTGGGAACATTATGTCTGCACTGTACCATCAGAATATGATTGTCAAGCTCATAATTTGAGATATAACAATTATTGAGCTGAATAGTAGCTCCGCTGGCTGGAAGAGTTTCTTCTCAGACTGCATTTCAATAGATGCTGTTGAATAGTTTTTAACTCCCCTTCCCCACCATCTTTAGTCCTTTCTTCTTTGTATTTAGGGTGAGTGGCCTAATTTTATTCTCTGGCTCATGCACTCCTCATCACAGGCTGAATTGAGACTGTGATTGAAGACTTCTAATGTGTGAAGTCTGCAGTCTAGCATTGATTTCTAAATTGAAATGGGCAGACATTTCAGAAAACTGGGATTTCACCCACCCACCCCTTCCATATAGCAGATTTCTACATGGAGCTTGGGTGAGCGGAAGTAACGCAGAATAAACCAGGTTTGATCTTGTCCCAAGCAAAGTAGAGGGTACCTGGGTTCTCTGACTGTAGCCTTTGAATCAGTGGCCCTTGCTTATGTAACTGTCTGCTTTTTTCTTTCAGACCCTGCTGTCTTTTATTCATCCAAGAAAATGATATTCTCCATCTAGGCAAACACTCTTTTGTTTATGCTGTTATGCTGGAGTCCAATTGATTTGCATTCAGGAATGTTGTATGATTGAGTCAGTTACGTCTACGTAGTGGATGTTATAAAGCAGGTGATATATCGGTTCTGTAGTTCTAGGACAAAATGATTTGGACACTTGATCACTTGAGGATTATGGTGGCAGGGGGTAGAAAATGGGACCTTCATTGAAGCTGGAGCTTTGTCTAATGTGTTGAAAAATTCTTAGCATTTTATTTTGTGACCCAGGTTCTGATGATCACATTTTTATTGATTTCAAAACCCACACAGCTAATTCAGTACTCTTAGTCAATAATGAACCAGCAGAGGAAGGACAAAATGAAACTAGATACCTCTTCGCAGTGCCTTTTCCCCTGTCAGCTTCCTGTTCATTTGTGTGGAAGAATACTAGTTTGTATGGAAGAATCAATCTATAGAAATTGTGTTAGATTTTTAAAGTTGTTTCAGTTTTGGTAAGGCAAGGCAAAAGAGAATGAAAGAAGACAGTGAACCAGTTCTGAAGTCCTCTGTTGGATCAGATGTATTCTTAGATTCTCTGGAGAATTTCTGAAAGTTGAATTTCAGTAGTAATGAGAAAGTCTGTATAACATTCTGGCTTTCAAGGCAGTGCTTTTGGACACTTTGGCCGAATCTGGTTTTTGTTTCCTTGTTTACTCCAATTTTGACATGGGTGAAGCTTGTATTTGGAGTGCACTTAATGGATTTAGAATGTTTAGTTCATGCGAGCTATATAAAGTAAAACTTGCCCTGTGGTTCTGTTGGCATTGGTGATGGTGGGAAATCAGTGTTGTACTTTCTCATTTGTGGCACTGTATTCTTTTGGTACACCAATGTTGAGAATGGAAAGTTGTTTGGTATTGTCAGAGCATATGTTGAACATTGCTGCACTCTTAACCTTTCAGAGGTGGAGAGAGTGGGGGAACAAATGTAGATAACCACTTGAAGAGCCTTTTTTCTGGCCTGTCTTGCCATGCTTCTGTACCTGATCAAAACCATAGATAAATAGCATGGTCTAGTCTACATATTACACAGCCATAGATACTCTCCATTTACATCTCCATGTGCATCTTACATAGTACAGATACGGTAATTTGTGTTGTTGTAAGAAGGAGACTAAAAAGAAGGCCAAATTTCGTAGAATTCATGAGGTAGATTCTGAGGTAGAACACAAGGAACTTCTCGGTGGCCTGTGTGAGAAAAGAATGCAAATACCACATGCATGTTGAAAACTGCATATGAGAAGTGCATAAGAAGAGCCCTGCTGGATCAGACCAATAGTCTATCTGGTCCAGCATCCACAGTGGTCAACCGGTTCCTCTGGGTGGCCAACATCAGGGCATAGTGGCTGAGGCCTTCCCCTGGTGTTGCCTCATGGCTTTGGGTTTCAGAGGTGTAGTGTGGAGGTTCCCCTCCATCACCATGGCTAAATAAGGATATAAGAAGTCTAGTCCACGCCCATGATAGTCTTCACCATTGGGCAAGGCAATAGTGCCTTAGACCATTGGTCTGCTTTTGTCTATTCAGACTGGCAGTGGACCCCTGAAGTAGGGAGTTTCAACCTTTTTTTGTGGGCACTTTTATAATTTTGAGAGGGTGTGGTGAGCACCACCCCAATGGCTGTTTCAGGATGCAGGGTCAAATGCAATACCTCCCTTCTTACTTTGCAAAAGAATTGGAATGAAAAGCAATGAAGGAAATCCTGAGGGAGGAATGAGGAAAGGAGAAAGAGATTGAGGGATTAAAAGAAAATGCCTAGGCTGGAAGAAGAAAAGGGGCATAAAAAGAAAGACAGACTAAACAGGAAGTGGAACCACATACAAACTTAAGAAAAGCCCAGGGCTTACCGGTCCTCTCAATTCTCCAGCTGTTGTGGCTGCTGTTGCAGCTGTAGAAAACCCTATCATTTGAATAAGGGCTGCCAGTAATAAGTCATGCCTTATAATGTCTCTGTCTACTTTCTGAAAAGCTCAGTGGGTGCCAGGGGGAAGTAGTGGTGGGCACCATGACTCAGTGGGCATCATACTGGGGAACCCTGCTCTAGAATCAGGTAGAGGTCACATCTCCTATTACCTGATCCTTTTAACTGGAGATGCTGTGACTTAAACCTGGTACCTTCTGTATGTGAAGCAAACACTCTACCACTGAGCATGATCCTCCCCAGGGTTTCAGAGTAGAGTGTTTTTTCACCTTTTAAAAATTGATTAAGTGGATCAGACCAGTGGTCCATCTAGTACAGCATCCTGTCTCACACAGTGGCCACCCAGCTCCTCTGGAAGGCCAACAACAGGGCATAGAAGCTGAGACCTTCCTCTGATGTAGACTGTGGTAAGCCATCACTTGGTGAATTATTGCCTGTATTCATCCCTCCTTAATTTCTCAGGTGGCAGGATCTGCTTTCAGCCATGGAATGTGTTCCAAATGTTAGGATGCATTGGGCAGAACAGAATAGTTATTCTCCACATTCAGCGTCAGTAAGTGCTGTGACAATTTGCAGTGAAACTGAGAGCATGCATCTCTGAGGGCAGATGAGTGCTATTTGTGCAGTATTCAGAGCCATGTTGCCCTTTCCCATTGAAGCAGGGAAAATGTACTTTAAACATATTGCCACATTACAGTTGGGTAGATATTATCGAACAATCTTATTTTGAGTTTATTGCCTCCAAGTATGAGAAACAAGTCTTGCAGTGTGACTGTAGGAAATATAAAAATGTAAAAGCATATAATGAACGTGACCTCAAAGAAACCCCAACCTGATATTTAAGCGTGTTGTTGCGATATCTACATTTCAAAAAGTACTGATGCATTTGTGGGGCAAGCAAGCCTTACATCTGTTTCTTTTTAAAGAAAAATAGGGTTGGCTGTTTGATTAGCAAATTGCTTGGTCAAATATGATCACCTGTTTTTTAACACATTCATTTTATTAGAACAAACGTGTTTGTTTATTAGAAATACATATATGCTGTCTTTTCAGTTCATGGCAGGTCAAGATGGGATAAAGCTATTTATTTAATTTATATCCCGCCCTCCCCGCCAAGGCAGGCTCAGGGCGGCTAACAACACGAGGGTCAGCAACAGCATGCCCAACCATTTAACAATAAATACAAACAACATTAAATATAAAAATGTTAAAACATTTAAAACATCTGCTGCTAATTCGATGTATCCAGACAACAAGATATTAGTGGTGGTAATCTTGTTGTGTATCCAGACAGCAAGTTATTAGTGGTGGTATGTTGATTGTTGCCAAGTTTGGCATGTGTGGAAATTACAAATACAGAAGAATATTATCTTCCAAAATTAGAAGAAATGATTATAACAGTTTTAGCTACATATTTTCTTTATGTGAAGAAGCCACTAAACAGTCATTCTTATTAGCACTGACAGTTTCAAAACCAGAAATAAAATAAAACAGAAAAAAAGCAATTGGCAACTATTCTAAACCCCCCCTCCCCCACACACATTGTTTTTAAAGATGGAGGTGCCCAGTAGGGAGCATATCAACTCTTCTGCTTTGTAGACAATTTTGGTTGTAGAAAGTGGCCAGAAGGAGAAGTATTTCTGGACTGCCAGGTTGGTCCCAGACAGCTGCAGGGTATTGGGGCCAGTGACTTTCAGTCCTGCCCTTGCTGAGAAATGGCTCCCAAATGAAATATGAAAAAAGGTAAGCTGTCACCCACACCATGGCATTTTAAAAAATCAGGGGCTATTTGTTGATATTTGATCACAGTCAAATAATAATGGTCACTTGGCCACATTTGAGCAATCAATTGACCAGCCTGCCAGCCCTATAAAAATACTGTGTGAAAACCCTGAATTTGTTAAGCCTGACCCTGGTGTGGCTGGAATCTGATTTTTCCATAAATAAGTACGGTAAGTTGTTTTCTGACAGGAAAGGAAAGATCTTCTTCAGCCCTTGAAAACTGTTGATTTGACAATAGCTTCAAATCACTTATAAACCTGTAGGGAGGTGCATATTACAATTTTCTGTTTTTCTTTTTAGGGTTCATGTAATCACAGGAGTTTCTTTGTTGTATGTATCTTTTCAGAACGCAACAGGATTCCAGAATGAATCAGGTGAGTCTAAATGCAAAGACTTTCTCAAAAGTAATTTTTTACTATATTGGAATGGTTATCTACTCATCCTGGCTAGAAATAGTACCCCAGCAGAATTTTTTTTTAAGTTAGTCCTCTCGATTTGACATGTTCAACATTTCTCTCTTTCTGGCTGGATCAAAAATGTATAGCTCAGTTTTATTAAGATTATTTTTGTAAGGTGACTTTTTGTGTAAATGAATTCTAATCTGCTTGTAGAATCATTTCACTGCCATGAAAAACACTAGTTTGTTAAGAAAACATGTTATTAACTGTTGCATTTTGCATTCCAATTTTTTTTCTTCATGGGAATGAAGTTGGTTTGCCTAGGGGTCTTGATGAACACTACCGAAGCACAGACCTGCTTTAGCTCCAGCAAGGTTGTTACATCCTGTGCCCTCCTATCATGCTTCGTGACCCCACCCCCAGACTGTTCATAAGAAGCAACTTGTAGAAAGGCTTGGCTTTGGGTTTTGCAGCATCCATGCCATCATCACAATTTATGACAAAATGTATGAAAAACAGATCTCAGCATTTCTCAGCCAAAATAGTGGCTGGACCATTGGTTGTCTAGCCTTAAATTCTTGTGTGTTTCTAAGAATGTTCTTTTAATCAAAGCCCGATTTTATGTATGTTCACCTGGAAGTAACTACCACTGAGTGTAATTGAACTAGATTCAAGTCCAGGAGCACCTTAGATACTAACAAGGTTTTTCGGGTATGAGCTTTTGAGAGTCAAAGCTCCCTTTGTCAGTCTTTAGAAGGCTCATACCCTGAAAATCTTGTTGGACATTTAAGGTGGTACTGATTTTGAATCTAGTTACACCCTAAAACAATCCCCAGGTAACTGTGTGTGAGATGTCAGTTGCAGTTTATTTTGAATATACTTGCAGTTGAAGTTTGAGCAGAGATGTCTTTTTGGGAGTGGAACATGTTTGCTTTTCTGTACACACGGCAGGAATGAAGGGTAGATACGTACTTTTTTCCAAGATGAATCAAGCCCCTCTAATTTTAAATATCCCTGTTTCTTCAAGAGGAGTAAAGTCATTGTGGAAAGGGGCTTGGGTCATGTATCACAGCCAAGTCTCTTTATCTGGTCCACATTTTGTTTCTAGACTGTATCTCTTTCTTCTGGGCTGCTCCTAAGAGCTTGAGAAGAGACTTGCTGGTCCATGGCTGCCCCACAGGGCCAATAAATGGGGTACAGAGACCAAGGCCTTCCCCTGATATAGTCTACTAGCACTGGTATTCAGAGGTTTACTGCCTCTGAATATATGGAGGTACTCTTTTGTCACCATGGCTAGAAGCCATTGATAGATGTACCCTTCTTGTACCTGTCTTAACTGCCTTTTAAAGCCATCCATGCTTGTGAATTCCGCAATGTAATTACTCATTGACTAAAGAAGTATTTCTTTTTGTCTGTCGTTAACCTACTGTCCATCCTGTTGCTTTGGAGCCCCAGATCCTAGTATTTACAGCTTTGGTTGTGGCAGTGTTGCATTTTCACAGCATTCCAACTGCCATCTTTATACCTCTGCAGAAAAAAACAGAAGTCCTTGTCCTAAATAAATTTTCTTGTTGTTGTATTTGCTGTGTAGAATGTGTTTGTGCAAGTGCTGCATGATTCTGTGATGTGCTCTGCAAATGAGTGTGGCTGACCTTTTTGCCTCTGTGCAGTTTTGTGCATTTTAATTTAAAAAAATTCCTTGCAGGTTGTGCAGTCCCTTTTTCCTGTGTATGTACCTGTCACAGGCTCTCAGTGCAGGATGCTTATATCCAGCTTCAGAATCCTCCTGATCCTTTGCCAGGAATCTGCTTCCTTAGGAGTAGCACCTCCTGCTTTCAGTGGCTCGTTAGTACATTTTGGGTATTACCGACTTCCAAAGAATCCATGAGAGCATGGCTTCTTTCCCTTTGTAAGGTGCAAACTGTACCACCAGAGGCTATTAAATGGAGTTCTGTTAATAATATTCTTCCATTCTTTAAATGCCTGTAAATGCTTTATTTAGTCAAAAAGCAACTGTTACATCTATAAAATAAAGATGATAGGCTTGCCAATGCCTCATCCTAGTTTTAAATTTGGATACTTTACAAATTAACTAGTGGAACAAATGTCAAGGACAGGTAGGGACATATGGGGATGGTGGGGGGGGGAGGAATTGCCACAGGCAGTTGTGCCCTTTGTTCTCTCTTTCCTCTCTTCCCAATACCCGCCCCCCACTGTTCTCAATGGTCACACAATCTGTCCCAGGCCGTTGGCTGTTTATTTTTGTGAAGGACATAAATGCCCCAAAATTACTTCTTCTCATGTTACTAATTGAGGGACAGGGTCTTATTGCCATCTTCCAAATTGTGATGTGCGGGGAAAAGGAAAGAGAATTCTTTCAAAATAAGTCATTGTGTCTGAGGGCCATAATGAACAGGAACAGTGCAGTGTGTTAACCCTTTGCAGATTTTGTACCAGCTAGCTTCTCTTGTCAACAGCCATGCAGACTGAAATTGGACAGGCCTCAGGTCGACAATGGTTGACTTCTTAGAGATGTTCCTGTAATGTGTTAAATTTACAGAGCAAGAGTGCATAGCATGCACTCTTTCCCCCTTTATTAAAAGTCACGTTAGGGCCAGAGCATGTGTTCTCATTCCTTTGCTTCCTACCTCTAAAATAGAAATGAGGCTAGCAGTATCAGTCACTTGTCTTATGAGTCAGTCCACCAGCTAAGCGTGTCATCTCCTTGCCAAAGCAAAATTAGTGAATGGTCATAGGTGTCCAAAGTAGTGTTAATCACTGGCTACATCAGCTGCTGGATGGGGAAGTGTCTGTACTTTGGCTTAAGAATCCTAGCGAGTAGCAGTGCCATATAATTCACAAGAAACTGGCCAGCATTAAACTATGTTTGGCCTTCCTTCCATTCCATCTGTGGGCCTAGAAGTTTTTTGCTCACAGCTGTGTATGTTTCTTGTAAGATTATGGGGGAAGGTAAGTTTGCTGCTGAGGTCTTGGGGCATACAAGGTTTTTTTGTTGTAACCCTCCCCTCCCCCCACAGAGGTGTGGCTGGTTATTTCAAATGAATAGATGGTTCCTTACCATGGCAGTTCATTAGTTCTGTGTCTCCTCTCCTGCCTGCTCATTCCATCATAATTTTGATTTCTGTCTGCTTTGGGACTTGGTTGATATGTGCAGGAGACGGAGAGGTGACAAGCAGCTGCCAAAGACCTGATGTGGTAGAACAAGCAGTACCATTTCCAGTGGCTGAAGGAAGGTCATTTTAGCGGGGGGAGGGGATGCCGCCCTGTGTTTAGAAGCTCCCTGTCAATAGAAAGCCAGCACAGTAGGCAAAGAGTAGAATTAGCTGTACTGGTTTTCTGTTTGCATGGAAAAAATGCATGCAAAGGAACAGATTTAAGGAAGAAATCCACCACCTGCATTTTGAAGTGGTATGGCCCATTCTACCCCCTCCTTGTCCTGTACATATGAACCAGGCATTGGAGTCCTTCCTCCGGATCATTCCTCCTTCCTACCCTCCTGTCATATAATCCTATTTCCCTTGCTCTGGTGTCTCTTCCTTTTCTTTGCACCCTTGCTCCTCCTGATGCTGCTTCTCTTCCTCCCCTGGGCCCCCTCTTGTCTGCTTTGCTCTTCTCTAGTATTGGAGGAGTTCAGTGTGTCGGATCAGGACTCTTCTCCCTGCCTTTTCTCTTCTGTGACATTTAGGGTGCACCATCAACCAGATGATGCCAGAAGCATCCTCCTTACTATTTCTCATCCATATTTGGGGCTTTAGATTAAAGAGGGATGTTATTAAAGAAAACTAAACCAGAAGCTTCTGCAAAATTCAGCATTTCTTTCAGAATCAACTCTGTTGTTTTTTGTTTGTTCTTTTTTTCTTCTTGCAGCACCTTTGTTGACAAGTGGTATTGCCAGGTCTGTATACAATCTGTCTTTGATGCCTGATGCATCTTTCAAGCATCCTGCCTCTCTATGCTTTTAACTGCCAGCTTAGAACTCAACTGTTCCCTTCTCCCAAAATTATGGAAAGAGGGGCTTACAAAATCAGCATCTTATTCCACATCATTCTTGAAGGAGGTCTGGGAATGGCTTATTTAAATATGGTGCAATTTGTCTGCAACATAAAGATAATGTATTTCTTTGTTTAAAGAAGCGACAAAAATATCTTTATGCACATACTGTTACTTGCTTAACTCTGGCAGGAAAATTGAGGGGAGGGAAGTGCAGGGAGTGTCTTTTGGAGACTTATGTAGTTACTGAAATGTCAGTGTTTTTAATCTGCTACATTTCAGTTGACTTTAAGACTGTGTGGAAGACAAGTTGCATGTTGTCTTGTGACAGATTTTGGGGACAAAGAGGGTGGGGCAGGGAATTCAGTTGCCACAAACTGTCTTAACTTTCACTGTCATCTTAACTTCATCCCTTGCATTCAGCTATGACTAACAATCCTTAAAAATACTTCGAGAAACTAATATTTCTGAGGTACACTTCAGACATATATTCAAGGATGTGGTCAAGGTGATTATGCCATTTGACTCTCAGGGAGGCTATCAGCAACAATATAAAATAATCCTCCAGAAAAAAAGAGGTAAAGTTAAAATATATTTAGAGAAAAAATCCTTGGACAAGAGTTGGGAAGATCTAGGTTCAAGTTCTCCCCTAGCCATGTGGTGTTGGGCCAGTCATTCAGTTGGATCCAAATTAAAATGGCAGTTTTCACCCATTCCCCCTTCCCTTTGCAGACATCTCCCCCCGAACATCATTCCTCACGATCCCCTATCCTGCTGGAGCAGTGTTTCATGGAGATCAATGGGCTGCAGTGCAAGGGGCAGGGGGAGAGGTAGTAAACCTCCATCATGTCATTGGAGAACTTAGTCTGGCTCCAACCTACCATCTCTGAGCCTAACAGAACTGTTATGAGGAGAGAGGAGAATCATGTATGCTGCCCTGAGATCCTTCGAGGAAGGATGGAATAAAACATAACAAAATAATAGCAGCATGTTAAAACCAAACCAGCATCAATGGATAAAGATAAAAAAAAATTTGACCTACTGCGGGGGGAGGGCAGAATCTAACAGAGCAGCCAAGTCAGTCAAATACCTGAGTGATTTACAAAAATGCAAAACACCAGTGATAATCAGGTTTCTGATGGAATGTTGAGTGGTGGAAATTCTGGAAATGAGGAGCCACTACTGAGAAGGTCCTGTCTATGGCAGGTGTCCTTCTCACCTCCAAAGATACATAGAAAAGGGGGGTGGTACCCCTAGATGGACCTCAGCCTAAGTTTTTGAGGAGGCTCATGTTCAGGCCTTTAATTTCCTTGGTCATGGGCCATTTAGGGCTTTAAGACATTTTGGATATAGAAGCAAACAGTCTAGACCTTAATTTGTTTTTCTTAGGATTTTTGAGCTCATTGACATCTAGAGAAACATGTTGCTGCAATGCTGTGTAGTTTTTAGAAAGTTCTTCCTGCATTGGTTCCTTCTTCCTGTCATTGGGAGGTGATGGGAGGTTGGCCAAAAACCAACCTGAGCATCTAAAGTTTTGTTCTTTGGTTGTGTATGCACTATATTATGCTGCTTGGCTCAATTGCTGAACTCACTGAAACATGGTGCTGGGTAACTGATGTACAACTGATGCTTCCTCCAGCCATACTCTCATCTATCTTATGTGAGTGTGTGTATTTGAGGTTGGCCATGGGAGGAGAGCATGGAACCGCAAGGAAAGGAGCGGTCTAAATGGCTTTCAGGCTCTCTTCTCTCCCCTCAGTCGGTGTTGTTTCAGGTGTAACACCAAGCCCTGAATGGACACTGCCTGATTAAGTGCGGTGCTCCCTTTCTCCTCCACTCTCCATACAATCAGAATCAGTTACTGACTAATTTAGCACAAACTTCAACTGACTGAAGGATTAAACTGGCAAGCTATGGTCAGCGCTTCCCCACCAAAGAATTACAGACCACGAATTGAAGCTAGTTTGTGTTACTGGTTTGTAGGGTTCTCACACTTGTCAATTAATAATAGCCTGCTATTTGATCAAATATTATAAAAAGCTAAGAATGCCATTCTGCAGGTGGCAGCTTTCCTTTTTAAATTTCTGTATGTCGTCACTTGTTAGGCCATGGATGATGGCTACATGCCCCTCTAGCTGTGAGCTATCAGAGGCAAACTTTACAGCACAGCAAAATGGCCCTGGGTCTTCCGTAACTGCAGGCATCTCCAGGCAGGATAAGAATTGACTTGCTGTGTGCTTAGCACAGCTGCCTTTAAAATTACCTTTTGACTTTTTTGTAAAACATTGCTGCTGTTCTTTGTGTAGGCTGACGTTTGTGTGTTCTGGGCTAAAAGGTAAAAAAGGTTTGCTCTTTGAATCATTCACATTGATCTGATGTATGTGTTCCTAGAATAAATCATTTGGATTTTTATAAAGTTAATTTCATTATTTCACAAAAACAGTTAACTGATTTGTCTTTTGCGAGCACAAACCTGTTGATGATTAAACTTTTTTTTCTTGTTAATGCCTAACCGGTATATGACAGATCATTGGAACAGATCTTGTTTTTAGCCATTTGAATGGTTATCTTTGGTGGTTTGCAGGGATTGCACAAGCCATAGTTTAATTAGGCTTATTCACATGGTACCAAACCATATCTTAACCAGCACTGAATCTCTGGAAACTTGAGGAATCTTATTTTTCTATACAACAGCCTTTTGATTATGACATGTATTATGTCCTTAAAACCCTTTGAATCGCTCCTGAGCATAGGCAGTACAGAATGTGTGAGGGCCAGTTCTCATAGACTCTTGGTGCCTAGATATGGGATATTGGAGTACCGAACACATGTGGCATACCAACTAAGTGATGAAGGATGCACAGATGCTTTGAATGCTGCTTCTCCCTTTTGAAATGCACAGAAGGAGGTGTACGGTTGTTCCAAGGAATGCATCAAATAGCATTCATCTGTTGAAACATACAGACTCTGGCACCAAGCAGTTCCTGGATGGGCCATTGCCTGGAAACCATATGTTGACTGCCCTGAGCTGGGGGGAGCTGCGTGTATTAAGAGGACAAGCCACAGTTGAAATATGCATTTATCCCAATAATGCTATTCTTGGTTCTTTATAAAGAAGAGCATTGGGCATGTGCTGTGTGCAAATTTTATTGATCATGGCCTTCATGAGTTTCTTTTACTAAAACAAAAAGTTAGTTCAGTGATAGCAGGTAACTATCTGTACAGGTTTTCTCACTTTCTAGTAAATTTGGAAGCTCTTGTGTATGTGGATTTGCAGTGGATTTTTATAAATGTTTGTCCTCTGGTTCCCAGGGCCATTCCAGTAGGGCTCTCTAGAATCCAAATAGGCAGATGTTCATAAGGATTACCATGGCTTACTAGCTCACCTCTCTTTGTGCTCTCCCAGCTCTGCTGGTGCACAAAAGGGACTGAAGGAGAGAGGCAAGGATTTATGGAGTTTTTGGAGAAAGTGAGGAGCAACAGGAGAGACTTTTGCTGTTTCATCTTTTCTGAACACCCAAATAAGCCCTCAAGTGGCATTCTTGACAGGGGGTGCTTTGCCCCGGCCATGTTGGCAGTTGGCTTTTCAGGCTCCTGCAGAATGGTCAGTTTGTAATGACAACTTCCATTTCTGAACGTATACAACTCACTGGCATACATTTGTTGGTTAGAAAAACAAATGCAGAAAACAGCATTTAAAGGTTGGGATGGGATGTGGGGGAGAAGGTGTATACTCAACATGTGACAAACCTAGCAAATGCTTGGCTCCAGCAACAGTTGTGTTGCTGGAATAGGCTTCCCACAATTCGTTCTGATCAGCTGGTTGGCCATTGCTGTTATCACAGAAAAGGTCATCCAAGGCAGCCCCTAGATGTGTAGCTACAGGAGGGCGTATTGGGCTATGCCCACAGGTTGCCTGAACAGTTGGAGTGCTTGTTCTTTTGTTTGGAGAGACATCAAGCTGTTTCCTTGCCTTCAGGATGATGGCAGGCATTGTACACTGCAGTCTGATTTTGACTCTCAAAAGTTTATTCCCCCCAAATATTGTTGGCCTCTAAGGTGCTACTGGACTTAAAATAGCAGTTGTACTTGTCATTGTCTTTCCTTATAAACTTTTAAAAGCATCAGAAGCTGTTTAAGTTCTTGCTCACTGTATTTATTACTTCTCCAGAGCATGTCAGTAGGCTTCCTACCCCCAAAAAAACTTTTTCATGGAGGGTATTCCTAGCATATGATATGTTTGTAAGTAGTGTTAGGATACAGGCTGAAATCTGAGCTTAATCCCCTGGGATCGTCTTCTGTGTAAGCAGTGCTGAAATGAATGGGACTTTCTGCCTCTGCACTTTCACAAGCCCTGTTCTTTACAGTAAGGCTTCCTCAAGTGAGGTTTCTGGCAAGAGAGTGAAAACCCTGGGCAGGGTCCAGAATTTGCTTCTTGGTCCCTTTGCTTCAGGCTGCTGCTGGAAATGACTGTTGTACTAATGCGGCTGTGTGAGGAGTTCTTCACCAAAGAAAAGGAAAAATCTGTGTTTACCTGTAATAAGAACTCTGCAAAAGTAACTTCTACACACTCAAGGCTGGCCTGAGAATTACGATCATATCTCTCATGCCTTTCGGCCATGATATGCCCTATACAGCGATCTGAGTAGTCTGGAATTCTTTTGAACAGGCTGTAGATTGATGACAACTGGATTTCCATTGTGGAAAATGGCTCCATATATCCATAAACAACACCTGCCTCATTTGGGACAGATTGTTGTTTGTTTGACACATATATATACCCCCAAGCTTAGGAGCTGCCCTGTCCTCAAAAAATGAGTGAATAAAATCTTGATGAGTCTATGATATTTTGGTGGGGGGGGGGTGCTCAGGGGACTCTGTGGCTATGCAGAAAAATAGAGGACTTTGTACACCAAAAGAGGAACAAGGAAAACACACAGCCTAATGAGGCCTGAATATGCTTCAAGAAGTCTGGAATGTTGAAAGCAGCCGAGTGCTGAATGAATGCAGGAAATTGGAAGGGGAGAAATAAGTCCGTTATGGTTTCGGGAATTCTAGAGGGGGACTCTTTTTTTTCTTGTTGAGGGGAGGCTCTAAATTGTAATCTCTGCCTTCTCCTGTTTTGATACCTTACGGATCCCCAATTTGTTAATTCCTGGCAGGCAAATTAAACTGACTCCAGAGAGCAAGACTGTTGAGAGGTGTCTGTGATAATGTGGAACAGAATTTCTTTTCTGGGAATGCAATGCTCCGTAAATTTAGGGAGTGACCGTACAAGTAGATTCAGTACCAATCAAATTGCTCAGCTGTGAGTTCAACTGTTTTGAAGCAGGTTAGCAGATTACAGTGGCATGTTGTGTGCAGCTCTTTGAGTGTCCCAAAATCAGTACATTCTTACTTTCTCAGTTTGTGCCCTTCCCCCAGCCTTCAAACCGTGTGAGGGAAGGATTTGTTACAGTTATCCCATCTTGAAATATTTACCAGTGCCTCAATACAAACAGTTTCCATATGAAGCTTTGAGTTGGACTATAAACTGCATTTGAGTGTGCTTTATTTACTTTGTTTCCCTAATTGGATATTTCAGCTTAGCTATATTTGTTTATTGGGGAAAATAAACATACACAATAAGTTAGTAACATGGTGTACTTTTAAAAAATAACTACTTTCTAAGCATAGATGTAGATTGACTTACATCATCAAAAACATTGCTAATGCAGAATTACCTAGAAAAGCCATATCATTCTTGACCACAGGTGGCTTGGCCTGTTGAACGCACACTGACAGGACTCCCCAAGAGTCCTTGTAAGCCACAGTCCGTTCCTTGGCCACCTTCCCTGTCGTAACAGCTGAGGTTTCGGTCTACTAATCTAGAAGAGGGCTATTGTGAAACTATTTCGGTATTCACCCAGTTGGAAAATAGCTTTCCTTCGGCCATAATCAAACTGGCAATACATTGCTGATTTGAAGAATGGTGATTCTAAGGTAGCTCATGTTAGCTGTAGTTGGGTTTTGTTTTGTTTTTGGCTGCTTGATGGCAGAAAGTGCCCTGACATCACAGCCAATTTAAGTTGACCTCCATGGGTTTTCAAAGCAAGAGATGTTCAGAGGTAGTTTGACATTGTCTCTGCATAGCAACCCTACACTTCCTTGGTGATCTTCTGTGCAAATACTAACCAGGGCTGATCCTGCTTAGCTACCAACATCTGACATGAACAGGCTAACCTGCCTGGGCCATTCAGGTTAGAGTTTTGTCAGCTTAGCCTTTCTGAAAAAGGATTGCTGGATAAGAAAAGACAGTATTGCCCCCTTGCTTTGAGCAATGTTCGGTTAAGGATGCTTTCCAGTTCGTCCCCCATCAGAATTCCTTACAGAATGCATTGCTGCAATGCTCACGATCCATGTTGCAAAACAGAACTATACAAGTACTTTCAGCTTTTTCATTGCTGCATCCCAGGTTTTCCATTGAGTAAATTAAAACTGCTAGCTGTCAGTGCCTTGAATTCCTGCAGTCCATAGTATCACAGGAAAGTCAGCATAAAATAGATCAGCTATTGCATTATTTTTCCTTAATTTCTCATGTAACAGGACAAGTTCATATGTACCTGTATTCAAGTGCTATTTGTAGTGCGTGTCTAATGACCTGAATGTGGAGCTCAGCTTGGATCAGCTACATTCCCCTGTGGCATATCCATCTAGGTCCTTGTGTGCACATGGTGCCCAAGCAAAGGATGTGTCAGACCTCTTTCAGGTCCTTGCATGAACATGGGCTGAGTAAGGAGGGCAGCTTTCTCCATGGTTATCAAAGGGCAGAATTCTTTACTGCTGCTTTTTCAAAGCAGAGCTGTAGTTTTATCTTTTATTTATAGAGCACCAATGATATATGTTGCACTTTACAGGGTGACATAGCAAATGGCAGGTCCCTGCCCAAGGAGCTCGTAGTCTAAATGCTGACAGTGAAAGAGCAGAACCATGCAGGGGAAATAAAAAATAATTGGGGAATCAGAATATGTACAATGTCTGCAGAGGCTGAGGGTATTGAAAACCTAGAATAAAACCATGATATGGACATTTCATAATCTCATTGTTACAGGCTCCTTGTTAGCAAAAGGGGACAAGAATTGGAAAGCAAGCGCACCTTAATGGGTATAAATGGTTAATGCAGATATCCTCTTTGTGTCCATGCTTGCATTTGAAAATGGAAGCTTGGAAGCTTGTCTTCTAAGTTCATTATATCCAAAAGGCATTGATAAACAAAACTCATATAGAACAAACTGAGATGACATGGAGAATCTTAGGGAGGGTGAACAGGAAATTGCTCCACTCAGTCTCTTCCTCAAGAATTCTCTTAAGTTCTCTCAGTTTGGTATAGTGGTTAAGTGTGTGGATTATTATCTGGGAGAACCAGGTTTGATTTCCCACTCCTCCACTTGCAGCTGCTGGAATGGCCTTGGGTTAGCCATAGCTATCACAGGAGTTGTCCTTGAAAGGGCAGCTGCTGTGAGAGCCCTCTCAGCCCCACCCACCAAACAGGGGGTCTATTGCGGGTGGAGAAGATATAGGAGATTGTAAGCCGCTCTGAGTCTCTGATTCAGAGAGAAGGGCGGGGTATAAATCTGCAGTCTTCTTCTCCCACCATCCTGTCTCCCTCACCAACCTCTTTTGCTCTCTAAACAGCTCCTCTCAACAGACCATCCCTATTTTCCTTCCCTCTTTTGATTAATGTACCAACTAATATTTTTTCTGCATAGTTGAGGAATCTCAAAAGTAAGCAAAGACATCAGCCATGTCCGTAGATGGCCCCAGTGTGTAGCTTACACCATCCATGTAGGAGTCAGTTTCCTTTTAACATTTGTCTTAGTAGCTATCATGTATGTTCGGAACAAGTTCCCCAAGTAGACTATGAATATTTGGGGGGATAGCATATATAGCTGTGTGTAATAATTTCATGCACACTTCAAATTCAGAAGTTTTTTTAACTGAGTATATATGTAAGCTTGAAATGCCAGTGATGGCTCTTTGCTTTTATGTTATTTTGGGATTTTCATGTAGTGTGCATGGATCACTGAATTCTGCCGCAGGTGCATGAGCTGTCTTCAGTAATTCTTTTTTGTTTATTTGTTTGTAGATCTCAACAGAGCCTCCAGTATCAGTTGAGACGTTGGCTGATGTACCTGATCACGTGCTCAAAGGACTTCCTGAGGAAGTGAAGCTTCTTCCCTCTGCTGTTGACAAGACACGGCTTGGTAAGCATATCTGAAAGTAAATGGTGTGCGGAGAGGTTAGTAGAACTGGATATGTTGAGGAGATGGGGACTGAGGACAGTGGACAGAGATTTCCTTTGTTGAGGGCTCTTTAAATTCAGAAGAACAAGAAGGGAAACTCTGATTTTGTTTCTTAAGACAAGAACTGGTGAAAGAGAACTTCAAGAAGACAGATGCAGGTAAGTTGGGAAGCAGTTCCTCATCCTGAGAGAACTTGCAGAGTTCTTCTTCTTCTGAAGGCTTTGAGGGAAAGTTTAATGGGCATTTGTTGAAATGTACTATCTTATTCAGACTGAATGTCGTCTACCTTTGATCTAGATTCAGTAGCACTGACCAGATCCAGCCACATTTAGCTCAGCTGACTGTTGCAAATGATAGTCAAAACCTAGTCTCTATGGTTTATGTAACAGTACATTCCACCAAGATCTGAGCAGGTGAATGAGGCACAGAGTTATCTGGTAGCATGCTGTGCTCTTGGCAAGCTACCCATGTGGGGAAGTTGGAAAGCTATGCTGAAACTGATTCTGTGTTTCATTTAAAGAGGAGCACACATATGCATAGCTCTAAACTTTCACTCCTATTCCTGGCACCCAAGCAACTTTCATCTTGAAAAACGTCCTCCCGGGAGTGGGAGAGCATTCTAGGAATTAAGCCACCTGGAAGTTTTCTGCAGTTGGATAGAGAGCAGTAGCACATTACCCATGGAGACCCAGGTGGGACAAGATGGGAGAGGTTTGTCTCCGAAGTGAGCCAGAAATGTGTTTCTATAGACTTTTCAAGATTTTGATGCAGTCCCATGTTTTCAGAAGCTGGTGGAGGCAATTCAACTCCTTAGTAGCAGCCCTCTGTTCTACTTAGAAAGCTTTTACTTAAGGAGCTGCTTTTTGTTTGTGGTTTGCAGCATCTTCTGATTCAAACACAATTCCACTTTGTGAACTATTGGTATTAAAGTTGTGAGCTACTGCATAAATTAGTTTGCTCTGGGGCCATTTTCCCTGAGCTAAGACAAAAATGTGTGAGCCAGAGGCTAAAAGACTGTGAGGTAGCTCACACTAACTCAGCTTAGAGGGAATACTGCTTCCTAGCTATATCAAAAGTGAAAGTTCATTTCCAAGTGCATGCTTATGTTTTCATCTCCATCTTACAGAAGAAATGATGTTTGCCCTTTCTCCTCTTCTTCCTTACATTACATTAAACCAGAGAAAATAACAGGGTACAATGAGTCCCTTGATATGGGCTGCAGGTGCATATATCAGCAACATTGCTGAAGCTAAGCAGGTCTGTGTCTTGACAGTGCCTGAAAGGGAAGCTTTTTGGGCCATGTGGAGTACCTTGACTAGAACTCCAAGGAAATCTAGGGTTGCTACCCAGAGGCAGACGCTGGCAAACCACTTCTGAACATCTCTTATCTTGAAAACCCTACAGGGTTGTCATAAACTCAGCTGTATTGAGATGGCATTATCCACTACCAATTATTTCTTGCATTCCTTATGCCATCTGTGCTCATCTCTGCAAAGTCTTGAAGTGTGAAAACCGCCTGGGTTTGAGGAGGCTAATTGGAGTTTCTGCTTTGACCTTTCAGGTGTCTGGGCTACAAAGCCAATTTTCAAAGGCAGAAAGTTTGGACCTTTTGTTGGTGACAAGAAGAAAAGATCTCAAGTTAAGAGCAATGTGTACATGTGGGAGGTAAGAACTGATGGAAAGCGTTTCCAGTGAGGAAGCTGTATATGGGAAAGCTTCATTCTATGTAAATGCTGGTTTGATTCATTTGTATTGTGTCCTACTTCCTGGCTCCCAAAGTGCCCCTGGAACAGCTGTTAGTAACCATAAAATGTATACATAAATTCATAAAGCATTCAAAGCAATATGAAAATACATTATCATTAGTTGGCTGTCACTGAAAATGTCTGTGATCCTAAAACATCAAATGTTATTGATTTTTTTTTGTAAGCCTGATCAGCATACTAATGCTGCAAGATCTTATCTGTGCAATGCCAGTCCCATGGAGGTTTCCATGGGTGGAAGAACCACCACTGGGGGCAGGAATGAGCTCCTTAGTAGTAGTGTAGCAGCCTCTGGAACAGTATAAATGCAACACATGCACCTGTTACAGAGAGATGGGCTATGCTGTAGCTCATTTAGCGCACAAGGAGAATAGGACACACCCACCCTTTGCTGCATACTGCATATTTATCCTGTGCTAGGTGTAGGGGAAGGAAGGGTTGTTCAGCTGCTGAAGTTTCTCCATATTGTGATTGGGAGAAACACGTTCAGCCATGAGACAAGCAGAAGTCCTGCTCTGAGTCGTCCTGGTTTTGCATTTCCTTCCTTACCTATGTGAGGTGTTTTGTCCTTGCCATCCCCAGTAGCAAGAGTGAAGATGGAGAACAGTGAAACAAGGCGCTTGTCAGAGTTTTTAGAAGTCTAGTGCTATTTGCATGCTCATCTTTTTTAGGTGTCAGCGCTGGCTGTTGTTTGAGCAGAAGTCCCCCTTTCTAAAGTCCCTCCTTCGCAAGAGAGTCAGGAGTTAGGACTGTTTGCCCGCCCCTCCCCTCCCCACCTGGGGCACACCTTCAAACAGAAGCAGTCTGGTTCAGTTTTTTAAAATTAATTTCGTTGCTTCATGATAAGTAATTTGTTTTGGTAATTAGTGTAAGTATTAAAGTAACATAAGCCTCCAACTTGTTGAATAGTGTAAGTTTGAATAAAATCAATGCTGTGGTCCAGTCTTTTCATCAAATACTTAATCCTGCTCAGGAGTCAATTAAGTTGGGGGCTACTTCCAAGTAAATATTCATAGGTTTCAGCTATAGTTGTGCCCTTGTGGAATTTTTGCTCTGCCTTGGCATCCAAAGTGAAGGGATTTTTTTTAAAAAAATCTCTTAATTGT
Organism: Heteronotia binoei; assembly: GCF_032191835.1. Taxonomy (NCBI): domain Eukaryota; kingdom Metazoa; phylum Chordata; class Lepidosauria; order Squamata; family Gekkonidae; genus Heteronotia; species Heteronotia binoei. The sequence continues at coordinate 17,549,699 of NC_083240.1, forward strand.
CCACTTTTTTGTCCCCCCCTTTTATTCTGATCATTCCCAAACCTGACTTGATATGAACTCTTTGGAATTATTATTCAAAGAATGTTTTCATGCCACATGGACAGGAAGGTTCACATGTTTAAAGATCCCACGCACATTGGTGCCATTGTCCTTGCCTCAGCCACCTGTGGCTACCATTCCCCCACAACTGAATGGGATACACAGTTTGGGGCTTTTTAAGAATCAGTGTCAGAGGATAGCTGTGTTGGTCTGCATGAGAATAGCTAGATCTGAATCCAGGAGCACCTGGATTTTCAGGGTATGAACTTTGGATAGTCAAAGCCCCCTTCATCAGATAGCATTACAACATTTTAAAAACATGTTCTTTGCTTTTACTTCTCCACAAAAGTGCTTTAGTAAGTTGTAACCATAGAAAATATTAATAGAATCAGGTGGCCCAACAAAAATATCCTTGTTTATAGTTTATGAGCTTTAAGGCAGGCCTACACTCTGCTACAAATCTGAGTGTGTGACTTTGGGCCTTTCTCTCTGTCTGTCTGTCTGTCTCTCTCTTTCTCCCTAGCCTACCTCACAGGGTGGTTGTTCAGATAAATGGTAGGAGTGGACCATATACACTACCCTGAAATCCTTGGAGGAAGGGCAGATTAATCTAAGAAGGTTACTGTTTGTGGACGAATGACTTAAGTAAACACAATGACAGGACCAGTACTGTGGGATTTTTAAAATAACTGGCAAGAGCTAATACTTCATGTACTTGTCATGGGAAGCTGACACTTGTAAAATCAAGATTTGTTTAAGCAGCTAATATTTAGCACTGAGTGCATCCAAACCTCAAAAAAGTCTGATCTGTGTATTGTTAGTGTCTGTGTAGTGACACAGAGTGGTAAAGCTACAGTACTGCAGTCCGAGCTCTTCTCACGACCTGAGTTTGATCCCGGCAGAAGCTGGGTTCAGGTAGCCAACTCAAGGTTGACTCAGCCTTCCATCCTTCCAAGGTCAGTAAAATGAGTTACCCAGCTTGCTGGGGGGGCAGGGAGGAGTGTAGATGACTGGGGAAGGCAATGGCAAACCACCCCATAAAAAAATGTCTGCCACGAAAATATTGTGATGCGACGTCACCCCAGAGTTGGAAACGACTGGTGCTTGCACAGGGGACTACCTTTACCTTTTTAGTATTAAATAAGCAGAAGCTTTGTTTTCTGTTGAAACATCAAAATAACTGATATAACCTTGTACACTATAGGAAGAATGATAGTGCACTCTCTCGTGATCAGTAACTTTGGTTCTCTTCTCTTTCCCACAACCCTCCAAGGTCTATTACCCAAACTTGGGATGGATGTGTGTTGATGCTACAGATCCCAAGAAGGGAAATTGGCTCCGCTATGTAAACTGGGCACGTTCTGGAAAGGAGCAGAATCTCTTCCCTTTGGAGATCAACAGAACCATTTACTACAAAACCTTAAAGGTAGCCATGCTTCTGTGTCCATCTTGTTGTTGAATGTCTGTTCTTTCCTGTTGCTTTCTCTTTAAAAATTGCTTTGGATTAGAGCAGGAAAGGGGAAACAACCTAATCGGTATGAAAGGTCATGTTTGAAACCTTGAGTCTTGGGTGTATGTGCAAACGAAACTCCAGTGCCCATCTTCAGCAGCAGCCTGTGTTAAAGTCCACTGCAGTTGTCTACTGGGAGTTCTGGATGGCTGTCTTAGTACCCTGATCTGAGAAGAAAGTCTGAATGGCTCATCACCCAAAGTGGATGGATAGAAAGTTGCCATTTGAAAATCAAGTAGCACAATCCAGAGTTGCCAGACTTCTTTAGTGCAAATGAGATGCTATCCAAAGCCAGCATTCCCACTTTTCACATACTTAGATACACCACCCATCAGTATACCACCTGTCACTACTTAGCTTGCATTGTGCTTTTGGTTGCTCCAGCTTAAAAGGATTTTATGGTGAATTGTACCTAGAGTCACTGGGAAGTTCAGAACTGACATAGCTTACAATCTGTTGGTGGAAGATGTGGATAGTCACCAATCTTCCCAGCTTTCCCCTCTTCCCAGCAGCTACTTCTGATCTCAAGAAGGATTATTCCTAGGATGTTGGCACCCACATGGAATAATAATCAGGTCAGTTTGGCCAGGGATCCTGGAGGGTTTTTTTGACATCTTCTGGACTTGGAGCAGGGATTACTAGAGGTGTGGTGGGAGGAAGGAGGTATTTGTGAATTTCCTGCACTGTGCAGGGGGTTGGGCTAAATGGCCCTGGAGGTTCCTTCCAACTCTATGATTTTATAGTTGCTCTTTTCAAACTCAGCAATCTTAGTTCATCCATTAGAGAAGCAAAATGCTTTTTCTGTCATAGTTTATACTTGGAATTGAACAGGGTGTTGCAAAATCAGCATCCTATGAGAGGCCCAGGAACCATGCTGTGGCCAAGAAAGGCACGTTGGAAGTGGTACAACGATCCCCAAGGTTTGCACCAACCTGAGAGCTCACACTTAAGGATGGGAGTTGTTTGTGGCCTCCTTTAATACTACAGGAACTGCACTCTCTGCTGACACTGTGTTTAATTCAAGCAGTTAGCACAGGGCTTTGTTTTTTTCAGCAAGGTGTAAACAGCCAGCCAGGAAGTGCAAAGGTCCAGTGAGCATGAGGGAAGCTGCAACTCTCCAAGGGTGCTTGTAATCCAGAACAGAATTCAGAAGTGATTTTATCCTTTTGAAGAGCTGCTAGAGCCATCGAAACAAATGAAACCAATTTTTTTCCCTTTGCAAAAGCATCTTACTGGAATTGTCATAAGCTGCCAAATGGCATTTCTCCAGTGGCAAGAGCTTGGATAAAAAAGCCCTTGTATCATTTGTGAAACCTCTGCCAGAAGGTGGTGTGGAGACAGCGTTAATTGGGAAAAGAAGTCTCTTACCTGCCTCAGAACAGGCTTTCAAGTGAGCTTTCAGCTATGGTAGGCTATACTTGACCTGAGCTTTCCACTGCTTCGGCTGCCTCATTTGTTGCTTTTTTGCCCATAGCTCCTCTTATATCTGGCTTTGTTACCTGGTCAGAGGGCAGGTAGAATCAATCATATTTGATGGTCCAGGACTGCTATTTAATTCCATACATTCACTAAATCAAAGGCAGGAAGACTTACAAAATGAGCCCACGGTTCTTCCAGGTCCTGTCAGAAGCCTAAAGTAGTCACTACTATGTACCATTTTAATTGTTCATACACCATTGTAGTGGTTACGTCCCTCTGCAGCAAGTGACTTAACCACTAATGATCGCTCTGATCAGTTCAGCATACCAGAAAACCACTTCCTGTTGGGTTTTGTTTTTTTTGTTTACTTTAAAAAATGTTGTTTTGGCAAAAAATATCCAGAAGGTAATTTGGAAGCTATTTTTGTTCTTTTCATGGTCCCCGTGGCTTGTGTTTGTTTCATAATAAATTAGTCTCCCCTTCCCAGTACTAATTACTGGCTCAAGTACATTCTGAAGATAAAAGCGTTTTTTGCCATTGCATGAGCTAGGAGAACTTTCTAATTAGGCGGAGGCCTAAGCTATTTTAACAGAGGGTATTTCTGTCTTTAATTTTGGTAGGGAAAGATAAATAAAACCTCAGGATAATTTGTTGCCAGTTTCACACAAAATGAGGCACTGCACTGGTGCAGGAGTCAAAACCATGACATATATTGGGCCAGTCCAATCCTAGGCCATCTGGAGAAGGGATTGATCTCTCATTTTTCTGTGGATTAGCCACATACCTTCTGCTGGAGAGAGAACCTTGGGTTCATGCTTGGTTGATTGGCCTGCAATTGAATGTAGATTATACATTTTAGGGATTGTCTTGAAATTGTTGAAGGTCTATTGCCAAAGCTAGGAAGAGTCACAGAATGAGCCCACGTACCTTCCAGAGCAACTCAGGAACCTGAAGGATTAATTAGTAGCAGTTTTAATCAAACCTTCAGCAGCTGAGTCTCTGGACTGAGTCCCCTCTAATCTCCAAGATGCACTAAATGAGTTGGAGTGTATTAATGAAAGCACTGGAATGGCCAGATTCTGTTGACTCCTCTTCGACCACTGACAGTAGGGACCAGTGTTCCCTCTAAGCTGAGTTAGTGTGAGCTAGCTACAGTTTTTAGCCTCTGGCTCACACATTTTTGTCTTAGCTCATGAAAAATGGCCCCAGAGTCAACTAATTTATACACTAGCTCACAACTTTAATGCTAGTAGCTCACAAAGTAGAATTTCTGCTCACAAGACTCCACAACTTAGAGGCAACATTGGTAGGGACTAGGGGTACAATATTCCAAGAGTCTGTGATGGTTTCAAGGATCCAGGTAAGGTGTTGCTAGGGATAATAGCAACATACCTGTTCTAATGGAGCATGCATGTGCCATTGGAATGGGGGTGGGGAGAGAGGTTCATTGTCTTGGGGGCCTGTGATGGCAACTCTGGTGCTCTTCTAATCTAAAAAGCTGCAAAAATCAGGATCATAGATTGACAAATAAGTCTCCCCTTAAATAATTGTGAAGTGAGGCTTGGTGAGACAAAACACACCTCATGTACTTACCAATGGGCCAGTATGGAATGTGGGGAAAAAAATTCTTGGGGCACTGGTGGATTTTGCTTTGACAAAGATTTGAACTGCCAATGGCTTTGGATCAGCTCCTATTTGATGAGTTGCTGTTTGCTTAATCTCTTTCTCCTGCTGCCATTCAGAATGCACAGCGTGTCACCGAACTTTTACGGACGGCTCTTTCCACCTCAGTGGAAGCTCTGCTGGCAGGCTACCAAAGATAAAGTTCCAGCCTCCAAAGCTTGAAGTGTCAAAAAGAGGCTGTTCTTCGAGGCAGTGCTTTTGAGGGTTTGGAGAGGGAGGTTTGCTCCATAAATGAGGACTGTCCCAAGAAATAAGGGAAGCTGTCCCTTTAGAGCAGCATGGAAAAGAACTGGGGGAGGCTGCTTTCTTAAGGTGTGCATGCACACACTGAGCTGCATTCCTTATGCCAACTTGTAATATGTCCAGCAACTCCTGTTCTCTGAAGCTGGGTCTGACTTTGAAGACTGTTGGGGAATCACAGCTGGTAGAGAATGCCACTGCCTATCCAATTGCAGACGTAGTTTGGCGGCACACATGTCAGCCATTCTAAAGCATCTGCATTGGGCTATCAGTTTGTTTCCGAACCCAGTTCAAAGCTGTTGGTTTTTGACCTGAAAAACTTTGTATGTCTTGGGGGAGCACCATCTCCTTCAATTCACTCATCCCACATCCTTAAGGCCTATTATTAGGCCTTTCTTTTGGTCCAGCACGGTCACCTACTTGGTAAAAGACCTGTTCTTTTGTGGCTCTGGAGTTGTAGACTGAGAGTCATTTGTATAAACAATAAGGTCTTGAGTTTCATTCGGGGCAGAGGGATTAGATTCCAAGTCCTCTTGAAAGCAGGTTTTGTTGGTCAAGACAGAGACGTTCAAGAGAAAGAAGTACTTTTCTCCCTTTCTCACAGTACAAGAACTCGTGGGCATTCGATGAAATTGCTGAGCAGACAGGTTAAAACGGATAAAAGGAAGTACTTCTTCATCCAAAGGGTGATTAACATGTGGAATTCACTGCCACAGGAGGTGGTGGCGGCCACAAGTATAGCCACCTTCAAGAGGGGTTTAGATAAAAATATGGAGCACAGGTCCATCAGTGGCTATTAGCCACAGTGTGTGTGTATATATACAATTTTTTGCCACTGTGTGACACAGAGTGTTGGACTGGATGGGCCGTTGGCCTGATCCAACATGGCTTCTCTTATGTTCTTAAGCCGGATCTTTCCCCTTCTTTCCTCACACTACAACAGAGCTCATTCTGTCTCATTTAGTGTTTTACCATAGTGAGGAGGGATGCAGCATGTAAGTCTTCTAGTTGTCATTGGAACAAATGCAAAGCAACTTTATGGCCTGTAGATCAGGGGGGGAAAGGCTGAAATTTAAGGAGATTCATTTGTGTGTGTTTTCCACATCGGTACCCGGGCTGGCTTCCCAGTTTGTTTGCAGCCTACTGCAAGGTGTTGAGTTTGAACTATAATCCTGTATTGTCTGAAACTTGTGCACCTAACCAAACTGGATATGACACTGGGTGTTCCGTGAAGTGGGCTCCAGGCATTTTATTTTTCTCTAAAGGGATATGTGCAAGCCCACTTTGGGTCAGAGCCAAGGCACAAAGGAAGAGAGAATTTAAGCTTTTCCCCCAATTTTTCCCAGCCTGAGGAAGAACACCCTAGAGCTGCTATTTAGTTCACTGAGAAAAACATACAGGTAACTCATAAGTAAATGTTTCCTCAGAGCCATGTCAGGTTGGGGAAATGATGCAGGAAGAAAGGCATACCTCCTTCCCTTCAGACCCAATCCAAATCAAACCCTCGTAGATCATTTTAAAGAAACTCTGGAGTTCTGTTTGCAGAATGTCCAGTGTCATTCTTGACTTTTGTTCCTTGTGTTGAACTTCCCAGCATCTTTATTGGCTAAACCAGATTCCAGTTCAGCAGGCACCAAACCTGATTCAGCTGCCTTCTCTCTCTGCCATACGAACATCTGCCACTGGAAGTGGGGTCTTTACAGCTGTGGCCGCAAAGCTGTTTAATACCCTCCCTTTGTAACTGAGGAATTGTTCCTGTTTGCTTGCATTTTGAAAAACTTTCTTTTGCATCTGCTGTGTTAGGTTCCCCTCTAGGAGGATGGTTTGTGATTGAGTTATATATAAGTGTTTGTTTTCTGTTTCTGTTATTGTTTTCTCTTTGTTATTTAGCTGCATGGAAAGCAACATGCAATTTTCAAAATACTTTTTAAAAATTCTGGTTTTGTTTTTATTTTGATTTTACAACCTTCTCAGAGTGTTATGAGAATTAATCATGTATATCAATCAGCAAATAATATCACAACTAAACCCATCCCCAACTTGAAAATTGATAATCAACTTTCCTAGGATCAGTACAGCTTAAACCTACTCTCTAACTGTATAGATAATACTTTAAGTAACTACAGTCCTTATAATCTTATAACAAAGAAGTTTGTGGGCAATGCTGAATGAAATTTCTGAAGCAATGCCAGGTGGAATTTCTAGTGGTTGGGGACTGGGCTTTTATTCCATGCAGAATCTGAGCATATGCTGATGCAGTCACCAAGATACTTTATACCAAGCTGAACTGCTAGTTTTGTTGTGTACTGTGATTTACAGCAACTCTCTTGGATCCTGGGCCAAGAAGGGTCTATTCCTGTTACCCATTCACTGAGGTCCTTTAAAGTGAAAGTAGCAAGGAACAAAGCTGAGATCTTAGATCCACAAAGCAGTTTTTAGCCACTGAACCAGGCTTGCTTTAAACCTGCTTATCTCGAATCCAGGCCTGAAAGTATGCATGCATGCTTTAGAGCTCCACTGATCTCATATACAGTGTAGACATGGGACTCTTATTTTAGAGTGGATTACAATTTAAGTAAAATGAACAAGTTTTTTTTTAAAAAGAAACTTTTGTCAAATAACAAGATATGCAGGGAAAAATGGGGAAAGAAAGAAATTTGCATATATGAAAAATTAATATTTGCCATAGAACTTAGCAGAAAACTAATGTATATCAAATACTCTTTGGTGTAAGACCATTTTTGCCTTGTGCCTGAAGGGGGCCAACAATGATGGTGGGATGGAGAACAAAATATATATTTATAATTGTCAGGGACTTATGTTGATTCCCCACTCCCACCTTTCTACAAAGTTGCTGTAAGTCAGCTGCAACTTGACAGCAATTTCCTCCAACCCTCCGGCTTTCAGTATGCGTGCTTTGGAACGAAGGTGGAAGAACTGTGCAGAGAAGAGGATTTTATCCGACCCTTCCTCCTCAGAGCTTGTCTTGGCATATGTGTTTCTTCTCCGCTCTGCTTTATCCTCACAATCTTAGAAAATATTTGTTTATATGTATTAGACGTTTTAAATCGATGCCCACCCATAAAATAGAAAAACAATAACATAAAACAAATATAAAATATTAAGATCAAAATATTAAACTATCAGATAGATCAGACTGTGAAAGGTTGGCTGCCCCAAGCTCACCTTGTGAGCTTACCTCATGGCTGAGTGAAGATTTGAACCTGATTATTCCCATTCCCAGTCGAGCACTCTAACCACCATAGTGCCCCAGTTCTCAGCCTTCCCCTGAGGCAAAACTGAACAATTGCTGGGCAAAGTAGAGCAATGCACTTGGTCATTTTCACTGTCTCCCTGCATCAGTAATGAGTCTGAAATGGGGCATAAGGACTGAAACTCACGAATTGAGCTTCCAGAGTGGTCAGTTTCTTCTTCCCTTTGAAAACCTTTCAGATTAGTTTGTACATGGTGATGCCATAATCCTGTGACATCCATGCCTTCTCTCTAGCTAGGAAAAGAACTATATTTTTGTGGTCGTTAGAAGGGATATTAAAAATATGAAATGAATTGAATTGAGGTTCCTTGTACCACTGTTGTGTAGTGATCTGGGAGACCCAGGTTTGAATTCTCACTCTGCCACAGAAGCTTGCTGGGTGATTTTGGGCCAGTCACACACTCTTAGCCTAACCTCCCTCCCAGGACAGTTGTTACGAGGATAAAATAGAGGGAGTGAGAATAATGTAAGCTGCTTTGAGACCTAGTTGGGGTTTAAGATGGGGTATAATTGAAGTAAATGCAAAGCACTTTTTACAGTCAGGTGTTTCACAAATTTTAACTGCAGTCTTCATGACAGCTGTGTAAGATTAAGCCACTGTCATTATCCCCGTATTGTGGCTGGTGGGCTGAAAACCTTAACAATGATCACTCAGATCGTGGGTTTGTGTGTAGCATAATTTGTTTTACTGTGTTTTTATTCTGCCTTTCCTCCAAGATGCTTTATTGAATGAGTTCTATTGCAGTGTGAAGGTTTAAACCCAGCTTTCAGCGGTTTTAGTTTGACAGTCTAGTGACTACACCACTTGGGTGCTCAGGGGACATGTATTTGCTAATCAGGCTTTAAAAGCAATGCAGACCTAGATAAATAAAATTTCTTAGTTTCCGCCTTGTAAATTTCTATTCTCGGGCTCCCCTCCTCTGCCTTCCCAAAATGGGTTGTTGTTCGCAGCTCACGTTTGTGCTGACTATGTTGGGAGACAGCAAAGTTGCATCTTTATAAATTTGCAAGTTCCTGCTGCTCTGTAAATGCAGTCCTCCTTCCACCAGAGGGACCTGTCACATTTTCACATTTTTCTTTTCCTCCCTGTCTGGCTCAGCCTCACTGTGACGCTGCAGCAGGGCCGAATCAGCTTGCCCCTGCCTCGAAGGGTTAAAGAGTCCTTCCTGTTTGGTCAGGCAGGCAGTTAGGAAATCTGTTCTCAGTGCAGAGTACAGCTGTTTGTAATCCGCACGGCAAGCTCCACGCCCTCTGGCCCTGAGCCTGCTTCGCTCCCTCTTGCTAACAAGGACCTGCTTGATTGGTGTCCTGTCGTCTCCCTTTCTTTCATTCCTCCAGCCAATTGAGCCTGGCGAAGAGCTGCTGGTGTGGTACAATGGGGAAGACAACCCGGAGATAGCAGCTGCTATTGAAGAGGAGAGGGCCAGCTACCGAAACAAGAGGAACTCTCCGAAAGCAAAGAAAGGTAAAAAACTTTTGATCTGTCTCCTCCAATGAAGGGGAAAGAGCCAGCTGGCGGGGGTGGGTGGGGGGGTGTCTTTTGGAACAAAATGATGAAATGTACAAACTTCTTTTCCTCCTCTCCTAGTTCCTGCTTGTGAGATTATAAAGTCATTCTTAATGTTTTCCACAAGGAGTGTCGGACCGGCAAGTATGTCTGGCTCTGCCTGACCTTTTCCAGGCCTGCCTGCCTGCTCAGTTTAGTTTTCAGTTAAAGGAACATGTTCTTTTCCATCTGTCTCTCCCCGCACACCCTTCCCCACTCTCTTCTCATAGGGTAGGATCATCTTCTTTCTCTGTAATGGGGGGCAGGGAACAGGAGGAAGTTCACCGTTCCTTGTCAGTCCATAGCTTTGAAAGAAAAAGTTATTTAAACTCGGGAAAGGGTTTGACTTGTTTTATGGGGTTTCATATTAATTTCTATTTAAAGAACTTTAACAGGTCCTCATTTCTCAGTTTTGAAAAAAAATGGAGCGATGTGTATTTGCAGCTGCCTGGAATGTGTCTGTGCTACATTTGATGTCATTTGCTTTATGGCATTTTGTGTTAAGCAGATGTACTCTGCAGATTACAAACAAAGCTTATTTGATGGTTTGAAGCCTACAACCCCTTATGTTGCTCTACTAGCATGGGGTGGGGGGTGGTTCTCATGAACTATAGTGAATTCAGGTGGCTAATGACATCTCTGGAGAATTTGGATGTGCTGAATTCAGACAGGTTGTGGGGGTTGGAGCATTATTTCTGCATGGTGTTGAAATTTGGGGGATGACTCATCAGGCTGTCAGTCTTCTTTATGACAGGATGGTTGCAGCACTGCTGGAAGGTTGGGGCTTGTGTTTTAATTTCAAATGCTGTAATATTGTTGGCGGCTGTTTTTAAAGTGAACAAGCAGGGAGCTGCTGATCTGCAAAATGTGCCCACTGTCATTTATTCTAAAGGTTAAGTTCAGGAGAAGATGTTGCAGGGGGGACTCTCCATGTATACATGTTAAAAGCATATTTTAGCTTGTGGGTTCCATGTTTTGAAAAAAAATTGACTGAAACAAAGTCAGGCAGGAAAAAAAAGAAGGGAGCCTTCCTCCCACTCCCAAAATGAAATATGTTGGAGTTTGGGTTTAAAAAAAAAATGAAAGACTTTAACATTTAGCTCTTCCTGTTCTAATATAAATGGGTTTTGTGACTTAACTGTTGGCAGACTGACTTGAACTGGAATTTCTGGCACTTGTAGTATTAATGATTATCAAGCATTTTGATATTTTAAAAAGCATTTCATGTAGTCATGGTTCACTTTGATTTTACTTCTTTTTACTTCTCTTGTTTGTTTTTTGTCCTGCGTGTGGTTAAAGGAGTCCCAATAAGTTGGTTTCTGCTTCAACCAGATCAACAGTGAACAGTACTAGTGAAAGGCTAGGTGATTTTGTGATTTTATTTATATTGATGTACTCCGCCGTGAGCCCCCACGAGGGAATGGGCGGAATATAAATAAATTAATAAAAATAAAATAATAATAGGTGAATCCAAAACAAGATGTTGTACAAGGAAAAGACTCAGGTTGATACCTTTTGTGCATGTAGTAATCCCACATATGAAGCTATCTTATACCTCACCAAGACCCTTGGTACAGCTAACTTGATTAATATCCACTCTTGAGTGGCAGCAGCTCTGCAGTTCTTTAGGCCCAAAAAACTTCTCTCTCAGCCACAACTGAAAATTCTTTAACTGAAGATGCCAGTGGTCAAACCTGGGACCTTCAGCATGCAGATCTTGTGGTCTGCTATGGAGGGACAGCCTTCCAAATGTGAGAACTTCCTTCCATGCAGAGTAAATACGAGTGCATATCCGAGGACTGTGCAGCAAAATAACCAATCCCTGCAGATTTCTGGCAAGTTGCATTTGTTAGCCGTCTGAAGCAAAACCAGGCAGGATAATAACAATACTTTGAAATACCTGGGGAGGGGGGTGGTGATTGCATGTTTTCATATGTCTGTGTAAGTTTCAGTTCTAGTTTTTGTATTGGGGGGGACATGAGAGTTTTCCAGTAAAAGCTGAAATTTGTAGTAAGATATTATAACCCAAGTGTACTTTCAACACTAAATTATTCTTGATACTTACATAATGACCAGTGATCAAGCAAATCAGTATCTTGGTAAGCATGGGTTAACTGTTGTAAATGCAGGAGTTTTCCCACTTAATGTTGCCAGGTTATTTCTGCTTCCCTTGCTAAAGGATCTGCATAGCTACTGGCTATAGTGTTCCTGGTGCCCTTATATATGTCGCATGTATGTCAAATGGGTGATTTGAGCTATATCTACACAGTTTTGTGTGTAAATGTAGTGAAGTGCTGTCTGCAGCCAGGACTTGCCATAGGAAGGGACAACTGGTCACGAACTGTGTTCTGTGAATTCTTTACCTACTGCATGTGGTGGATCTGAGCAAGGAAAACAGCTGGATGCTTCAGCTCGAAACAAAATCCTCCCCCACATCCCCATAATTTAGTACTTCATGCAAATTGGGAGTGTCCGGATATTGGGGAGTTTCTAATACTCTAAAGAATAAGGGGTGCTTTAAGCACAAATTTGGGGTCTTTGCCAATTATAATAGAATACAAATTTAGTCCAGCTGCAAAAATTATAGGCTAATGACAGAAATTGATACATCCCTCTCCCCCCCCCATAACACAGTCTTCAAAAAAATCACAATGGTGTTGGATGGCTGCATTTAATAGAAGAATTTTATTCTTTCATGTAAAATTTAATGTTGTAGTTTGGAAGGCATTTTTATACCCTCGTGATAAAATACATGTCACTTAATATATCAAAACTGACAGACCCTAAACCAGAAAGAGCTGAGACCAAACCCCATGAAACTGAAGGCATGGGTTAGTTGTAAGTAACATTTATTGATTTAAATTGGACATTTGCTTCAGTCCTATTCATGCATTCCTAGCAGTGAGCCCGCTGGGCTTACTCCTGAATATGTGCACAAAAGACAGCAGGTTACCCAACAAATTGGAATATGTTAGTGGGCACCAAAATGGGATTTCAAAGCACAGTTAGTACAGATCGTGGGCTGTTGTAATATCTGAGTTCACAGGGAGCCCCAGAGCAGCTTACATTTTCCTCTTCTCCTCCATTTTATTCTCACAACAACCCTGTTAGGCTGAGAGTGTGTGACTGGCTCACAGTCACCCAGCAAACTAAAGGGAGGGGCAGTGGCTCAGTAGTAAAAAGTCTGCTTTGCATGAGAAAGGTCCAGGGATCAATCCTCAGCATCTCCAGTTAAAAAGATCAAGTAGTAGTAGTAGAGCCAGTTTGGTGTAGTGGTTAAGTGCCCAGACTCTTTTCTGGGAGAACCGGGTTTGAATCCCCAGTCCTCCTATTGCACCTACTGGAATGACCTTGGGTCAACCATAGCTATCGCAGGAGTTTCCCTTGAAAGGGCAGCTGCTGTAAGAGCTCTCTGAGCCCCACTTACCTCACAGGATGTGGGGGGAGGCGAAGGAGATTGTGACCGCTCTGAGACTCTTGAGATTCAGAGTATAGGGCGGGATATAAATCCAATATCTTCAATGATGTGAAAGCCAGTTTGGAGTAGTAGTTAAGTACACAGACTCTATTCTGGGTGAAGTGGGTTTGATTCTACACTCCTCCAAGTGCACCTGCTGAGCCGCCTTGGCGGGAAGGGCGGGATATAAATTGAAAGAAACTGAAACTGAGTGACTTTGGGTCAGTCACAGTTCTTGAAAGAGCTGTTCTCTCAAGAGCAGTTCTCAAAGGAGCTCTCTCAGGTCCATCTACCTCACAGTGTGTTCTCCTTTTCAGACACCGGGTACCCTGACGAGATGGCCTCCATGCTCCATCTCAAGATTTTCCCCAAAGTAGAGGATTCCTGTCCTTCTCGGTTGCTCTCAGCCCCTCAGGTTATCTTGAGTCTTGGCATCAGCAATACAAACTGCAGTTTGGGTCTTATGTGACTGAATGCTCCTTTGTTAAAAAGGAATTTCTGTTCGTAGAAAACTTCCATATCGAGGAGATGGGCCATAACCTAGCTTTTTGTCTGCAGCTCTCTCCCTGCAGGGTGTTTTGGGTGAAAAATCTGAATTGATACAGTCCAGACATAGGAGAGCATCTTATGCCCTTTTGCTAATTGAGGCAACATGCATGGGGTAGTTTGCCTGTTTCTGACAAGTGTGCATATGCTCCCTCTTAGTCCTGAAGGGCCAGGAGAGGGTGGGCACTTGGCCCTTCAGTCACCACTGAGCTGCTGTTTCCCTGCTGCAAACGGTAGCACAGTCAAGCCTTCTGATCTGTGCATCCCTGATTTAATTGTGAGCCAGCTGAGGCATTTTTCATGGAAAAATTGCTTGAGAAACGGGGGAAGGGGTGTGGTGTGGCTTGAGCAGAACTTTCAAGAAATGATTGTTTCAAGGAGCACTTGCTCCCTCATGCACCTGACTCTGAGTCGCTGGCTGAGACTCCTCTATGCCTGCTCACATCTTCCAGAGTGTGGGCTAACAGAGAAAAGACCTTTCCTGTCACAGTTGTCGCTTTATAGACTACTACTCCTCAACACACAACCATCGATGTGACACCTGATGTTTCAGGTTATACAGGTTAAATTCTTTTTTTGTTTGTTGTCTCATCTTATTTAATTTTTGCAGGCATTTGACTCCTATTCCTCTTGGGCAGAATATCTTAATTTTGTATAAACTTTGCTTTTTGAGGGGTGGGACGTAGATTCTGAAATGTTCCTGGGTCATCATAGAATATAATATTTTATTTATTCCTAACAATGTGTTTATTTTTTTTTTAAATGTATTTATTTTGAAAAATATTCATAAGTTGCCTGGAGCTGAGGGGTAGAGCCATCTGCCTCTTGCGGTCTGTCCCGGAGAAGAAAAGACCGTTTGTGGACAGCGTGGCTGCAGCTTTCCCACTCTGCATCCTTGAGAGGACAGACGCCCCACATGGGCTTCCTCGCCACCCCGTTCTAGCATGGCTCTCCCCTAGTTCTACTTTTCTCAGAGCGTTTGGACATGATTCTTGTATGGTGACATGTTTTGGGGTAGGTGCCGGCTTTAAACTAGCAGTCGGCTCCAAGTCTTGAAGCAGCTTGGTATCGCCGGATATGTTGGGTTGGTTCTCGAGAACCGTTTCCAGTCATCCAAATTGGGGCTAAGTAAATCAGGAGTGAGCTTTTGCTTTCAGGTTTCTGCCCTCTTCTCTTCCGTCCCCTCATGCGTCAGTAGCATTGTCAGCTCCAGATTAGGAAATCCCTGGAGATTTTGGAGGTGGAGCCTGTGAAGGGACTTCGGTGGGGTACAGTGTCATAGAATCCACCTTCTGAAGTGGCCATTGTCTCCAGGTGAGCTGATCTCTGTGATCAGTTGTAATCCTTAGAGATCTCCAGCTGTGACCTGGATGTTGGAAGCCCCATGAGTCATTTTAGCACAATCCATAGTTTCACTCCATGAGTTTGCAGCCCTGAATTGGAGGACAAACTCAAGCCATGGTTTGCCAAATCGGATGTAACGGCAAGTTATATTCTTTGCACTGAAGCTGTAGTTTACGTTTCTGTTGTAATCCCTTTGCCTGTTCATTGGAGGGTATACCTTTTCTAAACTAGCAGGTGCTGAGGTTGCTTAGAATGCTGCAAAGATAATAGTAGACCATTTTGTTTTTTCATTACTGCTTTTTAATCTGTATCCAAGTTTTACAGTTTTTACATGAATATTTATGGCTTTTAGGGGTTTTCCCCCCTCCCACATTTAATATATATTTTAGCTTAGGCTGCCTTAGGTTCTTCTGGGAATTGGAGAGCACAGTATGAATCATCAATATAAATAAAAACAAAGTCTATCTGAGCTTGAGGGGGGAGGGAAGCAGCCTGCAGGGAGGCCTGGCTCCTTCCCTATCCTCCAGATTTCCAGTATCAGACCCGTTTGCTCATGAACTGTGAACCCCTGTCAGTCCCTGCTTGCTGTTGCTGCTCACACAGCTGGCGACAACTGCCTTGTTGTGGTTCTGGGCCAAACTGTAGGGAGAGACTGAAAACAGAAAAATCTCCCCCCCTCCCCCAGTACTCTAATAGGCGTGCTTTGAAACTAACAGGTGCAGAGGTAAATTTGTCAAGCTGCAGATATTCTGTAGTTGGTCTCTCAAGATGTTGAATGGCTTATGTAACTCTCTTGGAATTTTTCCGTAAACCTTCCGGCAAGAGCATTTCAGCTCAGTCTACTGTTAACTTCTCATGGCAGCTTCCAGCCTTCACTGCTCAAGACAAAATGCTAGTACGGCTATTTCTGTGCACCTTGAAGGGGTCCAGTGGATTTTGATTTTCCTAAACTGCAGCCTTGTGCGTACTGTGGGAAGCAAGTTTTTTAAATCCAGGGAAGGATGGTTTCGTGGCTTTGGCAAAGGGGAACACACATACAAGTCTGTAGGCACACCAAAGTTTTTTGGATTTTAGCCAGTCTTTTTCCAACCTGTATTTGCTTCTGAAAATTCCTGTTTGGGGAGGACTCCGTAGCCAGATGTAATTTGAAAGTGTTGCATATTGAAATTGAAGTATAATTAAATACTAGAACTTTTGGAACAAGTTGACAGTAGTGCCTTAACAGAAGGCTTTTGATTGGCTACCAAATTGTAAAAGTGGACAGCGTCACTATGCATCATTATGTTGGTGGATGGTTTGGACTTTACTCCTGCTATTTTGCTATAGACTTGATGGTCCCTCTCCCCAGTCATATGAGTTTCTGGTTTTGTTTAGCACTTTCTCTTGGCAGGTATGAACTCCTTCACCTTTCCATGTGTCCTGGGAAGGGCTACTCTATAGCACAATCTCCAAGATTGAGCTATTCCCAAAGATTGTCTTTGGCATCAGTATATTTCTGGGATGTTAGCCCACCTCATGATGATCACAAAGGGCATGACTTTTAGAAATTCACTAACAAGTCCTCCTCCTGGTTTGGGAGTTCAGGGTTTAATCTGATGGGTTTGGCACCGTTGGGAAAAGTATTGTCCCACAAGTGACTGGCATGCAGCATTCAAAGCATGTGTTGTCTTGGATTAGAAACATGCCTCTCCTTCCAGGTCATGGAGTGCCACAATCAGGTTCTTGTCACTTTGACATTGGATATAGAAAGTTTGCAGAGCACAAAAGAGACCATTAGGTCACTAATATAGCGCTAATAGTAAGCTGCAAATGTGTTTATTTCATTAAACCTTCCAGCATCCCCTGTAAGATGGGCACTTTGGATCCTGTTTTCCAAAAGAGGGAATTAAAGTTCTTGACTAACTTCCTGGGTCATTGAGCTATCCCTTGGGCTACTCTAGCACTATATAATCTATTTTAAACCCTGTTTTTTTAAAAAGAAGAACCTAACCCACACCACTGGGTGAGGTGGGCAGGGTTCTTTCCCTTCATAAGGATTCTGTAACCACAGGCCACATGGCTGTTCTCTGTTTCTTTCCTGCAGTGATCTTCTGCTCTGTCGACATGCACATACTCATTTGGTGTTCTGTCTTTTTTTTTCATTTTTATTCTTTTTTATCGCTGTTCTCATTCCACTTCCCTTGTGTTTCATTCCTGTATCTTTCTTGTTTAGACCAACTGGAGGAGCCAGCTGCCAGTAGCAGGCATGTAGGAGCCTTCAGTAACCTGATGGTAAGTGCACTTGTGTGCTTATATCAGGCTTCCTACCAGGTTTGTAGATGTGGCTTTGGCCAACGGTGAACTTCCGGTGGATGGGAATCATAGTCAGGAGGATGTGCAGCTCTCTCTGCTTTAAGAACAATGTAGGAAAAGGCCTGCTTAGGTTAGACCAAAAGTCCTTCTGTTTCTCTCAGAGGCCAGTCAGTTGCCCCAGAAGGCCAAGAAGTCAAATCTTCCCCCACGGATACTGCTTCTCAGAATCTGGTTTTGAGAGGTACACTGATTCTTAAAATACGGAGGTATCGGTGGTACTAGCTGTTGATAGACTATGCCTCCTTAAATTTGCTTGATTATTCTTTTAAAGGCACCTGTTCTAGTGGCAGTGAACTCTCAGAAACTGGTCTCTAAACCACAGCTGCTGAGGAATGCTGGGAAGTTGAACTTAACATCTTAATAGCAAAACTGAGGACGACAACTGGGAGGCGGGGGAGCTCTTCTTGTCATTCCAGAAGAGCCCTCTGCAATGTCCTCCGGTAATGTTCCAAGGGATTCCTGTAGGTTAGGAGTTTGCAAAGCCAAAGCAGAATGGAGTGTTACAGGGTGGGTGTATTCTCTCTAGTCAGACCTGCTGGAGATAAAGTGCATTTTGTCTCTTTCTCTGGAAACATCGTCTGTTTGGTTGCTGCTGCTTCCAAGAGCCTCTTGTGCACTAACGGCAGAAAACAGCATGGTCTGCTTTTGTAAAGTTACTCTGTTGAGGCTGACAGATGGGCAGTTTTGCCTTGGTGCCAGGGGAAGTAGGCTAGGGGTCTTTTTTGGCTCTTTCCAGTGTCCACTTTAGATGCATCACTATGTCAGAACTGGGACTACGGGTTGAAATGCTGCTCTCTTGAATGGAGAGTATAGAGCCCTTTGTACACACAGTATTTTTTTATCCATTTGATGCTCTAGAAACTAGAAATTGTTTATTTATTTGCAGCATTTATGCCCTGCCTTTCTCCCCACTGAGGAGCTAAAGCTGTTAACAGCGTCATTGTCCTCTCCTTCCTTGTAGTCTCACAAGAGCCCTTTGAGGTAGGTTAGGCTGAGCGTATGTGACTATCACCAAGCTCCTGTGGCAGAGTGGGCATTCGAACCTGGGTCTTTCAGATCCTAGTCTAACATTCTTACCACTTCACCACGCAAGTGTCAGAAGCACTGGCTTGGGACTCTTTCAGCCTTGCTTATGACCCCCTCGAGTCTTTCCACAAGTTCCTTGTTATCCAGAATCTCCAGTCGAGGGGTCACCAACTTTTTCTTTAATAAAAGCAATTTTTTAAAAAATATCCCAGCCTACTTATTTCTGGGTATGTTACCGAGTTTTTGTTCCATTCTAGACACAAAACATGGAAGAGCACCAGAAATGAAGTTATCAGCTAAGCAGGAGAGAGAAAAATCTTAAGAAATACACTCTTAAAGAGAGAAAAAAAACCCAGAGCAGATTTTTGTACAGTATTCCCCTGGATCTTCTAGGAGATAAATGAGCTCTGCAGCAGTTAGAGAGCTCTAGTAGCTCGTAAGCTTCTTATTGCGGTTCCCTGTTCCAGAAACTGAAGTTTTAAAAAAGTCATCCAAATTCTGTTAAATGCTAGCACATTTTCCTGTCTTGTACAATTTAACCCAGTTGTATTATCGCCCTTTCCCTTGACAAATCTGGAAACCGTTTGTGTAGTGTTTCCGGCTGTGGGTCATACTTTTCGATGTGTCCAAATTCCAGTCTTGCCAAAATGGTGAGCTTTGCCCAGGAATAAGCTTAACAGTTCTTTCAAGGTGCTCTGGCACAAGCAAGAATTTTTGTTGCTGCATGCAGTCTGGAAGAAGGTTTGGAAGCACCAAAGCAGAGGACTCCAAAAAGCTTCGGCTGTTTCCACTTGCTTCTCAGCCACTGTTCCAGTGCATCTAAAGTTACATTTGCACTCAAGTTGTCATCCTGGCTGTTTTTAGTAAGTGTCAGAGCAGCTGCTGGCTGAATCACCTCTTCCTGGGTAATTTAGTGTTAAGGTCACAAAAGCCTAATTCCAGAGCTAGTGTTTGAGATTCCAGAGCTGCTTAGGAACCTCTTCAGTACTCTTGGGGCTTTTCAAACCTATACAGTAGTTTGTTCACAAGGCTAACAAGTGTGAAACCCTGGTCAGAGGCAGAGGAAAACAGATCAAAGGCCTAGCGATGAGGAGCAAATAAAGAGCTGCCCTCCGAAAAGCAACCCATGTTAGAAAATAGAGAAAATCTTAGGTGTAGATATTGAATGGGTAAGAGGGCACCAGCTGGCACACTGCGAGCTATAGATCTCACTTTCTGAACAAGCTGATGTACTGCCAGGTACATGATCCTGGTGCTAAAGCCTGAGGTTGGCCTAGAATGCTTTTCAAGCAGTAGACCATCTTCTCCACCTTCACAAGTAAATCTGAAACCTTTGTTTCTGGTGTAGCCTTCTAATGCTGTCAAAGTTCTCTACATCCAGGTCTGGCTGAGCTCCCATTCTTAGTAGACTTTTTGTAGAAGTTGCAAGTGGGTCAGGACAGCCTAGTTTGCTTCTGCCGAGATCCTCTCTTAATTCCTTTTGCTTTTCACTCCTGTTCGCCTATCCCTCCATTGTCCATACTAACTTCCAGTTTATGTCTTCTTTAGAAACTGTGTCTGTGTAACTGCATTGCTCCAGAGTCTAAACCAGATTAATCTGGCTAACAATCTGATCCTCTGTGGGATCATGTGCCAGCCTCTGAAATGTTGGGAGCTTCGTGTCTCTCAGGAATGGGTGCTGGTTCCTACTGAGTAACTTTTTGGGGTACATCTGCTGTCCTTAGTATGGTTGTAAGAGTCTTCATTTTTAAAAAGAATGCATGTTTTGAGCTACTTGAAGCTCAGCTTTCATTACCATGGTAGTGTGCCGACAGTGTATTTTCCTAAACATATTTTCATAATACAAAACCAATGGTAAAGAATGCCTCCCCCCCCCCAACAGGAAAATGTGTTGTCTGAATAGATTTCTGGTGAATTTTCTCTCTCCCATTATCTGTGAATCTTTTTCTCTCTATCTTCGAATACGTCTAGTCCCTCCCAGTTAGCAGCTATTACAGATTAACTCTTGTTTTGTATTGTCTCTCAAGGATTTCAGGACTTAACTTAAAACTAGGGAAAAGGAAATGGCTAGTGACTCCATTCTTAACATTTTGAACTTTGTTTCTGTTTTGCAACTCACTGAATAATAGTCGTTAGCTACCTTTCCTTACATGTAGCCCAGCCCTACCATGTACAACACACAAAGGAGCTGTGAAGAACAAACGTACAAACATCTTCCCTAAACAGGTGATGAGGAATGGAGCAGATGATAGACAGGGGCTGTGACTCAGTGAACGAACATGTGTTCTGCATCTGAGCATCCCAGGTTTTATTGCTGGCGTCTCTAGTTAATTTGATGTTGCCATAAGAACTTTCCTTGTCTGAGACTTGGAGAACAACTGCTAGCTAGCATAGGCAGTACTGAGCTTAACAGGCTGCTGGTGCTGTGCATAAGGTATCTGGATATGTTCGTATACAAGGTAGGTCAGTGGATTGGTGTGGGCCATTCCCGGGGAATCTCTTAAAACTGGCAAATTGCAGGTAGCCATTTTTGACTGTTAAAAAAGAATCGAGGAGGGGCCGTGGTTCAGAGGTAGAGCATCTGCTTGACGTGCAGAAGATTTCAGGTTTGGTCCTCGGCATCACTAGTTAAAAGGACATGAAAGACTTCAACCTGAGACACTGGAGAGCCGCTGCCAGTCTGAACAGACAATACTGACATTGATGAATCGATGGTCTGATTCAGTATAAGGCAGCTTTGTGTGTTCGGTCCCAAAGTGACCTTTTCGATGACTGATGAAAACATCACAAGGAAGGTTGGCTTTCATCATAGCCATAACGCTTCTTGAGGATATATGTTAAGCAAAGAAACAAAAGCAGGAGAATATTTCTGGGCACAGTGGATGAGAAGTGCAAGATATTCAGGGTGTCCATCTCTGTGGGGTTCAAAGTGGTTCTGACCTCATCCACAAAGGCTTTGGATCAGAGAATGGGATGCCAGCAGTCTGTGTCCTGCGTTGTACAGTTTGGGTGACTTTGGGATTGTGTGCTTCTTACATGCAATAAACTAGCTGATTTTTTTTCCTTCCCACGTTGCACATCTTGCAGCACAATATAAGCCCAAGTACATTGGGTTGTTTCTTTGTGATTTTGTTCCAGGGTGCCAAGAGAGAAGAAGTTAACATTGAATGAAATGAGAGACTAGAAATCCTTCATTTTCAGTATTGGTTTAGTTTATTCTTAATAAAATAATCCATGAAACTGGAATAGGGAATCCTTTATTGGATTTATGTATTCATTTCATTTATAGGCCTCCTTATACCCCCCCCCCCCACCTCAGTGGGGTCCTAAAGCAGCTTACATTGTTCTCCTCTGCTCCATTTTATCCTCATAGTAGGTTAGGCTTTGAGGGTATGATGGGCCCACATTCACTCACCCAGAAGAATTCCATGGCAGTGGGGATTCAAGCCTAGACGCCTGTTAGTCCAGCCACTATACAACACTATCTCTCCTTGAGCCTATAGGAACACTCAAATAGAATGTTTACCTGGGCATTTTCTGGCAAGAATCCAGCTTTGCTGTAGGTGACCTCTGAGAAATGAAATTGCCCATAGAATTCCAAAGAAATGGCTTTGTTAGTCTGCTTTAGCCAAAGTAGCAGGACCTTGTAGCACCTTAAAACCAGCAGTGTAATGATTAGCGTACTGGAGTACTGGATTCAAATCACTCTGCTATGGAAGCATGCCTAATCACGGTGGGCTAGTCTCTCTCTAAACTTAACCCATCTCCCAGGATAGTTGTTGCAACGATGTAATGGAGAACAGTGTTATTAGCCGCATTGGGTCTTCAGTGGGGTCGAAATATCTAAATTAATTAGTGATTATCCAGAATATGTTCTAGCTGTTGACACAAGAAGCAGAAAGGAGAGGAAAACAATAGTTGCTACAGTTTTGCTTTAAAAATGAAGTCAATTGAACCCAGCCTGTAACTTGCTGAATTAAGCGACAGTTGATGTCTGTGCAGCATCAAAGCAGCCATCAGTCTAGCAGCCATCCCTCCCATGTCAAATCGGCAGGAGCATAAAATATTCTGAAAACGAAAGGGAATCAGGGAGGCAGAAACAGGATTTCGCACTGTTATCCCAGGATCTTGAGAGATCTGTATTTTCCTCCATTGTTGCAGTACTTTGAGATTAATTTCCCCTTATCTGGTCACATAGCTGGAGCAACCTCAAAAAAAAAATCTCCCTGGCTCAGTTTCTTCCAATGCAAAACAGATTGTGCAGCCCAGAATAATTGCAATTAAGTGTCTTCATCCAGTTCTGCCTAAAGAAGACTTGTATTAACTGTGCAATGAAAATAGTTCACACAGTACAAATAAGTTTATTGAAATATGCCTCGTCTCCATGATGTCTCACACTATGACAGTTTTTGTAGTTGTAATATGTAGTCTATATTGCTCCTTTTGGTGTTTTGATTTCTCTATACTCTATACAAGAACCTAGTAGCTATTACAGTAAGTATATAAAGCCTTGTTAGTGTGGAATTGTGCTCCCCTTATCTTAGGCTTGCACTGTGTGCTTGTTACCTTTGGATCCACATATCAAAGTGGCAGTGATGGCCAGACTTGCTATTTTTCCCCTCAGTACAGACTGGTTTGCTAGCTCTGCCCTTTCTCAACTGAAGGATCTGGCCATTGTTCTCATGCCTTGGTGACATACAAATTCCCTTGTGTAATGTAGCCTCCATAAGGTTGCCTTTAAAAGTGCCTTGAAACTGCAGCTGCACAGAGTGCAGCCGCCTGTATGTTAACAAGGACATGCTGTTTGAGCATATAACTCTGATTTTGTGACAACTTGACTAACTCCCAAGTTAGGTTAGGGGTCCACTTCAAAGAAAACCCTATATAGGACCAGTGGTGCAATCCTAAATGGAGCTGCACCCTTCTTAGTTCATTGAGTCTGCTTAGGCTTGCATTGCAGAATATTTTAAAGGCCACCCTATTATCAGCTTATGGGTCAAGGGCATTTTTTGAGACTGTGCTTTGTATTCAGTGACTCAGGGGTAAAACACATGTGTTGCATGCAGAAGATGCCAGGTTCAATCCCAGGCATCCCCAGGTGTTGGGAAAGACCTTTGTCTGCCCAAGGTTCTGCAAAGCTGCCATCAAGCAAAGTAGAGAATACAGACCTAGATAGGTTAGTGGTGTAGCATGGAATAAGGCAGCCTTGTAGGGTCATGAAAAGGTAAAGGTGCAAGCTCCGAGTCATTACCAACCCATGGGGTGATGTGACATCACAATGTTTTCATGGCAGACTTTTTATGGGGTGGTGTGCCATTGCCTTCCCCAGTCATCTACACTTTACCTCCAGCAAGCTGGGTATTCATTTTATCGACCTCGGCAGGATGGAAGGCTGAATCAACCTTGAACTCAGGTCATGAACAGAGCTTGGACTGCAGTACTTCAGCTTACCACTCTGTGTCACAGGGCTCCCTCTGTAGGCTCATACAAGGTGGGGGGGGGGGGGAGAAACCCTGCATGGACTTGCTGGGAGGTGGTTTCATTTTCCCCACATTACCTGTTTCTCTCCCCCTGGTATCCCCCATGTTCTCTCCTCTTCGCCTGCTTCCTTCTCTCCTTCCCACTCTCCAACCTTTCTTTCCCCACCGCAGTCCTCAGCTTTATTTATTTATTTCCAGCACATCTTTTCTCCCCAAGGGGGAGCCAAAACAGCTTATGTCATTCTTTTCCATTTTATCTTCACAACAACCCTTTGAGGTAGATTAGACTGAGAGAGTGGCCCAAGGTCACCCAGCAAGCTTCTTTGCCTGAGTGGGGATTTGAACTCAGATCTCCTAGACTTACACCCTAACCACTACACCACACTGATTGTAAGCTTCCCTGGCAGCCTCTCTCTGGGAAGAGTCTGGTCAGATTTCAGAAGTCATGCAGTACTAAGTTGTTGAGGTGAGTTCTGTTGTGGCTTCTGCTGGGCCCAGACAAGTTTCACCAATTTTTGTGGAGGGAGTCGCTGGACCCAAACAAGGTGTGCGGCATCAAGTTGTAGCCACTGCTGCAATTAGGTGAGTTGTGGAAATTGCATGGAAGCAAGTTGTTTCGTGGTGGTTGTTGGGCGTGGACCTAATAAGTCCTTCCTCCATGGCATGAAGGAGAGGAGCAGAGGTGGGCTAGAAGGCCAGAAGAGCCCTGGAATAGGCCCTCCCCTTTTATTTACAAAAACCAAGGTTTAAAGGCAAGCAATATTGTTGTGATTTCCTAGTAACATTCCACAATGGCCAATGAGATCTCAGAGGGCATTCATGTTAAGGTACAAACATTGCTTCTGTTATTTGTCATTAACCCTCAGTGGGTTTTTGTGCATGTTTTTAAAATGTAAGAGTTATCTGCAAACTTGAGGTTTTTTACAGGTTCATAGGAAGTTCTGCTTTATATATTCCTGGCTCCAATCTCTGTATTTCAGTGTTCGCCAATGGGGCAGTGTTGAGAATCAGATGATGTTTCCATTCCAGTTTGGTGTAGTGGTTAAGTGTGCGGACTCTTATCTGGGAGAACCGGGTTTGATTCCCCACTCCTCGACTTGCACCTGCTAGCATGGCCTTGGGTCAGCCATAGCCCTGGCAGAGGTTGTCCTTGAAAGGGCAGCTGCTGGGAGAGCCCTCTCCAGCCCCACCCACCTCACAGGGTGTCTGTTGTGGGGGTGGAAGGTAAAGGAGATTGTGAGCCACTCTGAGACTCTTCGGAGTGGAGGGCGGGATATAAATCCAATATCATCATCATCTTCTTTCAGAGGCATGAGGCTGGGCTTTTTTGATTATGACATCAAGACTGAAATTCCATTTCCAGATAATTTTGTTTTGCATCATCCTTGTTGACTGTCAGATGGGAAAATGGTTCCTTTTCAGGGGACTTTTAAGGCATAAGACATTGGATATATGGGTTGGGGGGACATTTCTGGTTCTGCGAGTTGCTGCTTGTTCTGTAATATTGTCTGCTCCTTTAATCTGTCTGAATTGCTTGAAGTACCCATTGTGAGTATTTGCCAGTAACCACTTTCCTAAAGCAAGAGACTGATGCATAGGTCAGGCATTCAGTAATAGAGACTTAATTAGTGTAGGAAGGTTAACATTTGTAAAGAAGGATATCCTTGCCAGAAACTACTTACAGTTTCTAAGTTGCTTCTTGGTTTCAGGTGTTCTGATCCATTTCAGATCTTTATTTAATGAAAAGGTAAAACGGGGTATAGTTTGCCTTTTGTTTTTTTATTCATGAACAGAGGCAAATTTACTCAAGATGGAGTTCTGCATCAAGTGATTCTTCGTTGTCTGTTTCCTTCTGTCTCACCCACCCCTATTTTATTTACGCTTCATTACCTGGTTTTAGATCTGAGTTGTAGATCCCACTCCAGAATTCTTCACTCCTGATCTAGTTCAGAAAGAGGTTCAGGTAGCATTTGGAGTCTAGCTTGCTTCTTCCTGGTCTAATAAGAAAAAATAATGTGACCTGCCCTAGGACCTTGGGGCAGATAGTGCTTTGGGGGTTAAGTCAAATGAGCAAGCAGTCTGCATGACACAAAGTTCATTTTTAAAAATGTTAGGGGGTGTTTTTCAGAATATTCAGGGCACTAATGGATTCAAATCTAACTTTTTAATTTATTTAAAGTTACTTATTTTCATTGGTTGTTTGTTACAGAAGAAAATCAATGGGTGAATGGCAGTTTTTAAAAAAATAGAGGTACACATGGGAAAATAAGAACAGAAAAATGCTTTATATCTTTCATGAGCAAGATGTGCTCAAGAACGACTTAAAATTATTTCAGAGGTGAGCTGGAATAGCAATCTGAGGCAGGGCTTTTGTGGTGGTGGTGATGGTGGTGCCTTATTGGTGGAACTCCTGCCCCATATCTGTTCAGCTAGAACTTACCTTGATCTTTAGTGACTGCTGGAAACAGTTCTTAGGCATTTAATGACCTCTAATAGGACCTGTACCCTGACCTGAATAACCCAGGCTAGCCCGATCTTGTCAGATCTCAGAAGTAGGATCGGCCCTGGTCAGTGTTTAGATTACAGCCACCAAGCAAGTCCAGGGGTGCTACACAATGGCAAACCACCTCTGCTGTTCATCTGTTGCCTTGAAAACCCTATGGAGTAGCCATAAGTCATTTGCAACTTGATGGCACTTTCCACCACCAATGTTTAATGGCCCTGACCTGGCTGGCCCAAGCTAGCCTGATCTCATCAGATCTCAGAAGCTGAGTAGATGTTGGCCCTGGTTGGTGTTTGGATGGGAGCCCACCAAGAAAGTCAAGGGTTGTTATGCAGAGGCAGGCAACGGCAAACCACCTGTGAATGTCTCTGGCCTTGAAAACCTCACAGCGTCACCATAGGTTAGCTGCAACTTGACGGTAAAAGGGGTGGGAGACCTGCTGATTTTTTTTTTTAAATTCTTCTGTTGTTTTTCAGCATTTTACTTTATTTTATTTTAAGGGTAACACTGCCCCCTGAAGACTGTGGCTAGAGGACAGAACAGAAGTATTTTAAATAATTGGTTTTTAAATCTAAACTGTGAGGGAGAAGGCAAAGCTAGGGGTACTTAATATGCACAAAGAAGTAGCTCTAAGCAAAGAATGAAGGCGTAGAGAACTTTATTTTTTAGGCCATTGTTTCAGAGTCGACTGTTATGTATCAGACAAAAATATTTTGTATATTCCTGGGTCTTCTATTTAATTCCCCTCTCCTCTAAACCTTTATTTTACCCATCAACCTCTTGTTGTTAATCTTCTGAAATTACCATTTTTTTTAATGTAATCTTTGGTTTTCTCTACAGTGATTTTGATATCTTGAATGTTGTTGTTATTTGGCTTATTTTCTGTTATGTCGGTAGTTGCTTTCAGAGCGTTAACTGAGAGCATGGGACAAAAATGTTTTAAATGAAGAAACAATGTGCTCTAAATTGCGATCTCTAAAACGTGATCTCTCCCACCTGCCCATTTTTCATTTAGTTAAGGTAACTTTTTTTAAAAAAAGGGTAAAGCATTAAAAGTGAATTCCTTTTTGTGTTTTTTTATTTGTTCTTTGCTCAGGGAAGAAAAAATCCCAAGAGGCAAAAAACAAAGGAAAGAAAGCCACAGACAAAAAACAGAAGACTGTTTTGGATATTACTCCTGCAGATATGAGAGACCCTAAAGAAGGTAAGAATCATTAAACATGTGTTAAGTGTATTTAGTTAAATTCTGCCAAAAGTTAAATAAATGCTCAGATTCTGAGGGGACTAAGAAACAGCCCATTGCCAACCGTGGCTATTTTAGTCAGTAAATATAACCCAATAAAATATAGTTTTACCTCTTGCATCTTAAAATGGGGGGGGGGGGTGTTCTGTAGCAGTGTCCCTATTGTAAGGGGAGGAAAAAGAATCCTGCACATTACATATAAAGAACGTTATATAAATTTATTAATTCTCCTTTTCCTTTTTTAACCAAAATCAGGCCATAAACAGGAAGATGCAAGTCCTTCTGTTTCAGCTGTGCTGTCACTGGAACAGACTGCTGTGATCCAGGAGATGGTGAATCAAGACACACTTCCAAACTTGGTCATTTCCAGTCCTCTCAATGAGCCCAGTACGATGACAGAAGAGAAACAAGAAGCAATAGTGTGTGAATCAGAAGTTCTGGAGGAGAGAGAAGAGCCCGAGGAAGCGGAGGGAGAGGAAGATGAAGATGATGAGGTAGAAGAGGCAGAGGAGGAACAGCTGGAAGAGGAGGAGGAGGAGGAAGAGGAGGAGGAAGATGTAAATTTGCCTAAAGAAATCCCGGAGATGGAGATGGAGACCATGTCTTTGTGTGAAGACAGACTTGACTCTGTGGAAGAGCTGAGCAGCATATCTGAAGAATCTCCAGAAAGCTCCCCCAAGAAAAAGCCCATGGTGAAATTTCCCAAAGTCCAGGAGGAATCCAATGGGAGTATCCAAGGAACATTTATGTACCCTTGTCAACACTGTGAGAGGAAATTCACAACAAAGCAAGGACTTGAACGCCACATGCACATACACATATCAGCCATTAGTCATGCTTTCAAATGCCGCTATTGTGGCAAAGCCTTTGGCACACAAATCAACCGGCGAAGGCATGAGCGACGTCATGAGGCTGGGCCAAGAAGGAAGTCATTTCCAACACTTGGGTCAGCTTTGCTGTCTGATGGTGGTGCTAAAAGCCAAGTGATTGCAGAAGTTGGTAGTGTAAAAGAGGAAATTAACACCAAGCAAGACTCAACGTCCTTGGATAATAATGTTTCTCAAGAAACATCAAACTCCGTTCTTCTTGAAGAGATCAGGGAACCCAAAGAAATGCACCCATGCAAATATTGTAGGAAGGTTTTTGGAACCCATACTAATATGCGTAGGCACCAGCGGAGGGTTCACGAGCGCCATCTGATTCCCAAAGGTGTCCGAAGAAAACCTGAAGAGCCACAAGTTCCAGCAGAACAAACTCAGCAAGCCCAGAATGTGTATGTAGCCAGCACAGATCTCGAGGAGGAGACAGAGGCTGACGATGTGTACATTATGGATGTTTCCAGCAATATATCTGAAAATCTCAATTACTATATTGATGGTAAGATCCAGCAGTCCAGCAGTAGCACAAGCAATTGTGAAGTGATTGAGGTGGAATCCAGCTCAGCAGAACTTTATGGAATAAATTGTTTACTCAGTCCTGTGACAGTGGAAATCTCCTCAAGCGTGAAGGCTACGCAGACCCGTCTGACTGACGTACCAAAAGAGTCTCCAGTTGGCAGTAACAGTGAGCCTAAAAAGAGGAGAACCACAAGTCCCCCTCTCCTTTCAAAGATAAAGACAGAAATGGATCCAGAGCCAATAACGTCGCTCTGCTCACTAACAATTCCTCTTACCATATCAACAGCTGACAGCTTGTCTTTTCCCAAAGAGAAAAGTATTTACTTATCATCAAAGCTGAAGCAACTTCTCCAGACTCAGGACAGTAGTAAGATAGTTCCATCGCCTCCATCATCATCCTCAACAGAAATCCCCAAGTTGGGACTTCCAGCCGCATCTCCGCCTCTTCTGCCTACAACTTCAAGCAGGTTCAAAAGGAGAACCAGTTCCCCTCCCAGTTCTCCACAGCACAGTCCATCCCTGCGGGACTATGGCAAAGTGGGTGAGGGGAAATCCCTTTGGAATGATGCAGTACTAGGATCAAAAATGCCCAAGGTAGAAAGTCATAGTAATTCCCCTGCATGGAGTTTGTCAGGGAGAGATGAAAAAGAGACCATGAGCCCTCTTTGTTTAGAAGACTATAAAGCATCAAAGGAGTGGACAGCCAGTCCTCCCTTTGGCAACGTGTGCAACCAACAGCCTTTGGATTTATCCAGCAGCGTCAAGCAAAGATCAAATTCCAAGAACAGGGCCCAGGTTCCTTGGGAGTCAGTGTTAGATCTCAGTGTTCATAAAAAACCTTCCACTGATGCTGAACCCAAGGACAGCAAGGAAGTTAACTTGATACAGCCAGCGTGTAGTAGCATTAAGAAAAAGCCGACCACATCCATGTTACAGAAGGTTTTGCTGAACGAATACAATGGGACTGATTCAGCCTCAGAAAATTTGGTGGCTGAAAAGGATGCAAGCCAGAGCGTAGACAAATCCGTCGAAGATCATCCAGAGCCTGAGCTTCATGCTGCAGTCCATGTGCCAGCTTCTGAGTTGAGTTCCGATAGCCCTTCCATTGAGAAATCTGTACCTCCAACATCTACTGTTTCTTCTTGTCAACTTCCTCCTCTCCTGACTCCAACAAATTCTCCTTCCCCACCACCCTGCCCCCCTATGTTAAAGGTTCCCACTCCACCCCCTCCTCTGCTTCCTACCGTCCCATCACCACTCGAGGAAGAACATGTTAGTGTCACTCCTAGTTCATGTCCCTCTCCTCTGTCCAATGCTACTGCTCATTCCCCTCTTCCGATCCTTTCTCCTACCGTCTCGGCATCACCAGTTCCCTCTGTAGAACCTCTTAGCTGTGCTTCACCTGGGCCTCCCAATCTCTCCTCATCATCATCTTCTTCCTCTTTTTCTTCCTCTTCATCATCCCCTTCTTCTTCCTCTTCCTCCTCCTCTTCTCCTTCCCCTCCTCCCCTCTCTGCAGTTTCTTCAGTCCTTTCCCTTGGTGATAACACAGAAAACTCAGTCCCCATCATGTCTTTTAAACAAGAAGACATGGACAACGAGCTTCAAAAGCCCAAGGAAAACCCCCACAGTTCCAATGAAAATGATCTCATTCAGGAAACATTTAACAAGAACTTTGTGTGCAATGTCTGTGACTCTCCTTTCCTTTCCATTAAAGATCTAACTAAACATCTCTCCATTCACGCTGAGGATTGGCCCTTCAAATGTGAATTCTGCGTACAGCTTTTTAGGGATAAAACAGACTTGTCTGAACATCGCTTCTTGCTCCACGGAGTTGGGAACATTTTTGTTTGCTCTGTCTGCAAGAAGGAGTTTGCCTTTTTATGCAATTTGCAGCAGCACCAGCGAGATCTCCATCCTGACAAAGAATGCACCCACCATGAATTTGAAAGTGGGACTCTACGGCCACAGAACTTTACAGACCCTAGTAAGGCCAGTGTTGAACACATGCAGATCCTACTGGATGAATCCACTGAACCAACTAAGGAGGAGGAGGAAGATGAAGAACTCAATGACTCTTCTGAAGAGCTGTATACCACCATCAAAATTATGGCTGCAGGGGTCAAGTCTAAAGATCCCGATGTCCGGATGGGACTCAATCAGCACTACCCGAGTTTTAAGCCGCCTCCGTTCCAATATCACCACCGCAATCCTAATGGGATTGGGATAACTGCCACAAACTTCACCACTCATAATATTCCGCAAACTTTCACCACTGCCATCCGCTGCACAAAGTGTGGAAAAAGCGTGGACAACATGCCTGAATTGCACAAACATATCTTAGCGTGTGCTTCAGCCAGTGACAAGAAACGATATACACCGAAAAAAAATCCTGTGCCATTAAAACAGACAGTGCGCCCCAAAAATGGGGTTGTCCTTCCGGGCCCTGCGAGCAATGCTTTCAGGCGCATGGGACAGCCCAAAAAACTCAATTTCACTGTTGAAATGAGCAGGATGTCCTCTAACAAACTTAAAATAAGTGCACTGAAGAAGAAGAACCAACTGGTCCAGAAAGCAATATTGCAGAAGAAGAAGTCTCAGCAGAAGGCAGAGCTGAGGAACAGCACGGTAGAGTCCAGCTCTCACATCTGTCCCTATTGCAACAGAGAATTCACATACATTGGAAGTTTGAACAAGCATGCCTCCTATAGCTGTCCCAAAAAACCCATTTCCCCATCCTCTAAAAAGAACACTAAAAAGAAGAGTGCAGCTTCCTCTTCCGGCAGCGACAAAAGTGGAAACCAGCGACGACGGACAGCAGATGCTGAGATCAAAATGCAAAGCACGCAGGCTCACTTGGGCAAGACCAGAGCTCGGAGCACTGGACCCATGCCCATTCAGCTTCCCTCAGCATCCTTCAAATTGAAGCAAAGCGTCAAATTCATACCACCAATTCGATCCAAAAAGCTGGGCATGTCCTTGACACCCAGGAATGCCAGCCCTGTGAGAGTGGCCAAAGCAACTCCAACGGAGGGCAAAAGACCAAAAGGGATCTCAAAAAACAGTTCCTCTGGACTCTCGAGCAAAGCGGCCCGCAAACTTCATGTCCGAATACAACGGAACAAAGTGGTCCTGGCCAGCAAGTCGTCATCCAGCAAAAAGAAGGCTGATCGGTTTAGCATGAAGTCGAGAGAGAGGACTGGAGGACCCGTCACCCGGAGCCTGCAACAGGCAACCAGTGCTGATTCTCCGGAAAGCAAGAAGGAAGAAACTAGCACGAGGCAGGAGTTAAAAGATTTCAGGTATGCTTTTCTACTGATGTTGAAGCGGTTGCTTCTGGCTTTAAGAATAAGTTGCCAGTCAGAGACTGAGCTTTGTAGCCAGAGATGGTGTCAGGGAACGGGATAGCATGGTTGGGCACACATCAAAGGCCACAACCTGGCAGAGCGTCCTCTGAGCATCCTCCCAGCTGGCTCAGATGTTCCTTTGCCTTTGAATTGATTCTTTTTTTGGTCTAAAAACGGGTTCAGAGGCAGGTGATTGTGACACATTTTCTAGAAGAGCTGCAGTGGGAAAGGAAAAAGTAGTTGGGGTGGGGTGGGGGATGTATTGTAGGGGCCTGTAGAAACCTGCAGATTGCCCTGTTTGCAGGAAACAGCTGTATTAAGAAACAGACCAGCTGCCAATTCCCTTTGCAGCCTCTAAAGTTCGGATGATTTAGAAATACTGCCCCCCCCCCCCAAAAGCAGGTGAGCTCAGGACAACACGTAAGAGCCTTTTGGGAACAGAACTTGAGTCAGACTTTATAGAGGGGTGCCTGGCTACTTCATCGCCTCCATTCGATGTCTTCACTCATTGCTGTTCAAAGCAGGACGGGTGAATTGCTCAGCCACTTCTTCCTCTCAGCTCTTCCACTGCAGGTGCCTTTAGAATTCACACACAGGGTGGTGGGCGCCACTATAAAATGGCCGTCACATTAGGCAGAGCCAATCACAACATGTCAAGGAGGGAGATTACCCATAACTCTAATAGCAACATTTTTAAACATTTCAGGCAGAAGTTCTGCCTAACAAGATGCCTTTTTGAATGAACCCATTGTACATTCTTCTTGCTTACGCAAAGTTTACCTTAAGTTACAGAGTGAACATCCTTGTTACTGTAATGGCAGCTGCTGCTGAAACAATGACTTTTGAATTTGCGCTGACAGTCAGATCTCCAGTGGCCAATCAGAATCCTTGCTGGACAGAAAGCCCAACCCACATTCTAAAAACATTGGGCAAGCGACAGGAAAGGGATCTATGGGTGACATGGCACCTCCATGGGCATCATATTGGAGACCCCTGCCCGAGTCCTTGTTCTTAGGGGAGGGAACCAAAGCAGAAGTCCAGATGCACCTGAAAGATTAAGATCATTTATTCCAGCATGAGCTTTCATGAGTCAGCTCACTTCCTCAGATGTAATGAAAGACAGAAAACCATTTCCCTCATTTTAATGCAGAAAGTTACAGAAGGTTAACTTGGGTTTGTCTTCACTGCGAGAGAGAAAGGCTAGCACCTTTGACTTCTGTCATCGTTAAGTCTAAACTGAAGAACCACCTGATTTATGATACCAGTCCCTTCTTTGCTCAGCTCCTCTCCATGCTTCTGTAATTTACTGCATACAAATGAGGAAAATGTTTTTCTTTCTTTCATTGCATCTGAGGAAGTGAGCTTTAATGCACAAAAGCTCATGCTGGAATCAATGCTGTTAGCCTTCAAAGAGCTGCTGGACTTCAGCAGGGTGGGGGGGGGGGTAGTCTGTTGAAAAAGAGTCACATAATTATCCATCTGGAATTGTCTTGGGGAGGGGTCCATATAGGTTTGTCAACATTTATCTTTTGTCTTAGTGTGACACTGTTCCGAGCTGTATGGGCTGTATGAGCAGTATCATTAAATAGGGTTGCCAACTCCGGACTGAGAATGGAGGTTTGGGGGTGGAGCCTAGGAAGGGTGGGATTTGGGGAGGGACTTCAATGGGATGTCATGCCACAGAGTCCACCATGTAAAGCAACCATTTTTTTCCAGGGGAATTGTTCTGTAGTCTGGAGATCAGCTGTAATTCTGGGAAATCTCCAGTCTCCCACCTGGTGGGTGACAACCCATAGGTTGATAATTCACTGCCAGAGCATTTGTTTTTCATGCATGAGTCGCTGGCATCTCTGGCTTAAAACATCCCCACATTGGAATGTGTTGAGACCCTTTGATAGCACTGTGTTCAACAGACTGACCAGGGATCCACTAGCACCTTTCCTAGCACCTTCCAAGTATTTCTAGGAAGTGGGCGATGCCAGGCAGGGCTTTTTCCCAGCAAGGCTTCTGATTGGCTATTGGAGATTTGATTGACTGCAGATTTTTAATTTAAATGCTGCTTTGGTAGCAGCTGCTGTCACAATACAAGTATCAGCACTGTGTTACTTACGTTAAGCTAGGGCAATCATTTTGTGTGTCTCCACCTCTTGCAGCAGCCATTTTGTTGCTGTGTCCACCATGCTGTGTCAGAATTCCAAATATGCGCACAGGCTGCAAAAGGTCGGGGGTTCCTGGGACTGACAGCATGACTCAAAACCCTTCACTCCCTCTTATTAAAAACAAAGTCCCTTATATTTCACACCCAACTAACTTGTCTGATTTTGATTATTTTTTGTAAATTTTCCGGTTTGGTTTCTTGCCTCCCAGGAACCTTCTGTAGCAGCAAAGCAGACCTTCGAAAGGAAGTTCCTAAGCAGTGAAGCCGGAAGCGTTCCACGCTCAGCTTCAGCGGGCGAGCTCTGCAGCTCCAGCAGCCAAATCAGCCAGGATTGAAAGAACTGGCCAGAGCTGACCACTCCCTCCCCCCGAGGCAACAGACTGCTCATGCCAGAGCTGGGTCCGGCCGGGCTAAAGGAATACTTGGCTGCAGAGAGAGAGAGAGAGGGTACATGGTGTCTTTCCCCCCTCCCCCCTTTCTAAATTCTTTCTGTTAAGGAAGTGCAGCGAGCAAAACTGGACCCTGCTACAGAATTCATAGCTCGTGTTTGCACTTTGTTCTGTTTTCTTGATGGAAGTGCATGGAAAAGAGTGAGAAATGGTATAACCCAGAAGTGTGCAAAACTGGCTCCTTCTCTTTCTGGTATATCCAGGACAACACATTAACTGCACTAAAAAAAATGGGGTGGTTTTTTTTGGTGGGGAGGGGGGGTTGCACATTGAGTCCCTGCAAAGCTTTTTTTTTTTTTTTTTTACCACAAGAAAGTTTGTGTGGAGGAAACATTCTCCTCTCCAAACTCTTCTACTGGTGAGCACCACGGTGGAGTTAGGCTGGGCACCAAACCCGGGATATTGCTATCGCTTTCCCCCAAGGACACCAGGAGGGGCAAGGTGGGTGGGGAGAGAGATTAGCATAGCCTGACTAGCAGGCCTCCATTTCTGACATCTCTGAAAGCAGACGTTATCCAACAGGTTATTTGTTTAAGGAACTGTTCACCATATAAAATGTGTATAGCACAATGAGACTACACAGATGAAATGATGGTTGAATTGGCGGATGTATCTGTCTGTACCTAATAACTTAAGAGCTACAAATTTTTTCCTAGTCGGTAAGCAAGATTTACTTTCTGGAAATTAATATTTTTTCACACACAAACCTTTTTTTTTTTTTTTGAAGGAAGTAGACTTCAATCCTGTCAGTCAGTCCGTGAAGAAAAACAGCTAGTTTTTATTTGTGCTCCCTCCCTTCTCCCCCCCCCCACCATTTTTACTTTATCATCTTTTATTTGTTCTTGACTTTAAAAAAGTAATCTACCTCTTAAAATTTGTAGTTTTTAATATTGTTTGGTGAATTCGTGCCACTTTAATACCCATCCTTTTCACTATCATTCCCTAGGGTGTCCCCCCCCCCCTTTTTTTTTTTGGTTACTTTTTTCCGGTTCATGGGGACTCTTATGTCAAACTATTGTATAAAGCATTTGTAGCAAGTTTGAAAAAAAATAATAAAATATTTAAAATTATTTAAGTTGCTTTGGACACTTCAATTGTATTATATGTGATCTACATTTTTCATCGATTTGAGGCGGAGGGGGTTGGATGGGAAGTGTGTGTGGGGGGGGGGGAGTTAACCTGGAGATTTGTCCCTGTATTGAAGTTTGCTGTTATCTGTAGTTTGTTGGAGAATGACTCCCAAAAGGCTCTTCTACTGAAAACATTAAAATTTCCAATTTTCCATATAAAAGGGGGTTGTCGTTGCTTTCAAATGCTGGCATCATTGGAGATAACGTAAAATACAGATAGGCAGGGTGAGTATGTGTCTTTAAAATGCTGAACCCTGGGGAAAACTCCATTGTGTATTTTTAAAGGTGGGAGGGACTTGTTGTTTTACAAGGACATAATGACCACCTAGGTTATTACCTGAGGCATTTTCTATACCTGTAACCAATAAAATATTCTTCCTTAAACTGGGAAAATTTGCCTTTTTATGCCTAAAAACTGACTGCTGTTAGACGGCTTGAAAATCTTTGGTAGACGTGTCTGCCTCTGACTATGGCTAGATGGGAACCTTCTGCGGCCAGAGGCTGTCTCCCTTTGCCAACCAGGTTCTAGGGCGTTATCAAGAAAGGAAAGCTGTTTTTATGACCTACTTGTTTGTTTTCTGCAGGCATCTAAAGTAGCCAGTGTTTGAAATAGGTTGCTGGTGTCAGGTAGTAGTTTTGCATTCTGTTGCAGCAATATAATAACTTCTTTGCACTGGCCTAAGTTTCATCTACATTATCTCGGGGTAGGGTGGGTTGCTATAAACAGGCCCATAAAAGACAGTGGCATTGTTTACACAACCACAGATGCAGAATCGTAAGCTTGTGATAGCTACTCAAGGAATTGGGAGATAGTAAAGTGAAATTGGAAGTGGGGGGGGGGCGGAGCTCTGTAATGCACTACTATGTACGTTGGATGTGTTAAAGGTATCCCTTGTGCAGGAGCAGTTGTTTGGAAAA
Source organism: Heteronotia binoei (assembly GCF_032191835.1). NCBI lineage: Eukaryota > Metazoa > Chordata > Lepidosauria > Squamata > Gekkonidae > Heteronotia > Heteronotia binoei. The sequence goes on from NC_083240.1 coordinate 17,586,760, forward strand.
CCTGTTCTCTGCAGCTCCCTGTGGAGTGTGCATGCAATGGCAGGATAACGTTTGCGGCTGTGTAACATGACAAACTAGGATCAAACAGCAGGGGTTTTTTTGGGGGGGGGGGAGCCAGAGAAAGTTGTGAATGGCTATTCTTATGCAAAGGTACATGAACGGAATAATTTGTTTTTAATTATTTGTTAGGTTGATAACTGTTAAGACTGAACCAAATTGGAACAAAGATTTTGCAAAATAATAATAAGTTGTATGCACAGTCTGTTTTGGAAGTTGTTTTGGAGGCCTTGCAAAATGAAATAAAAGCAGTCACACATTCGTAGTGAGTTCAGAGGCATCACTCTGGGGCTTGCTGATGTCTTTGAGAGAAATCCCGTCGGCTGCCTGATGTCATCAGGAAAGCATCTTTAGAGCAAGGCTGTTGCTTTGGCTTCGATGTGGTCATCACTGGCTACTTGCAGGGGTGGCCTTGTGTTGCTTTACTTGTTGCTTCACTGGCTAGGATCACCTTGGAAAGAAGGGACTGATGGGGGTGTGTGGAGGAGAAGATCCTAGGAAGAAGCAACTTCAAGTGGCAAACCATATCCTGAAAAAGATACACAAGGTGAGTCTTCATTGTATATATAACACCAATAACATGTATGGTGTCGAACACAGAGCAACAAACTCCTAGGCTAGCTTTAAATTCTCCGAGGTCGGGTTCGTCCCAGCGGGAAAACCCATGTGTGTGACTGCACAGATGACCGCTCGAAGATCATCAGTTACAGGTAAGCAACCTGTTTTTTCCAGGTCTCCGTAATATTTTCTCTACTTCATCCCAATTTTTGGTAGTGAAACTTCAATGCAACTCCAGTTGCAAGCATGAAGATGCAGTTCTTCGCTCTTGGCAACACTGGGAAGCTGTGAAAAAGAAGTCTAAGGAGATGCATGTGAACACATGAAATGACCATATACCGAGTGAGACCGTTGCTCCATGTAGCTCAGTACTTTAGCTGTCCACATTCTTGGACAGAGCAAGGTATGTGAGCGTTAGATGAAAACAGTTGGCAAATAGTTGCCCTAATTTTAAAAAGTAAGGGAAAGAGTTCAAGGATGAATTATGCTTGCTGTCTGAAGGTCTTCCTAGCTTGAATACCACATACAGTGTGGGCCATTCACATATCTTGTCATCCTTGCTGTGCCTCTCTAAGGTACAGTGCTGTAATTTTACAACCATATCCCTTTGGTTTTCCGGGGAGGCCATTCAGGAATTCATGTGTGAGACAGCAAATAAATGGTGTTCACATAGCTTGAGATGAGGTCATTCCTTTCCAATAAACCTGCCTATGTACCAAGATGCACTATTGAAGCCTTGCTGCAGGCTCTCCCACCTGTTGGAAGTTGGGTGGTTGACTGTCAGAGATGGACATTTTAGTCCCTGAAATCATGTTACGTTTTAGGTTTGAAAATGGAGGCTTTCTCACGCCATGCTGCTCTCTGACTGGCCTCTGTTGGAAGCAGGAAACTGGACTTCTCATTCACCTTGCTTTTGCCCAGCAAGGTTGTTCTTATGGGGCAAGAGTGCCACCTTGTGGGGAAATGTACATTTGTCCAAGTCACACTGTTACTCCACCTTTTGACACGGGAGTCAGTTTGTTTTAATTAACAGCGCCAATGGGGGGAACACCCCTAAAGCTTTGATTTCTAAATAAAATCGACGATGGTAAGTTTATTAATATTTTTTTCAAATACCTGTCACAAGCATGCACTTTATTTTCCAGCGGACATGTTGTGGATAGGCAAGAAATCGTGCAGAAGGGGCCTTAAATATACTAAATATATTGATGGCAGTGCCCATGAGGGAGTGCAGGGGCCTGATTAATCTCACCTGAAAGTGGCCATTTCCCTGCTTCCACAGATTATGCCATTGGGATGAAAGTGATGTCACAGTGGCCTGTCTGGTCCCCCCCCCATCTTTACAACAACCATGTGAGGTAGGTGAGGCTTTGAGATAACAGCTGGCTCAAGGACATTCCATGAGTGTCACAGTAAGCAAGGGTTTGAATCTGGATCTCCCCTGTGTAGTCCAGCATATTACCCATACTGGCTCCAGAGCAGGGTTTTGGAAGTGCTTAAAGGTTAGCAATTCCTTTCGGTAGCCTTCACATCCTGCAGGAAAGCCACCAATGTTCCCTCTAAGCTGCAGAGTCTTGTGAGCAAAAATTCTACTTTGAGCTGCTGGCATTAAAGTTGTAAGCTACTGCATAAAGTGTTGTGCTCTGGGGTCATCCTTTCTGAGCTAAGACAAAAATGTGTGAGCTGGAGGCTAAAAATCTGTGAGCTAGCTCATGCTAACTCAGCGTAGAGGGAACACTGAAAGCCGCATAGATCAAATATCGGCTGTGCAGTTCATAAACAGCATGCTCCAGCCCAAAATGCTTCACCAGCCTTTGTGGGCGTCATTCAGACACAAAGGCTTTATGGAGCAGGTGGGCTCATTGACCCAGAAAGTTTTGTTTTAATGCGGCTTCTGTCCGATGGCTTGTCTTTTAATGCTGTGTTTTCTAGTCCAGTTCAGTCTGCTGTGTTTTTTAACTGGAAGCTACCTCCAGCAGGGTTCTGACAAGGCAGAAGAGAAGTGTTCTGAACAAATAAACTGTGCTGTCCTTTGCAACAGCAGACTCGCTTCTCTGCAAAACGAAGAGCTAATTGGACAGCGTTAGTTGACGGAGGGCCCTCTGGCCAGGCTGCCATAAAGGACAGGTATGAGGGTGTCAAAGATAGGCTGGGCATCAAGGACAGGTATATATTGTGGTCCTCAAGGTGGCAGAGGATCCACCCAAGGCATTGGGTCCATTTCCCAACAGGCAGCAGAGGGGATGCTGCTTCAACCAGGCCTGGAGCAGTCACGGAATCAGAGACTTGGAAAAGTTCTTAGTGGTCACTGAGTCCAACCCCCTGCTCAGTGCAGGCAGTCTAAAACTGGGACATTCCTGTCCGCTCAGCCTCTGCTTAAAGAACTCCAGTGTGAGCCTCCAGAGCCCCGCCCTGGTTAGCAGTTGCATCCCATTGTCGAATTGCCAGGAGGAGGTTTCTCCAAACGTCTGACGAAAATCTGTTCTCTAACTAAAGCCTGCTAGGTTGTAGTCTTGCCTTTTTAAGCAGCAGACATCAGCCCTTGGCCAAGTTGCTTAGGGCAGCCTTGTAGGGACTGGATGCTGTCCTGTTCCCAGACTTCTCTAGGTTTAAACAATCCCAGCTCCTTCAAACTTTCCTCATAGGGATTGATGGAGGGAGGGGCTGGTGGTTCAGTGGAAGAGCCTCTGCTTGGGTTGCAGAAGATCCCAGGTTTGATCCCTGGCATCTCCAGCTGAAAGGACCAGGCAGTAATTGATGTGAAACACCTATGCCTGAGACCCTGAAGAGCCGCCGCCAGTCTGAGTAGATAAGACTGGCCTTGATAGACCAGTTGTCTGGATGAGTATAAGGCAGCTTCACATGTTTGTGTGCAGCTTCCAGATCCCCCTGCCATTTCAGTGGTTTTCTTCTGAACCTGTTAAAATTTGTCTACAGCTCTGCGGCACCCAGAACTGGATACAGAATTCCAATCTGGCTAGTGTACAACAGAACAGCCATCGCTTCTCATGCCTCAGATACTCAGCTACTGTTAAAGCAGCCAAAAATTGCATTAGCCTTTTTGACAGCCACATCACATCGCTGCTGACTCATGTTCACCTCATGATCGCCTGCTGGGCATGAATCAGCAGAGTGGGGTGGCTGCAAAACCATCTAATGTGATGGAGAGGGGCAGTGGGTCTTTCTCATTTAGCCCAAGGGTCCTTGCCATGAGACTGTACTACTATTTGCTCCTAAGCCCACCACCAGCCAGGGGATCACTTAAAATGATATGATGATGATATTGGATTTATATCCCACGCTATACTCTTGAGTCTCAGAGCGGTCACAATCTCCTTCATCTTCTTCCCCCACAACAAACCCCCTGTGAGGTGCGTGGGGCTGAGGACTCTCACAGCAGCTGCCCTTTCAAGGGCAACCTTTGCCAGAGCTATGGCTGACCCAAGGCCATTCCAGCAGGTGCAAGTGGAAGAGAGTGCCCATCCCCAGGTCACAAACAGACCCATCCATCCTCAGTCAGGTCATTGGTCTACCAAGGTCAGCGTTGCCTGCCTACTCTCACAGACAGTGGTTTTCCAGAGTATCGGGCAGCAGTCTTTCATATTGCCTAGTAACTTTTTAACTGGAGAAGATGCCAGTGGTTGAATCTGGGGTCTTCTGTGTGCAAAGCAAGTGACCTAACAACAGAAGAGCCCTGGTGGACCAGACAAGTCGTCCATCTGGTTTAACAAAGTATGGCCTCCAGACATGCCAAGTGACAGATAGATAGGACTAGCTATCAATAACTCTTTCACTGACAATGCACAGAAACAGAACTGAAACCAACCTATGTGCATTGCAGGGTTGCCAGCTCTCGGTTTGGACATTTCTGAAAATTTGAGTATAGCCTAGGGGAAAAAGGGGTTGTGGGGGAGAGAGACCTCAGTGGTGTAGAATACCATAGAGTCCATCCGCTGAAGCAGCCATTTCCTTGAGATGAACTGATCCCTGTAGCCCTGGGATCAGCTGTAATTTTAGAAGATCTCCAGGCTGCACCAGGAGGTTGGCAACCCTAAGCAAAATATCTGCAATGGACTTTGGTGTGCATACCGTTCTCTTTGCAGATCAGGAGTGCAACCAGAACAGAACAGAAGCTTGCTGGAGATCGACTGAACAAATGAGCATCACCACTGGGTGGGACCAACAGCCTGTTGGCCCGTTGATGCTCATTCAGCCAGTCTAATTGAGTGGCGTGGTGCATGCAACATCAGTATTCTATTTAAAATGTTTGTTAGCTGCCTTGCTCCTTTGTGGAACTCAAGGCTGCTCACAATATAAATAAAACACAAAAACAACAATTACAAAACCCATAATAGTCACAGTTTAAAAACTCCAGTGAAGACTGTTTATAATAGTAGAGGAACATCAGGCATACTAAAGGAAGGTGAGAGAGCTACGTGACTGCAGCACCTTTCTGTGAGTTCTGTCTGCTTGGATGTCTAATAGTGGGAGGCCTGAAATACATGGGAAATGTTTAGTGTAATGCCTGCTGGAGATGTGAAAAACGGCCTAAATAGTTTTTATTAAAACTGACGTATCAGCACCAAGCTGCAACAGCCGAAGAAACTCATCAACATAAGAAGAGCTCTGCTGGAACAGATCAGTGGTCCATCTAGTTCAGCATCCTGTCTCACATAATGGCCAAACCAGTTCCTCTGAAAGGCCAACAACAAGGCACAGAGGCTGAGGCCTTCCCCTGATGTTGCCTCTTGGCTCTGGGATTCAGAGGCTTAGCGCCTCTAAATGTGGAGGTTCCCCTCAGCCACCATGGCTAGCAGCCTTTCATAGACCTATTCTCCATGAATCGGTCTAATTCCCCTTTATTCCTATGGCTCTTACTACATCCTCTACTAATTCCACATTTTAATTCCCATGGCAAAGTTGGAGTCCACTAGCATCTTTAAGGCCAACCAATTTTTAGTCAGAATGTAAGCTTTCGTGTGTGTGCACACTTCATCTCGAATGGAACGGACTGAGTGCGCATGCACACAAAAGCTTGCATTCTGGATAAAACTTCATTGGTCTTAAAGGTGCTACTGGACTCCCAACTTTGTTCTATTGCTTCAGGCCACCACAGCTGCCCACCTGGATCTAATTTCCATGAGTGGCTGCTACTGCTGCAAATGGGCAGGGCGGCATCTAAAGCTTTGGATCGTCTTGCAAGCTTCTGACAGCCCTCTCACCTAACTTGTTCCTCTACTCTGCAAATTATCTTGAGTGATGAACACTAAAAATTCCCCGCTCAGTCCCCTTTAGAGTTGGGCCCACCGCTAGAGTCTGCACTGAAGTACCCAAGTAGTGTCCAGGGTTAAAAAGGATTCCGTATACTTAACAGATTGATTTAGCAAACTGATACCTCCTCTCTCAGCCGAAGGCTTCCCGGGCTACTTCCACATAAAATCTACCATCGAAAGCCCATTCCATAAACAGTCAGTAAAAATAACCATCAGCAGTAAAAACAGATGGTTAAAAAGGAAACAGCCTTGTCTGCTGCAAGCCACAATAAAACAAAACCCACAAGTGATGACACAACTAAATAAAACGCTGTTAGCCTGGCAGTTAGTGCTAAACCCATTATATGCCAGGTGATGAGCTATGGGAGTGGACTGCCGACTCTGGTTTGGGAAATTCCTGGAATATTTGGGGGGTGCAACCTGGGGAGGGATCTCATCAGGGGTGTGATGCCATAGAGACCGCCCTATGAAGCTGCCATTTCCTCCAGGGGAACTGGTCTCTCTAGGCTGGAGATCATTCAAGGAGAATGCCAGGGCCCACCTGCAGGCTGCCATCCCTATCCAGAACTGATCATTTGCGAAGACGGTGTGACAGGGGAGTGAACAGTGCTAAACCCTTTGTTGGGGAAGGGGAGATGACTTCATTTCATCTCAGCCTGATGTTCTCAGTGAATCTCGTTGAAGCCCTGCCTGGAAATGCAGCTTGGATTCATTAGGAAACCTCTTCTAAGCTGCCCTCGAACTCCTTCCAATGTTACAGCTCAACCTCCTGCTTGCTTTCTGGTAAAAGCTGAGAACCCAGAGGTTTGAAGGGCTTAAAAGAACAGGGATGACAAATGTGGAATCATTTCTGTCCCCCCCCCCCCCTTTAGAGCCAAAGTCCCTTCTCAGTTGATATCACCCAGTTCAGCATTTCAACATTCACCCTTCTTGGGTGTTCTGTGAACTCAAGTGTGACTCTTGTGTAAAAGACCGGGGTGGGGGGGCTTCCTTCCGTGTGACAATCCTGCCCTTGCCTCTGTCCTTTCTTTCTCCTCTTCTGGCCTCCCTGAGAAAATGCAGATGGACAGCAGGAACGAAAAGTGCAGAAACTAACCCCCTCATCTCACGGCTGGCGCTTCCATCTGTTTCCAGGAGAGCCTTGTTTTTTTTTTCTTTTAATGCATTGCCAAGTGAAGTGGGACAGGAAGGTGCGGAGTGGGGGGGGGGAGAGAACACTGCAGCAGATTCCAGAGGCAACGTAATTTAATGATGCTCACAGGCTCCTCCTGTTTCTCTCTTTCTGCTCAGAGAAGGAGAGAGAGAGAGAGGGAGAGATTTGAAGTAGAAGCACTAAGCAGGGACCAGTGCCAAAAAACCCAGGCCAGAACATACTGTCGGTGCAAAGCGTTGGACTGTGGAATCATCCAGCCGCTAAACTGAGATGTGACCTGGACTTGAGAAGCAAGACAGCACCCAGTAGGTAGGTGACTCGAGGGGGCGGTGGCAGCATTGGCCCTGGGCATCCTATTGCTTTGATCTGGCTCCGTCGCAGCTCGTTGGCCATCCTCAAGGAAGCTTTTGCTTTGTCAACAGTTCCCAGAATCTTGGATGCCAGAAAGAGTGATAGAGCAGTCTTGGTCTCTTGCAAGAGCCAAGCAGAACACAGCCACCTTTGCAGCAGGGTGGCCACAGCTGTGTCCAAACCCACGGTTGAAATGAAGGTGGGTTCCTGACATCAAATGAGATACAATCCTTAGATCTTTGCAAAGCCGTTCCCTAGTGGCCGTTCTCTCAAAGGGAAGCATTCCAAGCATCACCCCAAGGAAGGAGCTGGCACCGCTTGGAGAGGAACATTGTTATTCCAAGTAACGGCTGCAAGACAGAACAGGAATCTACTCTGCTTCCCGCTGAGAGGGCCTGAGACCTAAAACTGGTGGCCACAGAAGAAGGAAGCATTTCTGAGACACACGAGATGTCCCACTGAGGCAAGAAGGAATCTCGATGCTGCCAGCATTCCTCAGACAAAAGTCAACTCAGCTTCCTACCTGCTCCCATTTTGTTGGTGCTTTCCAACCAGGCTTGTGGTAGAAAGAGAGGGAATCACAGCTTGGTGCTGTGCACATGACTAAGCCAGGAGACCTTTGTCAAAACCATGGAAACTTCACCTGTGAGTTCCAGCCCCAAAGCAGGACCAGCTGTGACCTTCACACAGGTTTTTGGACAGCAGTGCCAGCTTCTGGAGGCAGGTAAGTGGAGGGCTGGCCAACCTGCGGGAACACATCATTTGGGGGCAGCAGGATTGGGTGGTGGAATCAGTAGAACAGCGTGTGTTCTCTTGGGTGCACCCAGCATCCTTTGCAACACTGCAAGATAGATCCAAGTGGGCAGCCGTGTTGGTCTGAAGTAGTTGAACAAAGCAGGAGTACCTGATCCCCTCATCTGATAAAGTGTGCTTAGAGAGCACATGAAAGCTTGTGTTCTAAATAAAACTTGGTTGGCCTTAAAGGTGCAATTTGACTCCTGCTTTGTTCAAACACTGCAAGAGATGACAGAAGCACACCTCTGCGATCATGGGGTGTGGCTGTTTGTGTAAGGGTGAGGCAGATTGTTTTGAGATGGCCCTTAATAGCAGAGCTTTTCTCATAGATGTCTTGCATGTCCAGGGCTGTGGCTCACTGGCAGAGCATCTGCTTTGCATGCAGAAAGGTCCCAGGTTCAATCCCCGGCATTTCTATTCATTTGAAAGGGTCAGGTGCAACGTGAGCTGAAAGATTTCCATCGGAGACCTTGGAGAGCTGCTCCAGTCAGGCAGTACTGATGCTGGTTTAAGACAACTTCATGTGAAGTACCTAACATGGTTGCAGACTCTAATTATAGGTCATTATCTTCTCTTGCAAATAATAAATTTCAGCAGTGTCCACAAAACGTGCCAAATGCTAACCTTTAGTCTGCCATATTAGAGCTAAGTGGATGCAGATTTTGCTGTCAAATGGATGGCATTTCGGTGAGGGCCCACTCTCAAACTCGAGTGAACAGGCATGACATTGAGTAGGATAGAGGGGTTTCATCTCTCTTCCTTTTGGCATAGATCTGAAAGCAGCGTCAGCAGGACGTTCTAGTTTGGACTTGCTTATTGGCACTCGAATTGCTGTCTCTGGTGCCTTTTCATTCCTGGTTCCCCTTCCCTCCCCCCACCCCAAGTCAAGTCACAGCTGACTTAAGAGGACCCCAGAGGGTTTTCAGACATGGTTTTCCATTGCCTGCCTCTGCTAGCAAGCCAGGATTTATAAGCTGTTCTTATAAGCATAGACAGTTTCAAGAGAGACTGGATAAACATATGGAGCAGAGGTCCATCAGTGTCTATTAGCCATGAGGTTATAGATGGAATACTCTGTTTGGGGCAGTGATGCTCTCTATTCTTGGTGCTTGGGGGGCAACAGTGGGAGATCTTTTGGAGTTCTAGTCTTTTTGGTGGACCTCCTGATGGCACCTGGGTTTTGGGCACTGTGGGACACAGTGTTGGACTGGATGGGCCATCGACCTGATCCAACATGGCTTCTGTTATGTTCTTCCTTGGTGGTCTCCTATCCAAATACTGAATGGGGTTAACGCTGCTAAGCTTCCAAGATTTCATGAGATCAGGCCAGCCTGGACTATCCAAGTTAGCGCTTCCATTCTCTACTCCATCTTACGTAATTACCTATTTGTGCTGTTTCTTATTTGCCTCCCACCTTTCTTCCGTCATGGAATTCAAGGAACATACATGAAATTCTCACAGGGTGCTCTCTCATCCTGGCATTTTAGACTATTGGCAGCTGGCCCACATTACCCTCCAGCCATCCCCTCAGACCCGCATTTGTCTCCATGTGAGCTGAACCAGGGAGGCATTTTCACATAAGAAAAACAAACATCTGACAGAATGAAAAATGCTCCCCTTTCCGACATGGGGGATGGGGCAGAGTTGCTCCAAATGGGTCAGTCAATTCAGAGTGAGAGCAAAACAGTTGGCAGGAATTGCTCTCCCTCTCAACTGTCTTCCTGATGTGGGTTTAAGGTTGCCAGCTCCATATTGGGAAATTCTTTCAGATTTGGGGGTGGAGCCTGGGCAGGGGAGGGACCTTAGCAAAGTATAACACTATATAGTCCACTCACCTGAGCAGCCATTTTCTACATAGGAACTGATCTTAGCAGTCTAGGAGCAGCTGTAATTTTGAGGAGATTTCCAGGCCCTGCCTGGATGTTGGCAACACAGCATGATTATATTCACTTAATAATTCCTGATAATGTATCTATTTCCAGCATGGAGGATAATCCAATCTTTGACTGATTTCGTTTTTGTTTAAAATGGGTGCAAAAGGGTAGGTGGATAAAGGAAAGAATGAAGAGGGATCACAGAAGGTTTTTGTTCCCTGATGAAATATTTTACTTCCCAAAGAGCTACCTGTACTCACAGAACTGACCAACAAGGCTGTACCAGGATATCCAGAAGCCAATATTGAGCAGACTTAGCTGTGAGTTGGGCATATTAGTATGAGACTTTCGTTGTTGTTTAGGAGCCCCATGGTGCAGAGTGGTAAAGCTACAGTATTGCAGTCCAAGCTCTGCTCATGACCTGAGTTCGATCCTGGCGGAAGCTGGGTTCAGGTAGCTCGCTCATGGTTGACTCAGCCTTCCTTCCTTCCGAGGTCGGTAAAATGAGTACCCAGCTTTCTGTAGATGACTGCAGAAGGCAATGGCAAACCACCCTGTAAAAAGTCTGCCGTGAAAATGTCGTGATGCAGTGTCACCCCAGAGTCGGAAAGAACTGGGGCTTGCACAGGGGACTACCTTGACCTTTACTTTGTTGTTGTTAACTTATTTTGCAAAGCACAAGGATTGTCTATTGCCAAAGGGCATTGCAATCTTAACTGTAAAAATATCTTGTTTTGTTCTTTGCTGGTATAAAGTTGCCACTAAAATTTGGAATGAAAACTCTGTTTTGCGCTTTCACGAGACCAGGAGTGGCTGTTCTCAGTTGGCGGGGTGGAGGGGAGGAGACACCACCCTATGTCAGGCAATGCAGTCACACTGGAGTTGCAAGCTGACCTCAGCTCCTGGGTGTGTGGTGCTGAATTAGAATGAGCATGATGCACCTGGAGAGGGAGCTTCCACACTCTCCCCCCTCTCCAACATGCCATTTTTTCAGCATAAAACATTTGCATGCTAGTGGCAGGGGTAGTGGTTAAGAGCTGAGGGCTCTAATCTGAAGAACTGGGTTCGATTCCCCACTCATCCTCCACATGGCAGCCAGCTGGGTGACCTTGGGTCAGTCACAGTTTACTTAGAACTCTCTCAGCCCCACCTACCTCACAGGCTGTCTGTTGTGGGGAGAGGAAGGGAAGGCGATTGTAAGCTCCTTTGAAACTCCTTAAGGTAGAGAAAAGTGGGGTGTATAAACCAGCTCTTCTTCTTCCACATGAAGCCTGCTGGGTGACTTTGGGCCAGTCACAGCTCTCTCAGAGCTCTCTCAGCCCCACATCCCTCACAAGGTGATTGTTGTGGGGAGAGAAAGGGAAGGTGATTGTAAGCCACTCCGAGACTCCTTCAGGTGGTGAAGTGTGGGGTATAAAACCAACTCTTCTCTTTCGGGATGGAGAAATCCACACTAAATGCATGGGTTTCTCCAAACAGCAGCCCTCTCAGACTGTTTCAAGTTAGGGGAATGGGTAGGGTTGCCAACTGAGTTGGGAAATATCTAGAGATTTTGGGAGTGGAGCCTAGGGAAGGTGGGATTTGGGGGGGGGGGCAGAGGGATGGTCCTCATCTCCACCTTCTGGCCTCCCCAGGCTTCACCCCCAAAATCTCCAGGATTTGTGTTGGGATTTGAACCCGTGTATCAGAGGTCCTGGCCTGATAGTCTAACTACTTCATATGTAGATAGATCCAGATGGGCAGCCGTGTTGGCCTGAAGCAGTAGAACAAAGCAGGAGTCAAGTAGTATCTTTAAGACCAACGAAGTTTTATTCAGAATGTCAGCTTTCATGTGCTCTAAGTTTTTAAGGAATCAGGGTTTCAGCCCTGGTTCTTCTTTGCTTTAGTTGCATCTATTATCCAACTTTCTTGTTGACATTCAAAGCAGATTACAGAGATATAAAAAAATGCAATAGAACTTGAATACGTGATTAGCAAAGATAAAAATAAAGACCATATGCATCCAATCTACAGTGTGGTGTGAACAGGGAGGAAAAAAGAAAAAGTGTGCCCAATTTTCACAGCCAATTAAAATTACAACTGGCTATTGCCGCTCTAAAAAGTTCTCTCCTGTATAATTCTGCCTTCCCGCATCCCTGTTTTTACCATGTGCCTTTTGATTGCCTCAAAATATTTATTGTCCCTCCCCATTTCTTTCTCAAATTCAGTTAATACAGTACTGCATCTAGCTATGTTACGCAAATTAACCATCTATCATTTAGCAAAGTGTATTCCAACCAAAAACTGTCACATCAGGTCTGCAGAAAATTCCTGTGACCCGTGGGGGAACCTGATTACCCATCCAGATAACTGTTTAGCCCATCAGCTTGGAAAAGTCCAGTCCAGACAAAATCATGTCCATTGACCAGCCCATAGCTTAGCGCCGCATGGCATCAGGATGGGCTGTGTATTAATGGCTACCATATGCATCAAAGGGGGAGGGGGGAAATGCACACCTGTGGCAAAGGATGCTCTTTGCTTCCCGTCAGCAGAATGGAGTCAGCCATGCTGAGCAGCTCCAAAAAGGAAGAAGGTCTTACATATGCAGGGGAAACAATGCTGGGGAGAGAGGAGCAGGGAAAGGCTGCAATCATCCAGGACACCTTGGCCCCTCACATCTGGCACCCCATCCCATGCACCTGGAGCCTTTCTAGGACAGTAGAGTGTTTGCTTGCATTGGTGTTTATCCATGTATGTCCTGCTTTTCTCCCCAGCTGGAACACAACAGCTTAGGGCAGGGGTGGCCAAACTGCAGCTCGGGAGCCACATGTGGTTCTTTCACATATATTGTGTGGCTCTCAAAGTCCCCACCATCCCATTTGCTGGCTTGGAGAAGGCATTTGTCTCTTTAAGTCATTTCTCCAAGCCAAGCCAGCCAGCAGCATGGAGAATGCATTTAAAGTTAAAGTTGCCTTCTTTCCACCCTCCCTCCCCATCTGTCTGCCTTCCTTCCTCCCTCAAACATCTGACATTCATGTCTTGTGGCTCTCAAACATCTGATGTTTATTCTATGTGGTTCTTATGCTAAGCAAGTTTGGCCACCCTGGCTTAGGACATCATTCTCCCTGCCTCCATTCTTTCACAAAAACAAACCCTGTGAGGTAGGGCAGAGTGAGGGTTTGTGATGGACCCAAGATCACCCAGAAAGCTTCCAAGGATTTAGGGTTGCTAATCCCCAGTTTGGGGCAGAGGATTCCCTGGTTCGGAGGCCCTCCCCCTGCTTCAGGGTTATCAGTAAGAGAGCGGGTTGAATGACCGCTTGGCACTCCATTATATCCTATGAAGACCGGTCTCTATAGGGTATAATGGAGAATTGATCTGTGGGTATCTGAGGCTCTCTGGAGGTGTTTTTTGAGGTAGAGGCACCAAATTTTCAGCATAGCATGTGGTGACTCTCCTCAACCCCCCCCCCCAATTTTTTTCAAAAAGACTGAACAAGGGGGTCCAATTCTATGAGCTCCAAAAGAAAGTGCCCCCATCCTCTATTATTTCCAATGAAGGGAAGGCGTTTAAAAGGAGCGCAGTCCCTTTAAATGTGATGGCCCAAACTCCCTTCAGAGTTCAGTTGTGCTTGTCCCAACCTTGTTCCTGGCTCCATCCCCAATGTCCCCAGATATTTCCTTAGTTGGACCTGGCAACCCTATGTAGAAGTGGGAATTGGAACCCAAGTCTCCCAGAATCCTAGTCTACTACTCTCTCCCCTACACCACTGGCTGGAGCTTGTTATTCTAACCTGAGGGGAAACAACACTGACAAATTGTTCAAGATGGAAAGAAACAAAATCCCAAATTATTTTCTTGGACGACTTGTTTCAGTCCTTTTTTCCAAGGGAACTCTTTTTCCAAACCCGCAGATCAATGTTTATCTATACACAGAACATTTTGTGCCTGCAATAAATTACTTATAAGAGAAAGACTGGATCAGTCTAATTTTATTTATGTTCTTTGTGGTCTAAAGTTTCAGGTAAATGATAGTGGATGCTTCTTCATTTCAAGAGAATACATTATTCCCTCAGTCTTAAAAAGATTGCGGTTACATAAAAGCCACTGCTCCTAATTTCATTTCTTTTTAAGTATTTACTTACATTTTCATAAAGAGTTTCAGTTGTTTGATTTCCACTTTTTGGTGTTGCAGATTTGTTTGTGTTCTATATGCCTAGGGTTGCCAATCTCCAGATGGGCCTGGAGTCCTCCTAGAATTAGAACTCTTCTCCAGGCAACAAAGATCAGTTCCCCTAGAGAAAATGGCTGCTTTGGAGGGTAGGCTCTATGGAATCATGCCCCACTGAGATCCCTCCTCTCCCAAAATCCCCGCCCTCCCCAGGCTGCACCCCCAAAATCTCCAGATATTTCTCAACACAGAGTTGGCAACCCCATTTATGCATCTCAGAAAATTGTTATGCACAATGCATACTGAGTTGATGCAAACCTTGTATGTCATGCATGTAATATACATAAGAGATGTTTTCTGTGGCCCCAGAAGGTAGGACCAGAACCAATGGGTTAAAATTAAATCAAAAGAGTTTCCGACTCAACATTAAGAAGAACAACCTGATGGTTAGAGCAGTTCTTCAGTGGAACAGGCTTCCTCAGGAGGTGGTGGGCTCCCCTTCCTTGGAGGTTTTTAAACAGAGGCTAGATGGCCATCTGACAGCAATGAGGATCCTGTGAATTTAGGGGCAGGTATCTGTGAGTTTCCTGCATTGTGCAGGGGGTTGGACTAGATGACCCTAGAAGTCCCTTCCAACTCTATGATTCTGTGAGATATAAAACTTGTGATTGACATCCAGAGGGCACAGAGAGGGGTCATCAAAGCTGGGATTTGGGGGGTCAAGGCAGCAAAGTTGAGAAATTTGAAAACATCATGGCAGCAGAGAGAGAATATACAAGTGCACCGCAGTTGAAGTTTCTAGAAAGTTAAGTTCACGTGTAAGAGGAAGGTTGCCAAACTCCAGGTGGTGGCTAGACATCTCCGGGGATTACAATTTGTCTCAAGGCAACCGAGATGAGCTCACTTGGAGGAAATGGCCATTTTGGTGGTTGGGTTCTATGACATTGAGCCCTACTGAAGTCCTTCCCCTTCCTAGTCACACTACCTCCCAAATCTCCAGGAATTTACCAACCCAGAATGGGACAGCCCTATATGATGAGGTGTTAAGAGAAAAGTATAAGCCTGGTTTTGTGTGCAGGGTGAAGGGGCGAGATATAGGCTGCCATTGGAGTATTGCAGCTATGTGAACAAAAGATGCTGAAAGCTAGGGTTTAGGAGTGTCAATGTTCATTTGGGGCATGACAGTCTCCCAGAATTACAGCTGATCTCCAGACAGTAGAGATGAGTTCCCCTGGAGAAAATGGCTGCCTTGAAGGGTGGTCTTTATGGCATTATAACTACCGAGCTTCTTCCCCTCCCCAAGCCCTCCCATCCCCTAGGATCCACCCCCCAAATCTCCAGGTATTTCCTAACCTGCCAATATCACCATCATCATCTTCAAAGCATCTATTTTCTACAGGGCAATTACTCAGTCTGGAAATAAAATGTAATTTCAGGGGATTTCCAGGTCCCACCTGGAGGCTGGCATCCCTAAGTTTGGGAAATGGCATAAGGCAGACCGGTAAGCCCTTTTCCAGCATGACATGTGTGTCATATACAGACGACCTGGATGGCCCAGGCTAGCCCCATCACAGAAGCTAGGCAGGGTGAATTGGAGACCACCACAGAAGCTCAGGGTTGCTATGCAGAGGCGGGCAATGGCAAGTCAGCTCTGAACATCTCTTACATCAAAACCCCTCTGGGGTCACCCTAAGTCAGCCGTGACCTGATGTCACTTTCCTCCACTATGCAGGCATGCTCCCTAACTGATAATTTGAGGCAAAATTGCACGTTGGAGGCTCTAAACTGCACATCTGAGGAATTTTTTCCCCCTGATTCTGCCCATTTATGGGAATGAGTCACACTCTTCCTGGTCACTCTCATATTTTCAAATTTCTTCTGCTGCAGGGGAGAAAAGGGATTTAAGAGCGTGGCTTGCAGGAGTCTGCAGAAGCAAACCTTTTGTGGCACCACCAAAAGCCACCACTTAAAAAAAAAAATCTCCCTGTGTCAGTCCAAATATGACCCCAGCAGACCATTCCTGGAAGTGTTGGGACAGAACGTTTTAAGGCTTTCCGAAACGCATTGACTGCGCTATTAATCTTTCATGATAACAAGTTGTTTCTTTTTAAGCGAGCACAATAACAAGGCCTCTGCGCAGGCCCATGTTCACCAAATGTTGAGCATGGTGCATTCAGACATCCATGACTTTCTCAGCTAAGGAGCAATCCTAGCATGAGCTACGGTTGCCAGCCTTCGTGCAGACACTGGAGATCTCCCAGAGTTACAACCAACCAGCTTAGGGTTGCCAATCCCCAGGTGGGGGCAGGAGATCCCCCAGTTTGGAGGCCCTCTCCCCACTTCAGGGTCATCTGAAAGCAGAAGGGGAAAGGAAATATCCTCTAGGCACTCCATTATTCCCTATGGAGACTGATTCCCATAAGGTATAATGAAGAATTGATCCACAGGTATCTGGGGCTCTTGTGGGGGGGTGTCGTTTTTTGAGATAGAGACACCAAATCACCAGTGTAGCATCTAGTGGCTCTCCCCAAAATACCCTCCAAGTTACAAAAGGATTGGACCAAGGGGTCCAGTTCTATGAGCCCCCAAAGAAGGTGCCCCTATCCTTCATTACTTCCAATGGAGGGAAGGCATTTAAAAGGTGTGTAAACATATGAAGCTGCCTTCTACTGAATCAGACCCTGGGTCCATCAAAATCAGTATTGTCTACTCAAACTGGCAGCAGCTCTCCAGGGTCTCAAGCTGAGCTTTTTCCATGCCTATTTGCCTGGACCCTTGAGCCACCATCCCTCCCCTTAAGTGTGGTCCCTTTAAACGCGATAGCCAGAACTCCCTTTGGAGTTCAATCATGCTTGTCATAATCTTGCTCCTAGCTTCACCCCGAATGTCTCCTCACTCCACCCCCAAAGTCCCCAGGTATTTCTTGAATTGGACCCAGCAACCCTAAACCGGCTGTCCTCAGCCCTGGCCCCCACCTGGTGGAACTCTCTGCCAGAGAACATCTGTGTCCTGCATGATTTATTACCTTTCTGCAGGGCCTGTAAGGCAGAGAGGTTCCATCAGGCCTTTGGCTGAGGACAGCGATGGGACAGCAAGCAGTCTGGCACTCTCAGGTTTCCCACCCCTTTACCTGCCCTTTGAGAGGCCTTGGGGAGTTTCAGTTTTTAACTCAAGTTACTCACTGCCTTGGAACTGTGTTTTATCGGAGCTGTACTCTGTTCTGATATCGGTCATTTAAATTAATTTAGATTATTGTGTTTTTACTCTGATGCAGGGGAGGGTTGCCTAAAAGTCCAAATAATAAATCAATAAATAAAATCTCCAGACCAGAGAAATCAGTTTCCCTAAAAAAAAAAAAAAAGGCTGCTTTGGAGGGTGAGACTCTTTGGCTTTATACCCCACTGAGGTTCCTCCCTTCCCCAAACCCTGCCATCTCCAGGCTGCACCCCCAAATCTCCAGGATTTCCTGACCTGAAGCTGGCAACCCTACATGACTGTTTTCTCCCATATGAAGCTTCCAGCTTTGGAGGTGAGAAGAAATGAAGGTCTTTTCTGTAGCCGTGTCAGATCTTTGGGACTCCTTCCTGAGGGATGGTCACCTGCTGCCTACATGGTCATTATTCGTGTGCAACATTTGCAGAGGTGAAAAGAGGACCACCCCATCTTGCCTGATTTCATAACAGCTTTCAGTAGCTAGAGTCTTACCTACACACTGCCAGGGCTTTTTTTGTAGCAGGAACTCCTTTGCATATTAGACCACATCTCCCTGATGTAGCCAATCCTCCTGGAGCTTACAGGGCCTACTGTAAGCTCCAGGAAGATGGACTGCATCAGGGAGGTGTGGCCTAATATGCAAAAGAGTTCCTGCTACAAAAAAGCCCTGCACACTGCAATCATGACACATTGCTGAAGAACCTACTTGCTGAATGCAGAGTCTAGTCAAGTCTTTAAAGAAGTCTTGCTCCCTGTTGATTTAACAGCCACAGCAGCGTTTCTCCCGTTGGTTAAAGAAATTGGCTTACATTTGTATAAAAGACTTCTTCAGTGCCAGCTGGTATATATTGTGCTCATATTAGTTCTCCTGCCCAGACACTGCTCGTACACAGACCTGCTCAGCAACATCAAGGCAATGATACCATGGCTGTGATCGTACACACTAAGTAATGCACTTTCAATCCACTTTCCAACTGGGTTTTACTGTGTGAATTGGCAAAATCCAGTTGGAAAGTGCACTGAAGGTGGATTGACAGTGCATTATTTAGACTGATTCCCCACTAGCCTTACCCCGCTCTCACTTTCCTCTTCTCAGCAGGGCTTCGGTTGGATTTTACACTATCTGCCCCGGGGCTGCAACTAGCTTTACCTTTTTTGCGCAGCAAACAGAAACCAGTTTTTAGAGGATCTTGCTTGCTGCGTGAAAGAGGCGGAGCGAGTTGCAGCCTCAGGGCAGCTTGTGCGAAATCCGACAGAAGCCCCGCGGAGAAGAGGAGAGTGAGAGTGGGGAATCTGTCTTAGTGTGTGTGATCGCAGCCCATGTGTCCTTGGAATGTGTTCTGGGACTTATGTATAGGGTTTCCAGCTCTGGGTTGGGAAATACCTGGAGCTTTTGGGAGGGGAGTAAGTTGCCAACCTCCAGGTGGCACCTTAAGATCTTCCCCTATTACAGTTGACCTCCAGACAATCAAGATTAGCTCTCCTGGAGAAAATGGCTGTTTGAGAGGGCGGAGTCTATGGCATTACATCTAGCTGAGATCCCTCCCATTCCCATACCTCACCCTTTCCAGTCTCCTCCTCCAAAATCGCCCGGTATTTCCCAACCCAGAGCTGACAACCATTTGAAGAAGTTCCTTTGAATCAAGTCCAGTCTGACCAGCTCCATTTGCAACAAAACGTGACCATCAGCATAGGAAAGGAACAGCTGGAGCTGGTTTGGAAGTTGTCTCCAGCTCCCAAGCCACTGATCAGCCATAAAGCCATATTTATGTTACCATAGTCTTGCAGGATGTTTTTAAGCACTTTTCCTCTTGTTCTCACAGTACTCACTGCTGGCCGTACCTTGGAGAGCCATCCAGGGCCTGACAGTATCCTTGACTGTGACTCCTGATTATAAAGGAGATATCTGCATGAAAGCTTTTCATTGGCTTGTGGGAGGCCAATAGAGAGGCTAGGTTTAGCGGCTACCAGTGTTCCCTCTAAGCTGAGTTAGTGTGAGCTAGCTCACAATTTTTTAGTCTCCAGCTCACACATTTTTGTCTTAGCTCAGGAAGGATAACCCCAGAGCACACTAATGTATGCAAGTAGCTCACAACTTTAATGCCAGTAGATCACAGCTTTAATGGCAGTAGCTCACAAAGTAGAATTTTTGCTCACTAGACTTCACAGCTTAGAGGAAAACACTAGCTACTGGGTCTTATTGCCCCCCAAAAGCCACCGGTTAGTTTCAAAACGAGTGAAACGTAATGGTTTCTCTAAGCGGGCCCTCGATGTCGCATCTGCGCTAAAGCAACGCAACCGTTGGTTTCCCTCGGATTTGATAGCAGGGACCATTCATCTCCCTTCTTGATGGAAAGATTTAATTTGGGCAATTAATGCTCATGAGCGGTCATCATCATTCCTGGGAAATTGAAAGCAATCATCTGATTTCCTTTTTATGATGCTCCAGTAACAAGCCAAGTACACAGGGCTGATTAGATTAGCAAAGGAGAGACATACGTTTTGCTGGTTTTGCTCTTCAGGATTGCAGGCTGCTTTCTAATGATGGCTCCTTGCCACAAATGAAAGTCTGAAAGCTGATCAAAAAACTGAACATCCCTGTGGGCAGAGGACTGAATCAGGCAGGCTCGCTCCATGAGGTTTCATCTGGCAGGGACCTGCTTGCATTTAGGGTGCTAACTGGATTCATAGTAGATTATCTTAGCTCAGGGAACCCCAACATGATGCCCTTGAGCAACATGACAAACCACGGACAACTTTTCTGGTGCTCACCAGGTTTTTAAGGAAGTGGGTGGGACAAGATATGCCTTTTGCCCAGCGAGGTTTCTGATTGGCCGTTGGAAATTTGATTCGCTGTGCAGATTTTTAAAAGGTCCCTTTGGGGAGTGGGGATTTTTCATTGCTTTCTCTTATTTCATTATTGCACCCCCTCATTTTTGTTTTAACCGCCAGACTCTCCCTCCTCCATCACAGTGTGCATAAATATATATCGAGCTAGATTGAAAGTCTCCAGTCTTTTTGCGTTCCAAAAATGAAGCTGTTCCTCATGACTGTGTTTCTCTCCCAGTCCAGAAATCATGGGAACATAAGGGGAAATATTATAACTGATTGCCAGACTGCAAAGGTCAGTTCTCCTAGAGAAAATGGATGCTTTTGGAGATGGATTCTATGATGTTGCACTCTACTGAGCTCCATCCTCTTCCCAAACCCTCCCCAGGCTCCACCCCCAAATCTCCAGGAATTTCCCAATCTGGAGTTGGAAGCCCTGTCTGCTAACACGATCATTGCATGCTAGTTTTAAAGGTGTTATGTGAAATTGTGAGTCTGGAATTCATCAGCCAACTTAATTGATTGAGAGCCACAGACCCCACCTGGGAGGTTGGCATCCCCATGACCACACAGAATAGGTCTCTGCTGGGTCCTACTACAACCCCAGGACACTTGGGGCTCCACCGCTTAGTTAGTCTTCAGGTTGCTGACTTCCATTGGGACCTGGAGTTACAACTGAGCCCAACAACAGAGATCAGTTCACCTGGAGGGAATGGCACCTGCAGACTCTAGGATGTCACATGCCAACTGAGCTCCATCCTGCCCCCAAGCTCTGCCCTCCCTAAGCAGTGCCCGCAAATCTCCAGGCATTTCCCAAGCTGGTGTCAGCAACCCGAGTCACTGTTTGTCCCACTAATATGTAGACAGAAGGGAAGCCCGTGTTTTTATTTTAATTATGTGTTTGTTTATTAAAAAATTAATGTGCTGCCTTTCTACCCCAAAAGGGTCCCCAAGGTGGCGAACAGCAGGCGCTAAAACACTTAAAATGTTACAATGACATTTAAAATGTATATGTAAATATTTAACAATCCAACAAAAAACATACTGACTTAACATGCAGTCATACAGGGATGTTTGGGTGACTTCTCCGGCTTCCTTCCTTCCTTCCTTCCTTCCTTCCTTCCTTCCTTCCTTCCTTCCTTCCTTCCTTCCTTCCTTCCTTCCTTCCATCCATACGCCACCTTTCTGCCCAATGGGAATCCAAAGCAACTCACATCACTCTCCTCTCCTCCAGTTTGTCCTCACCACACCCCTGTGAGGTAGGTGAGGCCGAGCGTGTCTGCCTGACCTAAGGTCACCCAGTAAGTTTCCATAGCAGAGGGAGGATTCTGACTTGGGGCCTCCTCTGCTACACCACAGCGGCTGTCTTTGTAACAGGGAGAGGGTTGTCACTGGAGAGGGTTGCTCGCTAGGGCCTGGCAGAGGCTGCTAGACTCTTTCTGATGCTGAGTGGTGAAAAGGACCAGGAGAGGGAGGCAGAGTACAACACGTAGCTGGGATTGCGAGGCATTCCTTGATGCCTTCAGAACTTCCAGCGGCTGCGTTTATTTCAGGAGATGGGATCCTACTGTATTAGAGATGCCAGCCTTCAGGTGGGACCTGGGGATCCCGCAGAATTACACCTCATCTCCAGATTACAGAGTTCAGTCCCCCTGGAGAAAGTGGATGCTTTGGAGCAGGGGTGTCGAACATTTGTTATGAGGGCCAAATCTGATATAAAAGAGACCTTGTTGGGCTGAGGCATGTCAGATTGGGCTGGGTCATGTGTGTACCTATTTATGATTAGGTAGCAGAGATATAAACTTTATAAAGGACGCAGAGAAACACAAAGTTTTTTTGTTTTGTTTTTTAAATTAAAACATCCTTAAAACATTAGCACTCGTTGGTCTTAAAGGTCTTTCATTGTATTTCTCCCAAGGGAACTAAGCAAAGGAAGCTCTGGCTCTTTCCTTCCTTCCCCAGGGGACCAGGAGAGGGAGGAGCTTCAGCCAATAGAAGGGAGAGAGGCTTGGCTCAGTAGCACGGCTGTATGATTGAGAGAGCCTGGCAAAGCAAGCTATCCCTCTTCTCTCCCCCCAAGGAGGAGCCTCAGCCAATGGAGAAATTAGAGGCTTTGCTCTGTAGCTCCCGTGTGTTTGAGCAAGCCTAGCAAAGCAAGCTGCAATGCAGAAAGAAGCAAAGAGAGGGAGAAGGAAGCAGATGACAGCCAGTTGCTCGGGGGCCTGGTAGGAGCCTTCCAGGGGCCTGATTCGGCCCCCGGGCTGTATGTTTGACACCCCTGCTTTAGAGGGTGGTCTCTGTAGCACTGTACCCCACTTGGGTTCCTATCCTCCCCCGGGTCCATCCCCAAATCTCCAGGAGTTTCCCAACCTGGATCTGGCAACCTTGCCCCCCCCCCCCCCATTCCCCGCTGGTGGCCAAAGGGACCTTGCAACCCTGTGCAATATTTAGGCGTCTACTCCCTGTTTCATTATAGTTTCAAGATGCCAGCATCTGGAGCCACTCCAGGCCAGGTTTGGTGTAAACAAGCCACTATGGAGGACTCTGATAGGCCTCACTTCCCCTGCCTTGTCTTACGCTGTTCGTTCTGAAATAAAGTCTACCCTGGCCGTATTCGTAAGAGTCTTGCAGAGCCATCGTGACACAAAGGGGAGGAACTGCAGTTTTGTATTGTGGACTCTGTTGCCACAGCTGGTGAGGATTAGTAATAGGTCATAAAGCAGCTGCTGATCACCCCCCATCCCACTCCCCCGGGAGGCAAGTACAGGGCGGATCTGGAGTGCCCCTTAGCATTCGTACTTCTCCTCTTGGCAGTTTCTGTCTCTGCCTGCCCTCTTCTAGTGAATGAGCTGTGGTAGGCGCAAGGAGGAGTCACTACCAGTAGGGTTGCCAACCTCCAGGGGGTAACTGGGAAGAAACCTGAAGGCTCTGCATACAAACAACCTCTTAAAGACATCAACCAATTTCTTCCAATAATACACCAAAGAACCTTCAATGCCAGTAATAGTTTTACTGTTGTTCTCAATGTGCCCAAGCACACAGATATCGCTTCAACAAGGAGAAATTTCAATCCCGGCATTTATCTTATTCAAACTTAGTGATATTCCACCAAAGGCAATAATAATAATCCAACTGACATCCCATAATTTTATTCCACGCAACCTGTATAGCAACAGGCAAAACCGGTCTAATGTCCTGTTTTGCACATCAGCTTTTTCCAGCTTCTCTATTCTCAATAGAGAATAGAGAATTTACCTGGATTTGGTCCTAAGTAATGCCCAAGACTTAGTCAGAGACGTAAAACTGATCGCATCGCTTGGGAGCAGTGACCATAACGTTATTGATTTCGCCATTTGTATAAATAGGGAGTTGCCCCAAAAGACCAGCACAACCACGTTTAACTTTAAAAGGGGTAAATTCTCTGAGATTAGGAGGCATGTGAAGAGGAAACTGAAAGGAGAGGTAAATACAGTCAAAACCCTTGGGGAAGCTTGGAAGCTATTTAAAACTACAATCCCAGAAGCTCAGATAAAATATATACCACAATTTAGGAAAGGCACAAACAGGTATAAGAAAAGGCCTGAATGGTTAACAAACAAAGTAATGGAATCTGTAAAAGGTAAGGACCCCTTTAAGCGGTGGAAAGCTAGTCCAAATGAGATTAATAAAAGGGAACACAGGCTGTGGCAAATCAAATGCAAAACTGTGATCAGGCAGGCAAAAATGGACTATGAGGAGCATATTGCAAAAAACATAAAGACCAACAATAAAAATTTCTTAAACATAAGAACATAAGAGAAACCATGTTGGATCAGGCCAATGGCCCATCCAGTCCAACACTCTGTGTCACACAGTGGCCAAAAAAATTACACACATACATATATACTGGCCACTGTGTGACACAGAGTGTTGGACTGGATGGGCCATTAGCTTCTCTTATGTTCTTAATAATTTAACGCACTTTCACTTATTCCACATCACTATCCTTCCCGCTTATCCTTGCACTTGACTCTTGGTTGCTACCAGGGCTTTTTTTGTAGCAGGAACTCCTTTGCATATTAGGCCACACACCCCTAATGTATACAATCCTGCAAGAGCTTGCAGTAGGCTCTGTACTAAGAGCCTTGTCAGCTCTTGGAAGATTGGCTACATCAGGGGTGTGTGACCTAATATGCCAAAGTTCCTGCTATAAAAAAAACCCCTGGTTGCTACAACCTCCAGGGAGTAGCTGGTGATCTCCTGGGATTGCAATTAATCTCCAGACAACAGAGATCAGTTCACCTGGAGAAAATGGCTACTCTGGAAGGCGGATTCTATGGCATTATACTTCATTGAAGCTCCTCCCCTCTGCAAACCCCACTCTCTTTAGGCTCCACCCCCCTTCCCTATTTCCACATATTTCTCAACCTGGATCTGGCAGCCCAAGCTATCAGGGTTGGCAAGGGAGACTGGACTAGGGTTGCCAGATTCTGCCTTGGAAATTTGAAGTAGAGCGTGGGGAGGACAGGGTTTGGGGAGGGGAGGAAACATAATGCCATAGAGTCCACTCTCCAAAACACCCAGGGGAGCTGATCTCTTGTCCTCTGGAAGTGAGTTGTAATCCCAGGAGGTCTCCAGCCCCCACCTGGAGGTTTGGCAGCTCTAGACTGAGCCCAGAAGAGGAAGGGGAGATGAGTGAACAGTGGGGGAGGCACTATGGGCATGTTGCCTGTAGACTCCCTTGTGCCTTCCTTTTCATCCCACTGTTGGTGAAGTTCCACATTCACACCCTTCCACAAAATTTACTTCTTTGTTTGTCTGGGAGATGTATGACTCACTCAGCAACAAACCCCTCACCAAGGGAGTTACAAAGCATAATCGAAACCACAAAATCAATACTACAATTTGCAATTTAATGCCTTTTTATACTTTAGGTGGCGGCGCTCTTTATCAGCCAAAATAACATCATAAGGCATTAATTTTACTGGGAAAGTCAGATGCAAATAAATTTTTTTTAAATAGACTTAACATTGTTGTAAAGACTTCCTGGATCACTTTGAGTGAACCCAATTGGAGCACCAGTTTTTGTGGAGCTGCAAAAATTCCTACTTTATGTCTCTCCCTTCTTCCTGGAATGCAAGATGCTATCCAGAGATTTCCCAGGAGATCTCCTAACCATACAGTGGCCTGATCCAGATCTGCTTTGGTGTAGCGGTTAAGTGTGTGGATTCTTATCTGGGAGAACCGGGTTTGATTCCCCACTCCCGCACTTGCAGCTGCTGGAATGGTCTTGGGTCAGCCATAGCTCTTGTAGGAGTTGTCCTTGAATGGGCAGTTTCTGTCAGAGCTCTCTCAGCCCCACTGCCTCACAGGGTGTCTGTTGTGGGCCGGGGGGTAAAGGAGGTTGTGATCCGCTCTGAGACTCTGATTCAGAGAGAAGGGCAGGGTATAACTCTACGGTCTTCTTCTAAAGAAATGTCTCAGCAGCAAAATCCGTTGAGCAAAGGTGGCTAACAGGTGCAGACAGGTGAAGTGTTTTCGACCCTCTCAAGAATTACTCGCATATTAAATATTTTTGCGTCTAAGTCTGTCTGCTCCTGGAATAAAGCACCCCTGCTCAGTTGACGTTTTAGTATCTGTTGCAAAGGACTTCATTTCGCTTTGTTTTTTGAACCAGTGGCTTGAACAGCCTTGACCGCAGTCATGTCACCTCCAAGAGCTGAAAACCATGGAAACCGGAGAATGAAAAGATCCAGCTGCTTTGATGCTGTTGTTTTTTTTAATGGTCTGGAGCCCCCACAAAAAACACCGAGGCTGGCTTTTTTTTGGAACTCATTAAGATCATGTTCTTCTGTCTCAAGATGCAGCCTTCTAGCAAAGAAAAAAAGTGTTTAAACTTAGGTCCCTGTAAATTGTTCTCTGAAAAACTTTAGCACCCCATCTCTCTTCTGGCTCTGGTTTATCAGGCATTTCTTAGCTCTTTGCAATAGCCTTTTCACAGCAGGAAGTTTTTAGACTTGAAACACACCTGGGTGCAAAGACAGACATCCCCGTGGCTGCAGCTGAATGGCCAAAGGGAGCCATTTATTCATTTTTATTGTTTCAATAATTACTAATGGGTTGCCAACCTCCAAAGGGGTGGCTGGAGATCTGATCTCCAGGCCACAGAGATTTCGCCTGGAGAAAGCGGCCACTTTGGAAGGTGGACTCTATGGCATTGCACCCCCTGAAGTCCCGCCTCTCACCCAAACCCTGCCTTCTTCAGGCCCCACCCCCCAAATCTCCAGGTATTTCCCAACCCAGAGCTGGCAGCCCTAATTACAACCCTCAAACAGAAAAGAAATAAAGCTATAATAACTACAATAGCAATGGTGGCGAGTCTACACATTTGTTGTTGTTCAGTTGCACAGTCGATTCCGACTCTTTGCGACCCCATGAACCAAGTCTCGTCAGGCCCTCCTGTCTTCCACCATCCTCCAATGTCTGCTCAGATTCGTGGTAGTTAAATCAGTAATGCTGCCCAGCCATCTCATCTTTTGCCGTCCCCTTCTTCTTTTGCCTTCTGTCTTTTCCAGCATCAGGGTCTTCTCCAATGAGTGCTCCCTTCTCAGTTGGTAGCCAAAGTATTTGAGCTTCAGCTTCAGCATCTGACCTTCCAGGGAACAGTCAGGGTTGATTTCCCTTAGGACTGACTGATTTGATCTTCTTGCAGTCCAAGGGACTCTCAAGAGACTTCTCCAGTACCACGGCTTGAAAGCATCTATTCTTCTGCGCTCAGCCCTCCTTATGGTCCAACTTTCACAGCCATACATTACTACTGGGAATACCATCACTTCGACTATACAGACTTTCTTGGCAGGCTGATGTCTCTACTTTTTATTATACTGCCTAAGTTCGCCATAGCTGTCCTCCCAAGGAGCAAACGTCTTTTAATTTCATGGCTACAGTCTACACATAAACCTCCATAAATCCCCCCTGACCCAATATCCAGCCTTGTCTCATTCTAAGTAGCGCTTGCTCTGACACTCACATGAATTGTCTTTAAAAAGTCCCGCCCCTTTTTAGAGCCGCCCTGCTCCTGCTCCGGCGGGGAGGGCGGGATATAAATAAAATGTATCATTATTACTATTATTATTAGAAGTCATTGTATATTCAAATGCCTGTGCATTTAATTGAATACATCTCAGATGACTGATTGCTTTAATTAAGTGACAACCCAGCACCAAATAAGACCTACTGAATAAAGGTAAAGGTAGTTCCCTGTGTAAGCACCGGTCGTTTCCAACTCTGGGATGACATCGTATCATGACGTTTTCACGGCAGACTTTTTACGGGGTGGTTTACCATTGCCTTCCCCAATAATCTACACTCCCCCCCCCCCAGCAAGCTGGGTCCTCATTTTACCCACCTCCGAAGGATGGAAGGCTGAGTCAACCTTGAGCTGGCTACCTGAACCCAGCTTCTGCCAGGATCGAACTCAGGTTGTGAGCAGAGAGCTTGGACTGCAGTACTGCAGCTTTACATCTCTGCTGAATACAATGGGTGTGTAGGGTTCTGCCTCCCAAAATCACCCAAAGGAAGATCTCCTTCTGAAAAACAAGGTTGCTTTTAAAAGCTCACATGCCTTTAAAAGAGTATTAAAAGGTAATTCATGCATCCATTCAGAGCAGGGGAGCAATCAGCATCCCTCAGTTTGGTTTCTTACCTTTTATAGTATCTCTGACCCGGACTTGACCTCCGATCCCTGGGACATCTGGCTGTAACGGTTCCATTTTTATTGGTTGAACAAATCCTCGTAAAAGATAATTGTGGGGGAAGATGATCTGGAACTCCCATACTTCAAACGATTTCCCTCCTCAGAATAACAGGCACTCAATCGAACACTCTCTAATATTTCCTTTGGGGCTTTTCCAAGCCAATGCCTGTCTTGAGCTTCCCAGGGAACAAAATGAGAAATTGACTAATAAAAAAAAAATCAGTATTGTCGCCTTGTTAATAACTCATTTTGCCCTTTGCTGTCAGAGGAAGCCAGTGCCCTGCTCCTCTGTTCGAAAACTCATCAGGAGCAATGACCTTTGTGTCAAGAAAAATTACTCCATATGGTAATGTAATCACAAAGAAGAAATATTATTCTCCTGTAGATTATCCTTTCCAGAAATCTTATTAGGGGAGTCGTCAGAGAGGAGGAGCTCTACTATCCCAGATTGTCAATCCGACTGCTTCTTTTCTTTCAATGGGGGGATTTGCTTGCATTAGGGGGATGTTATACTTTAAAGGTCCATTCGGTAATTCTGAATGGCAGCAGAAGAGAAGCGAAGGTTCCATTCACACAAATATGAGTGGAAGTGGAAGCGTTATGGTCAGATGCTTCCATTACACTTAGATCCAGATGAAAATGTGTGGTAGAATCTAGCTTCCAGGTGATGGCTGGAGATCCCCCAGGATTACAACCAGTGTTCCCTCTAAGCTGAGTTAGGGTGAGCTAGCTCACAGATTATTAGCCTCCAGCTTATGCATTTTTGTCTTGGCTCAGGAAGGATGACCCCAGAGCACAATAATTTATGCAGTAGCTCACAACTTTAATGCCGGTAGCTCACAAAGTAGCATTTTTGCTCACAAGACTCTGCAGCTTAGAGGAACCATTGATTACAAGGCAATGGAGAAAATGGCTGCTTTGGAAGGTGGGACTCCATGTCATTGTACCCCATTGAACTTCTCTCTTTCCTTCCCCAAGGCCTGCCCTCCCCAGGCTCCATCCTCATAATCTCCAGGTATTTGCCAACTTACAAATTGTGTTGATAGAGGCAATGCCTCAGTCTGGTTGTAGGTTCATCTCCAGATGAAGGCTCTCAGGCCTGGTCTCAACAGGCAGCGGAGTGAAGTGGTCATGAGGTGGCAGGCAAGTGAGAGGGTAAAATGGACTCTGCTACAGACTGCCAGTCAGGGATTGTATGTTCCCCTTAGGTTCCCTAATGTGAACAATCCCTGCAAGTGGGAAAGAAGAAGATGATGATGATATTGGATTGATATCCCACCCTGCACGCTGAATCTCAGAGCAGTCACAATCTCCTTTACCTTCCCCCTACCCCCACCCTGTGAAGTGAGTGGGGCTGAGAGAGCTCTTACAGCAGCTGCCCTTTCAAGGACAACTCTTATGAGAGTTATGGCTGACCCAAGGTCGTTCCAGCAGGTGCAAGTGGAGGAGCGGGGAATCAAACCTGGTTCTCCCAGATAAGAGTCTGCTCATTTAACCACTACACAAAACTGGCTCCCTTTAAACTACTTTAAAGGTCCATTTGGTAATTCTAAATGACAGCAAAAGAGAAGCTAATGTTCCATTCACACAAAGATGAGTGGAACTGGAAGCATTATGGTCAGAATGCAAAGCGATGCACAGGCAAAGCTGTAGCTCAGAGGGTTTTTTTTTTTAATTTCCAGGGGTTTTTTGTGGAGGAAGGGGAGAATTAAGAGTAGGGTGGCCAACCTCCAGGGGAGGATCTCCTGGAATTACAATCAATCTCCAGGTGACAGAGATCTGTTCCCCTGGGGGAAATGGCTGCTTGGGAGAGTGGACTCTGTGGCATTGTACCTTGCTGAGACCCCCCTCCCTCCCCCAAAACCTGCTCTTTATACCAAAATCTCCTGGAATTTCCCAACCTGGAGGTGGCGACCATAAAAGAACATGTACTTCAGAGCTGAGAACCCAGACTAAATGAGATCCACTGGAGAAGGAAATTGCAAACCACTCCAGTATCCTTGCCAAGAAAACTCCATGAACAGAAACAAAAGGCTAAAAGATATGGCGCTGGAAGATGAGCTCCTCAGGTCAGAAGGTGCCCAATATGCTACTGGGGAAGAGCATTCAAGTAACCCCAGAAAGAGTGAAGCGACTGGGCCAAAGCCGAAAGGACACCCAGCTGTGAATGTGTCTGATAGTGAAAGAACAGTCTGATGCTGCAAAGAACAATACTGGAAGATCTATGAATCAAGGTAAGCTAGGTGTGGTCAAACAAGATGGCAAGACTGAACATTGACATCTTGGAATCAGTGAACTAAAATGAACGGGAATGGGTAAATTTAATTTAGAGGATCACTACATCTATTATTGTGGGCAAGAGTCCCGTAGAAGAACTGGTGTGGTCTTTACAGTTAACAAGAGAGTGAGGAAGGCAGTAATGGGATACAATCTAAAAAATGACAGAATGATCTCGGTCCATATCCAAGGCAAACCATTCAGTATCACAGTAATCCAAGTCTATGCCCCAACCACTGATGCAGACGAGGCTGAAGTGGACCAGTTCTATGAAGATCTACAACACCTTCTAGAACTAACACCAAAAAAAGATGTCCTCCTCATCATAGGGGACTGGAATGCCAAAGTAGGAAATCAAAAGGTGACCGGAACAACTGACAAGTTTGGCCTTGGAGAACAAAATGAAGCCAGGCAAAGGCTAATAGAGTTTTGTCAAGAGAACAAGCTGGTCATAGCAAACACCCTCTTCCAACAACCTAAAGGCGACTCTACACGTGGACATCACCTGACAGGCAACACAGAAATCAGATTGATTATATACTCTGCAGTCAAAGATGGAGACGCTCCTTACAGTCAGCAAAAACAAGACCTGGAGCTGACTGCGGCTCAGATCTTGAGCTACTCATAGCAAAAGTCAGGCTTAAACTGAAGAAAACTGGGGAAGCCATTAGGCCATTCAGGTTTGACCTTGATCATATCCCTTATGAATATACAGTGGAGGTGAAGAATAGGTTTAAGGAACTAGAGTTGATAGACAGAGTGCCTGAAGAACTATGGACAGAGGTTCATGACATTGTACAGCAGGCAGCAATCAGCACCATCTCAAAGAAAAAGAAATGCAAGAAAGCAAAGTGGCTGTCTGATGAGTCTTTACAAATAGCTGAGGAAAGAAGGAAAGCGAAAGGCAAAGGTGAAAAGGAAAGATTCACCCAACTGAATGCAGATTTCCAGAAAACAGCAAGGAGAGAGGCCTTCCTAAAGGAACAATTCAAAGCAATAGAGGAAAATAATAGAATGGGAAGGACAAGAGATCTCTACAAGAAAATTGGAGAAATCAAGGGACCGTTTCGTGCAAAGATGGCCATGATAAAGGACAAAAATGGAAGGGACCTAACAGAAGCAGAAGAGATCAGGAAGAAGTGGCAAGAATACACAGAAGAACTATACAAGAAGGATCTCAATGTCCCGGACAACCATGACAGTGAAATCGATGACCTTGAACCAGACATCCTGAAGTATGAAGTCAAATGAGCTTTAGAAAGCATTACTAACAACAAAGCGAGCGGAGATGATGGTATCCCAGTTGAGCTATTCAAAGTCCTAAGAGATGATGCTGTTAAAGTGATGCACACATTATGTTAACAATGTGTATGTGTTGTGTTTGGAAAACACAACAGTGGCCACAGGATTGGAAAAGATCAGTTTATATTCCAATCCCAAAGAAGGGTAATGCCAAGGAATGTTCAAACTATCGCACCATTGCACTCATTTCACATGCCAGCAAGGTCATGTTAAAGATCCTACAAGCTAGGCTTCAGCAGTATGTCGATCAAGAACTACCAGAAGTTCAAGCTGGGTTTCGGAGAGATAGAGGAACTAGAGATCAAATTGCCAACATTCGCTGGATTATGGAGAAAGCACGGCAGTATCAGAAAAACATCTATTTCTGCTTCATTGACTATGCTAAAGCCTTTGATTGTGTGGATCACAACAAGCTGTGGCAAATCCTTAAAGGGATGGGAGTACCAGACCACCTCACATGTCTCCTGAGAAACCTGTATAAGGGTCAAGAAGTAACTGTCAAAACGGGATATGGAACAACTGATTGGTTTAGAATAGGAAAAGGAGTTCGACAAGGATGTATATTGTCACCCTGCTTATTTAATTTATATGCAGAGTACATCATGCGGAATGCTGGCCTGGATGAAGCACAAGGCGGAATTAAGATTGCCGGGAAAAACATCAACAACCTCAGATATGCAGATAACACTACTCTTATGGCAGAAAGTGAGGAGAACCTAAAGAACCTCTTGTTGAGGGTGAAAGAGGAGAGCACAAAAGGAGGCTTGAAACTCAACATCAAAAAAACTAAGATGATGGCTTCTGGCCCCATCACACCTTGGCAAATAGAAGGGGAAGACACGGAAGTAGTGACAGACTTCACATTTCTGGGATCCAAGATCACTGCAGATGGTGACTGTAGCCATGAAATTAAAAGACATTTGCTCCTTGGGAGAACAGCTAAGGTGAACCTGGGCAGTAATAAAAAGTAGAGACATCACCCTGCCAACAAAAGTCCATATAGTCAAAGTGATGGTATTCCCAGTCATAATGTATGGCCGTGAGAGCTGGACCATAAGGAAGGCCGAGCACAGAAGAATAGATGCTTTCAAGCTGTGGTGCTGGAGAAGACTCTTGAGAGTCCCTTGGACTGCAAGAAGATCAAATCAGTCAGTCCTAAGGGAAATCAACCCAGACAGTTCCCTGGATGATCAGATGCTGAAGCTGAAGCTCAAATACTTTGGCCACCAAATGAGAAGGGAGCACTCCCTGGAGAAGATCCTGATGCTAGGAAAGACAGAAGGCAAAAGAAGAAGGGGACGGTAAAAGATGAGATGGCTGGACAGTGTTACTGATGTAACAAACACAACTTTGAGCAGACTTCGGAGGATGGTGGAAGACAGGAGGGCCTGGCGTGACTTTGTCCATGGGGTCGCAAAGAGTCGGACTCGACTGTGCAATTGAACAACAACTTCAGAGCTGCAGTCTGAAGCAGTACATTAAATTTTACCTTCTCACGGGGCTTTCTTTTGTAGCAGGAACTCCTTCGCATATTAGGCTACACACCCCTGATGTAGCCAATCCTCCAAGAGCTTCCAGGGCTCTTCTTACAGGGCCTACTGTAAACTCCAGGAGGATTGGCTACATCAGGGTTTGTGTGGCCTAATATGCAAAGAAGTTCCTGCTACAAAAAGAGCCCCTCTCTCATCCTGCATCTGAAGGCCAGGCATCCGTTAGCAGGTGTTCCAGTATGGAAAGACCTTTCTCAACTTGAGACCCTAGTGAACAACATTTGCAGTACACAAGACTGACTATTATAATTATTTTATTTATTATTTACTTCAATGGAACACAAAGCAACTTACAACATTCTCCTCTCCTCCATTTTATGCTCACCCCACAATGCTGTGAGGTAGGTGAGACTGAATGTAGATGACAGGCCCAGGGTTACCCGGCATGGTTCCAGGGCAGAGCGGAGATTTGAACTTGGGGGTCCCAGGTCCTAATCCAGTACTCTTAACCACTACACCACAGTGGCTCTTGTTCAGCTAGCACAAGCATCTCTCACACTAGAGGGAGCATCATACGCTTGGGGGGAGGAGGGTGATGTAAAGTTCTGCCATAGCGTTTTAGTGAGTAATAAAACAGAATAATTTATGATAACTTTTATAATATCCTTTTCTTTGGGATTTGAAGAGGCTTTATTGCCCTGCAGTGTACTCAATTTTACTCTTAATAATATTGATATTACTGTAGATGTCTAGCCATATTCTTAGCAGGCCCTTTGATTTGGAGTAGGGTTTATGCTTTAATGTAGCTGATGCCATAATAACCAAGATTTATGAAGCCATTATACAATAATTATAGTGCCAGCCAGAAACATACATGGCCTGCTTTTAAAAAATATCCACTCAACCCTAGAGTCCAGTCACACTCTCTCGGCCTGACTGACCTCACAAGGTTGTTGTGAGGACAAAATACGGCAGAGGTGAACAGTGTGCTCTGTCCTTTGTTCCTCAGGAGGAAAATAGTATTAAAAATATGCTAGAAACAGAATTGGAAACAAGGTAAAGATTGGGTTGCCAACTTCCAAGTGGTGGCAGGAGGTCTCCCGCTATTACAACTGATCTCCAGGTGACGGAGATCAGTTCACCCAGAGAAAATGGCTGCTTTGGAAGGTAGACTCTATGGCATTGTACCCCACTGAAGTCCCTCTCCTCTCCAAACCTCCACCCTCTTCGTGCTCTATCCCCAACATCTTCTGGCATTTCTCAACTTGGATTTGCAACCCTACTGGTGTAATTGATTCCTGCAGCCAGTTTGGTGTAGTGCTTAAGAGCGGCAGACTGTACTCTGGAAAACTGGGTTGGATTCCCCACGTTTCCACATGCAGCCATCTGGGTGGCCTTGGGTCTACCACAGTTCTCTCAGAGCTGTTCTCCCAAGAGCAGTTCTCTCAGAGCTCTCTCAGTCCCACCTACCTCATGGGGTGTCTGTTGTGGGGGAGGAAGGGAAGGAGATTGTAAACTGCTTTGAGACTCCGAGTGAAGGGCAGGATATAAATCCAATCTCCTCTTCCTCCTCCTGTGTTCTCCTGCTCCTCACCCCTTTCTCCAAGATGAAGTTAGCCAAGGCTGATGATTGTGGGGTCGACATCATAAATCACTTCAGGCCTTGGCTCAGTGAAAGAGCATCTGCTTGGCATGCCTTGACAGACCAGTGGGTTTGACTTGTTCTAAGGCAGCTTCATATGTGTTCTTGTGCCAAGTTCCACACCTGAGCATGATGTACTGCCAGCCCCTGGTGCCGCCTTGCTCATGCTATTTCTCCGCTTGGCAATTTCTGCCTCTTTTGAAGCAGACAAGTGAACAGCAATAGAAGAAGCAGAATACCTTTCTCCTCATCCTCACCCTCTGGGCAGCAAGAGCTACTGGGTCGAGAAGGGGAGAGGGTAGTAGCAAGGAAAGTGACTCATTTGAAGTGGGAAATCCCACGGAGTTCATCTTGCCCAGTGGGCTTCCCAAACCAGATACTCCACTCTTGCTCTAAACGCATTTAGGATTCAAAGGAGGAAGAGTAAGTGCTCAAATATCTAATGAAGGCTGCCACGCCGGACATTTATCATGGCAGATTTGCCCACGTGGCATATCTGCCTCCAGTAGATTAGAGGCGAATCCATTTTGAAAATTCTGTCAAGGTACCTCAATGGCCCAGAAATGGAAAATTGCTTTCTGACTTTGTCGTTATAATTTTGAGCCCTGCGTAGTTAAAAGGTAATTGGATTTGAGAAATAAAAGTCACACCAAGACTGATGACCCACCATTCTAGAATTAAGGATGTGGCAAGATACGAGTTGTAGGCTCTGTCTGCGTATGGGCTGTAACACGAGCAGCCCATTTAATTCATTTCCAATTGTAACCGAATGAAGTCTGAATATGTATAATGGAATTGTATGCACACTTCCGTCTTGCTTACTCTCGCTTCCCTCTTCCGGCCATTGATGGAGACCAAGAGGGGAGATGATAGTTGGGCCATGTAGACTTATGTAAAGGGGTGCACATTCCTTCCTTCTTCTTTTTCTAGGCCCCTCACTAGAACAATGCCACATCCAAATGCCAGCCTTTACATTTCCATTATCCAGAAAATTAATACGCGGCCCAAGCAGTGGATATGTGAATCCTTGATTTTTGATGTGAGGCACTGGTCCTTTTCATGTGTTCAATAAATTAAGCACATTTTTATCCCGTCTCATCCGCCATGGAGCTCAAGGGAACCAGGTTTTGAATAACCCAACTTAGTGGACGTTGAAGAGTTAAACCTTCTCTTCCTTCCCTGCACAGTCCCAAAGCAAATTAAAGCAGTATGAGCCTAGAATTTTCATTTTATGGATGGATGGAGATACGTGGTTTTCATCATGCCTGTTTGAGCCCTTATAGAATCATAGAGTTGGAAGGGGCCATACAGACCATCTAGTCCAACTCCCTGCTCTATGTAGAATCAGCCTAAAACATCTTATCCAAAGGCTTTCACTGGTTTCCGGTGACTTCAGTTCACAGTACTGGCTTTTAACCTGCTAAGCCTTCAGGTGATCAAAGTACCTCAAGGACTGCCTTTTCTCTTCTTCTGCCACTGGAGACCACTGGTTTATACCCTGGGGACCACTGTTTTTAACCAATGCTTGGTGAATCCCCGCAGTTAGCAGTTTTCATAGGGTTTTTTTTTTTATAGTTTTCAGTTGTGTTAATTGATTTCATCATTGCTGTTCCAGTGCATTTTGTAAACCGCTTTGAAGGCATCATGGATTACAACAGAACAAAGAATTATTTCTGTAACAAGGCCAGGAACACATGGGATGTTTTACAGATTATTCAAATAAATGAAGGCTGCATTTTTCTGTGGATAAAAAAAAAATGGATTGCAACAGTGGGGTGAGGGTGGGGCTGCCTGGCCCCTGCCCTCAATTCCCGGCAGCTTTTGAGGATGGATCACAAGGAGGGGGGGGGGGGGGGATGGATGTTAACTACTATTGTGATGCCACTTCTGCATTTTACCCAGAAGAGAAATCATGATGTTCTAGGAATTCCCCAAATTTGCCTGGCATAAGAGTCACATTGACTAAATGCCAGATGTTTGAGAGCTGAAAGATGTGAATATCAGATGTGGGAGGAAGGAAGGAAAGTAGATTTGGGGGAGGGAAGAGGGAGGGAGAGGTGGAAAGAAGGCAACTCTAACTTTAAATGCATTCTCCAAGTTGCCAGCTGGCTTGGCTTGGAGAAATGACTTAAAGAGACAAATGCCTTCTCCAAACTGGCCAGCTGGGTGGTTAGGGCTTCAAGAGCCAAGCAATATGTGTGAAAGAGCCACCTGTGGCTCCTGCGCCACAGTTTGGCCACCCCTGCAATAGGATTT
The DNA here is from genome assembly GCF_032191835.1 of Heteronotia binoei. NCBI lineage: Eukaryota > Metazoa > Chordata > Lepidosauria > Squamata > Gekkonidae > Heteronotia > Heteronotia binoei. The sequence goes on from NC_083240.1 coordinate 17,623,714, forward strand.
GCAAAAACTCAGTTTAGCCCTCCTGGCCGGTCCCTGCCCCGAAATCCTCCCTGGGGTTGTCAGCTGTGGCCTGGCTATCCTAATTTGCATTCTCCTTTGTGCGGATTGTGTGCAACAGAAATAAGATTATTTGTCTGTTTTCGCCCTCTCCCAAGTTCTGCCTCCACCCCTGCCCCACTAATTTAAATTGCTTGGATCTATGTCTCATTAATGTTGCTTTGATGAGCAGCGTGTATGGGTGGAGGGGGGATCCTACCACTTCTTGTGTTTCAACCAAATAGGTTGCTATGGTAACTTCTCCCCCCTCCAATAGCTGCTCACGCTGATGAGCTGGCTCTGTCTAATGCCAGCCTTGTTTCTCTTTCCTAAATTAATCACACTTTAAATTAACACGTGGAGTTATGTCATGTCAATTAATCTGCATATTAAGCGGGATATTTGTTTACCTTTGTTTCCTGCCCCCCCCCCCCCGCATCCGCCTGTCCCACAGCGAGTTAATTTACTCTATGAAATGGTGGACTTCAAATGGAGCGGTCATTTCTTGCTAGTTGCGGCTGCAGCTATTTTGCTTCCGTGTTGGAGATAATCAATGTCCAAAATAATTGCTTCTCCGAGGACTGGAGAGGAAGCTGTCTTCAGAGATGTTTTTGGGATTGTAATGAAAAGGTTTCCTGCTTCTCTGGGAAGCACCCAGTTGTGATTGTACTGCCGTGTGGGGGCTGCTAATAGGTGTCTCTTTAGCGCATCTTGGTTTTGTTGCCTTTGCCTCCTTGGTGAGAGTATAGGATAAGCAAATCTTGTGAGGAGAGCCTGGCTGACGAGAGACCACAGGCGCTAAAATCAATGCTCACAGCTTTGCCCAGGAGCCATCTTGGGAAAACTTGGTGGAAGCTGTTTGCAAAATGTTGTCCACAGTTGCCAGCTGTGCGCCAGAAAATTCCTGGAGAGTGGGGGGGGGGGTGTCGAGCCTGGGGATAGGATTGCCAGTGTCCAGGTGATGTAGTGGTCAAGAGCGGGAGAACTGGGTTTGATTCCCCACTCCTCCGCCACATGGCAGCCAGTGGGGTGACCTTGGGCCAGTAGTGGTTCTCTCAGAGCAGTTCTCTCAAGATCCATTCTCTCAGAGCTCTCTCAGTCTCCCCCACCCCCACCTCACAAGGTGACTATAGTGAGGAGAGGAAGGAAAGGCAATTGTATACTGCTCTGAGACTCCTTATGGTAGAGAAAAGTGGGTGTTGGAACCTACTTCTGGTGGCTGACAATTTCCCACAATTACAACTTGTCATTGACAGAGATAAGTCCATCTGGAGAAAATGGCTGCTTGGAGGGTGGACTCTATGATGTTATACCCCATGGATATCCCTCCCCTCCCCAAACCCTGCCTTCTCCAGGGAGCTGTACCACTCCACAAACTGCAATGTGAGTTGGATTCATTATCCAGCTCAGTGTCCTGATTCCCATAGTGACCAACCAGATTCCCAAGAGGGCCCACAAGTAGGAGCAGCAAGGCCCACCCCTCCCCCATTCTTGCCCCCCCCCCAAGCAACTGGCATTCAGAGGTATTTAGTCTCTTGTTTACCAAATATATATCCCGCCTATCTGCCACCAAGACAGTTAACCATTTACTTCATGATAAAATCATGTTTTAAGCTTATTAAGTACACATAGGAAGAACACTGCTGGATCAGATCACTGGTCTTAGTTCATCGTCATCTTACACAGTGGCCAATCAGCAAGCAATGTGCCCTCTAAACTGTGGCGTCTTGGGAGCAAAAATTCTATTTCGTGAGCTACTGGCATTAAAGTTGTGAGCGGGCAATTTGCCTACTGCGTCCATCACTGCATCCTCCTGCAGCGAATTCCACATTTTAATCACTCACTGGGCAAAGAAGCTACTAGCCATTTGGTTCCTTTTAGTCACCATGGCTTGTAGCCATAAATTAGTTTGCTCTAGGGCCATCCTTCCCAAGCTAAGACAAAAATGTACATGTCTGAGGCTACGAAACTGTGAACTAGCTCGCACTAACTCAGCTTAGAGGGAACACTGCCAGCAACAGGGCATAGAGTCTGAGACCTTCCCCTGATGTTGCCTTCTGGCACTGGTATTTAGTGGTTGACTGCCTCTAAACATGGAGGTTCCTTTTAGTCACCATGGCTAGTAGCCACTGAGAAACTTTCCCATGAATCTATCTAGTTGCCTTTTAAAGCTGTCTATGCCTGTGTCCAAGAGCCCCATGGCGCAGAGTGGTAAAGCTCTAGTACTGCAGTCCAAACTCTCTGCTCACAACCTGAGTTTGATCCCTGTGGAAGCTGGGTTCAGGTAGCCAGCTCAAGGTTGACTCAGCCTTCCATCCTTCCAAGATTGGTAAAATGAGTACCTAGCTTTCTGGGGGGAAAGTGTAGATGACTGGGGAAGGCAATGGCAAACCGCCCCGTAAAAAAAAAGTCTGCCGTGAAAATGTCGTGAAAACAACATCACCCCAGAGTTGGGAATGACTGGTGCTTGCACAAGGGACTACTTTTACCTTTTTATGCCTGCGTCCATCACTACATCCGCTGGCAGCAACTTACAAATTTTAATCACTCACTGTGTAAAGAAGTATTTCCTTTAGTCCATCCTGAATCTACTGCTCATCAGTTTCAGTGGGTGCCCTTGAGTTCTAGTATTTTGGGAGAGGGAGAAAACTTTCATGCATTATTTAAAAACAGAATTAAAACGCATGCAAAGACACATATCAATTAAACAGTCAGGAAGGAGGAAACACCAGACAAAACTGAAAAAAGTCTTTCTCATGTCAAAATTTCCCCTCACTTTCTGAGGGACCATTCCATCACCTTCAGTTTGATTTACTTCTGCACACACCGTTTGCCAGAAATGGGCCTATGCTGCCCTTTAACCAAGCCGGAAAAGTAAAGTGTGAATCATTCTTGGTTTCCCAGAGGAGGGAGCTTCACTTAATCCTCTTAAACTGTCTCTCATCAGTGCTTTGCTTGCTTTTGAGTCTCCCCTTTGCCACTCCTGCGGTGACTTTTCAGACAGAAGGAAGCAATATTGATATTCCTGCCACAGCATATTACCTCTGGTTCTGTGGTTCTGCTTCAGCAGGCCTATGTTATACTGGGCTCAGAAGCCTGTGAGAGCAAGGAAGAGCCCAGGAGTGAAGAGAATGCTGTATGCTCATAAGAAATGGATTTGACCAACTACTACTTGGTCAGTCCAGTCCATTTCTTGACCTTGCGTCAGCCACAGTTTCCTCAGAGTTCTCTCAGCCCCACTTGCCTTACGGGGTGTCTGTTATAGGCAGAGGAAGGGAAGGGGATTGTAAATTCACCCAAAGGGTGATTAACATGTGGAATTCACTGCCACAGGGGGTAGTGGTGACTACACGCATAGACAGCTTCAAGAGGGGAATGGATAAGCATATGGAGCAGAGGTCCATCAGGAGTTATTAGCCACAGTGTATTGTTGGAACTCTCTGGGGCAGTGATGCTCTGTATTCTTGTGCTTGAGGGGGGCACAGTGGAAGGGCTTCTGGCCCCACTGGTGGACCTCTTGATGGCACTTGGTTTTTCTGGCCACTGTGTGACAGAGTGTTGGACTGGATGAGCCATTGGCCTGATCCAATATGGCTTCTCTTATGTTCTTATGCTAAACTGCTCTGAGCGAAGGGCAGATTATAAATTCCTCCTCCTCTTCTCCTCCTCCTGGTATTTTTCTTCTTTAGTGGTGCAAGGCAGAGAAAGCCTTAAACTTCTGCCTCTGTTCTCCCTCCCTCACCAGTGTGTCTGCAGGCAGTGTATTCAGGCTGCCTCCTGTCCCTAGAGGGTATCCCTCTGTATGTACTTGCCCCATTCTGGTCTCCGAGCCCTGTCTGCCAGCCAATGTGTGCAAGCAACACACAAGAGGAGGAGGATTTATATCCCGCTCTTCACTCAGAGTCTCAGAGCAGCTTACCATCTCCCTCCTTTCCTCTCCCCTCAACCTGTGAGGTAGGTAGGGCTCTGAGAGAACTGCTCTTGAGAGAACAGCTGCTGTGACTGACAGCCAAGATCACCCAGATGGCTGCATGTGGAGGAGTAGGGAATCAAACCTGGTTCTCCAGATTAGAGTCCACTGCTCCTAACTGCTACAAAGAGAGTCAATGAGGGCAGAGGATTGGATCACCCCCTGTGAGAAGGAAAACTGCTGGTTCAGGGAATTCTGCTATGCTAATCCCTAATACCGCTGAATGATGCCACAATAAGGATTGGAACATGGTGCTCCCGTTTCTCCCCTACTGAGACCTGCAGTTTGAAGCTCACAAGAGGGTCTGTTCTGTGGCTGGAGCTTCTTCTCTAGTCCAGAACCCTGTTGTTTGCTTACAATTGCCCAGTCGAGCATTTAACTGCTGCTCACCACGAATGCTTAGCAGTGATAAGAAGCGCTTGTTTTTCCAGCACTTCCTCTGGGAGAGGAGCCTCAGGTAGATAAACAATTATTTGGCTAGGCAAACATATAATTAAGATCCTAATCAAATATATGCAAAATTGTTATTAGACAAACTTACCCAGGGCCTTGATATTGATGAAAAGCCCCACAATCGCATTCTGAGCGATGGTAATGTTGTTACCTTTGTAATCCCCCAGTAATTGGAATTTAAGTCCCTCCAAGAATAGGTAAATGTTTCGTACTCTGACAAAATGGTGTGAATTGTCCTGCTGCAAATGTTTTGCTTCTAGTTTTGGAGGGATTTGTTTCCTTCTCTCTGTCCTTTAAAAACCTTTATAGCTCACCCTCTTTTTGCCATCCAGTCCCATCGAATCACATCATTGCCAACCCCATGGGTTTTTCAAGACCAGAGACATTCAGAGATGATTTGCCATTGCCTGCCTCTGCATAGCAAGCCTGGATTTCCTTATGGTCTCCCAACCCTGCTTAGCTTCCGAGATCTGATGAGATTGGGCTAGCTTCGGCTACCCAGGTCAGGATCCCTATTTTCTGGAGCATTTTTAATCTTCTTCACAATACCCTTCCTCAGTGAAACTCCTCTTCCCCACTGAAGAAGAAGAAGACTGCAGTTTTATACCCCACTCTTCTCTCTGAATCAGAGACCCAGAGCAGCTTACAATCTCCTGTATCTTCTCTCCCCACAACGGACACCCTGTGAGGTGGGTGGGGCTGAGAGAGCTCTTATAGCAGCTGCCCTTTCAAGGACAACTTCTACGATAGCTATGGCTGACCCAAGCCCATTCCAGCAGCTGCAAGTGAAGGACTGGGGAATCAAACCTGGTTCTCCTAGATAAGAGTCCACATACTTAACCACTACATCAGACTGGCTCCAAAGAACCTCTCCTGGTCAGCCGCAAAATTGAAATGAAGGGCAAGAAATGCCGAAAGGAAGGCAGGGTACAACATTGCCTGTAGCTTGATGCACCTCTTACCTGCCGATACATTAATTTCCCTGTCCCAGTGATCGAGATTCACGTCAGATTCTGAATCCAGATCCAGATCCAAATACTAACCAAGGCCGGCCCTGTTTAGCTTCTGAGATCTGATGAGATAGGGCTAGAATAACTATTCTAGATAGGGCTAGAGATAGGGCTAGAATAACTAGAATAACTAGAGATAGGGCTAGAATAACTATTGCAATATACGACCAGATTCACGTCAGATTCTGACAGTGTGACCTCTGAAGCGTCTGTGGCTCAAACGTTTTTCGCAAGCAGTCAATAGAAGGAACAGCTTAAAGCAGGAAAAGGGATGCAGACTGGAACTTGCTCTCTTTTTTGTTGTAGTGGGTAGCAGCTGACTTTATTTTGGTATTTTTCGTATTTTTCCCCGCAGCATGAAAACTGGGAGCGCACTTTGCTTGTATACTTGAAAAGATTTCCTTCAGAGCAATCTGTTTCAAAGTGCTGAAGTACTTCTGTGTCCGCTTACAAACTGAAAGCAACATCCTCTGGCACTTAAAAAAATGTTCATTTTTTTTAAAATCAAGCACTCAGATATGTTCTGTCCTGACCTGCATGGCCCAAGCTAGCCCGATCTCATCAGATCTCAGAAGCTAAACAGGGCCGGCCCTGGTTAGTATTTGGATAGGAGACGACTAAGGAAGTCCAGGGTTGCTATGCAGAGGCAGCCAATGGCAAATCACCTCTGAACATCTCTTGCCTTGAAAACCATGTTGTGTATACAGATTGCAGCAAATGTATCCAGACCTACCAATTTTGAAACTATATGGTTCCCAATACTCGAATACACCACAAGGAGAAATCCCTACTATTGTTAACAAATGGTATTTATATTGAAAACTTATGATGTAAAATTAGGGGAAAATGCAGCGTATTTTAAGCAATATAAGGGGGGAAATAATTATTTTCTTTTTTTGTTTATTTTGTAATATATATTGAATAGCCGCATAGAATAACTATTGCAATATACGCTTTTATTTGTAAAACTATGAAAAGCCAATAAAATTTTGTTTTTTAAAAAAGCATAATCTGTCACCATAAGCCAACTGTAACTTGATGGCATTTTCCACCACCACCACCACAGAGGTGTCCTAAACTGTACTGCAAATGATTTGCACTTGAGCATTCTTGTGCTGTTTTCCCAGACTGCATTGGAACCGCAGATCTGGCAGAAAAATACGATTAGCTTACAAAAGGAGGTCTTTTCTTGCTTGTCATAAAGCTGCAGGGGTGGTGATGGGAAGGTGGTCTACTATTTATTTATTTACATTATTTATAGTCTGTCTTTGTCACGGGGGCTCAAGGCGGATTACACAGAATAAGTCAATGCAATCCATAGGATGGACAGCCAATGAAACAATGCCATAGGATCTGCACTGTAAATATCTGGAGCCAGGGCTTTTTTGTAGCAGGAACTCCTTTGCATATTAGGCCACACACCCCTGATGTAGCCAGTCCTCCTGGAGCTTACAGTAGGCCCTGTACTAAGAGCCCTGTAAGCTCTTCAAGGACTGGCTACTTCAAGGGTGTGTAGCCTAATATGCAAAGGAGTTCCTGCTACAAAAAAAGCCCTGTCTGGAACCAAACTAGAACACTGGAAAAAGAACTGAAGCAAAGTATTTTAAGAGTTAACATTACACATTAAACCATGTAAAAGGTACATAGTAGGATCCTGCTTATAGGAACAGGTAGAATGAGCTGTATGCAGTATGGGCACCACAGTCTCTTACCTTTACCTAAGTATCTGAGAGCCAGTATGGTGCAGAGGTTAAGACAGGTGGACTCTAATTTGGAGTCCATGAAAAGCCACATCAAAAATGGGGGAGAACAAAGGGCACAGAGAAACAGGGGGAGTCAGAGGGCAGCTTCCAAGTTAAGACAAAGAGAGGCATCCCACTCATGGAGATAACACTTATACACCCTTAGAGTGTTGTAACTCCCCTCAGTATCCAGGTACACAAAGTAGCTCACGCCAACAAATCTTTGGTTTTCCAAGACATGCCAACATATACTAAGTTTAGGAAGAATTGCTTTACAGTAGTCACAATCCTGACTCCTGCACTGTGTGTTTGTCACTGTTCAAGCATAGCATTGAGACTTGGCAACCATCTTTTCCATATTCACAAGACCCCAGCTTCAAAAGGTAGCTTCACGTATCACAAAACCAGACTCTTCTCTTGGGCTTCTTCATTCTCTGTGTCACATAGGCATCAAGGCAATTGTTTGCAATAGAAACGATGGCTCATTTGTTTGTCAAACATGACTTTCACAGCGAACCCCCGAAGCTGAAGAGAACCGACAGAGAATAGTAGGAAGCGTCTCTTTAAAATGGCTTCCCACCCACCCCCCACTGATCTTCAAAGAAATGAAGCTTTTAACACTTATTAGGGGAGTGAGTGTTAGTGACCCTCTACCACTGGCTTGTGTTATTCCTGGAGAATCAACAAACACCTGAGAATGCTAAGCAGAGACCAAAAGAGTCTGAAATTTCAAAGAGCTGACTCAACCAGAGAGGGTGAATGTGGCTTTTTTTTTGGGGGGGGGGAGGGGTTCAGCTGTTGATAAGGCTCAGATGTCTTGATAAGGCTCAGGTATCCATCTCACTTCTTTCCTTCCCAAAGAATACAACTGCATGACTGAGAAATTGGGAAGGCTTTAAGCTGACGAAGCTGTTGTAATGATGAGTTTGGGGGAGGTGTATGAGAGGCCAAGGATCAAATAATATGCAAGCCCCTTCCCCAAAGCTTCAAGTTGGAAAAGTACTTTCACAAAAGAGGTCTGGAAAAAACATGCTGCAGCTGATATGTGGCCTGTGTCTCTGCCCCCATGACATTACATCTCTGTGCTCTACATTTCTCAGCCTCTGCTGTACTTCATTGGCAGCTGGGTGCAACAATAAAGAACCTTCCAGCCCAGTGAAGTCCTATCCTGCATTGTAGATCATTAGATGTTACCAGAACAAGGAGTTTGGGGGAGGATTTAATCAGGTGGATCTTCCCTTGTTATGTGCACTCCAGCTATATCGGGGCCAGTGTTCCCTCTAAGCTGAGTTAGCATGAGCTAGCTCACAGATGAAGGATGACCCCAGAGCACACTAACTTATGCAGTAGTAGCTCACAACTTTAATGCCAATAGCTCACAAAGTAGAATTTTTGCTCACAAGATTCTGCAGTTTAGAGGGAACATTGATCAGGGCTTAAATTTGGATTGGGGTCATGTAAGGAAGAAGAAGATATTGGATTTATACCCTGCCCTCCACTCTGAATCAGAATCTCAGAGCAGTCACAATCTTCTTTACCTTCCTCCCCCACAACAGACACCCTGTGAGGTGGGTGAGGCTGAGAGGGTACTCACAGAAGCTGCCCTTTCAATGTACAAATCTGCAAGAGCTATGGCTGACCCAAGGCCATTCCAGCAGGGGCAAGTGGAGGAGTGGGGAATCAAACCCAGTTCTCCCAGATAAGAGTCCACACACTTAACCCCTACACCAAACAGGAGGGGTGATTAACTTTTTTGCTTCCACACAGTTTTGGGATTTGATCTCCCCTTTTCTGTATGGCCCTGGGACTGTAATTTCCCTTTAAAATGAGGTCCTGGAGATCCATAATGGCCAATTTGACCCTGCGATGCAAGGAGACACAGAGCTGCCACTTTCAGCAGCAGCCATGTTTCAGTAGTAACCTCTCCACCAGCCTAAGTGGTATAGAACTTAGAAAAATCCTTTCATTTAGTTCTGCAAAGTGCCCTAGATGTCGATTAAGCACCAAACATTCTTTCTAATTTGTTCAGCTGAGGGCACAACACCATCACTTCTATACTACCTTTCCCAAGTTGTTTTCAAAATGGACCAAGGAGGCGGGGGTAGTTATCGCTTCCACATGTAGCTTTTGTTCAATGCACATCTAATTTTTTGCATGATTGCCAGAGTCCTGCTTGTCAATAAGAGCTTTGAATCTAATTACACCTTCACTGTGTTCTATTGACTGCATCTCGGAGGCTTCGCTTATTCATACGCTTTGTTTCGCCGTGGAAAGGAGGGTACAGCTTCTCTACAAATTTTGGACTAGGAACTTATATCCACAGATGATTGGCATAAAAATGTTTTTTTTTAACTGTCCTGGTGCTGCAGTTTGATTCTCTTGGCAAATCTGAAAAGCTGGTAACAGAGGAAATGTTGCCACTTCGAGGGATTCTGGAAGATAGTTTGCATCTTTCCATCTATGTACAGAACTGGAGAAAACAAAACACCATGATGGATAGAGATTCAAAAGTGCATGGGTGTATATAGGGACAGATTTTCATGCAAGCACCCAAGTCTGGGGTGGAGATGCTGGATCCAGGATATTCCCATCCTGCATTGTCTACTCAACTATCCATCCCCTGTGCAATCTGGAAATTAAAAAATGGAAGACTGCAGTATCCCATGTGAGAAACATAGCCATGTAATTCAGAACTTCAAATTCTTGGGAGATTTTCAGAGAAGAATTGTGGAGTCTTAGTTTTCAGTACCATGGACAGCAACACCACCATCCCACTGTGGCCCTCACCAGAACTGAAGGATCTCCATGTGCACTATAAATGCTATTGTTATTGATCAAAACTAGTCATAAATCATGAGTATAATGACACTTTCAAAATGTACAGAGTAAGGAAAATTTCTTAAAAGACCAAAGTCTTTACTATACTTCTCCTTTCCTCTGGGCACGTCTCCCAAAGAAAATGAGAAATCACCCTGGAGGCCTTTGAAAGTCTATGGTGATCTCCCATTGCCTGCTGGGAAAGTTGAGTTGAGTTGAGGAGGAGAGTGAAACTTTTTTTGGTGTTTTTGTATTTTTATGTGCATGTGTGTTTGTGTGTGTGTGCACCTGGAAGTCATGGCAACTTCTGGTGACTGACCCCTACTAGGGGCCTGGAGCATATTCAAAGAGGTGGCTGAATAAAGCCCTGCCTCAGCCTCCCAGCTCTGGTATTCCAAGGAGGTCTTCCATCCAAGTACTTGCCAGAGTCGACCCTGCTTAGCTTCCAAGATCTGATAAGATCGGGCTTGTCTGGGCTATCCAGGGCTGGGTGCAAGAGTGTGAAACTTTTTCATGCTCTGTTGAGCCATGCCATTGTTGGTGGAAGGATCTGCACTCCACTCTCTCCCCAGTGCCCTGACTTGGATAGTTTAGGCTAGCCCAGTCTCATCAGATCTTGGAAGCTCAGCAGGATTGCCCTGGTTAGTATTTGTATGGGAGATTTCCAACAAATACCTGGGTTGCAATGCAGAGGCAGGCAATGGCAAACCACCTCTGAATGTCTCTCACCTTGAAACCCCCATAGGGTCACCAGAAGTCAGCTGAGACGTAATGTCACTTTCCACCATGACCTCCACCTCTAGAAGGCAGGGAGGGGGAGCTTGGTATGATGTACTAGGGGCTGAGAATATATGACTTATGCTGCAAGAAATAGGGGCTGAGAATATATGACTTATGCTGCAAGAAATAGGGGCTGAGAATATATGACTTATGCTGCAAGAAATAGGGGCTGAGAATATATGACTTATGCTGCAAGAAATAGGGGCTGAGAATATATGACTTATGCTGCAAGAAATTTTTAATCAGGATCCCCTTAAGAAAGAATCTTCTTTTTGAGTGAAAAAGACTTCTTGGGGCGTAGACATTCTTTATTGGGAGAATTGCCCTTTGATGAAGTTAACCTACCTGACGAAGGGCTCCGTTCTTGAAATACACAGATAGCTGGAAATCATGTTGTATCATATACTACATGGATTTATAGCATACTTACAACACGTGAGGATGGAAGGCTGAGCCACCAAGAGAATTGTGTGCTATTGCTTTAAGGACTTGACTGTTTGGACATTTGGATTTGATTTAACAACATAACACCTACAGCGAGGGGTCTGTCTAGCATTCGGTATATTTATTATATCGCCTGTATAATTTGAGGAGCATTTTCTGAATATAGTCATTTACATAACCTAAGCGTAGCATCTTACCGAATACAGTTATTTTGTATTTAAAAGGTGGCTCCTTATCTGTGTTCTCCTATTTTTGGCTTTGGGCCTTTTTTTGTAGCATGCTCTTTTTTTGAGCCAGGAACTCCTTTGCATATTAGGCCACACACCCCTGATGTAGCTAATCCTCCTGGAGCTTACAGCAGGCCCTGTACTAAAAGCCCAGTAAACTCTTGCAAGATTGGCTACATCAGGGGTGTGTGGCCTAATATACCAAGGAGTTCCTGCTACAAAAAAAAGCCCTGCATATGTGGTTGGCTATTGGAAGTCATTTTGTTCAAGACATCTTGAAACTTGAACCCAGCCCTGTTGACACCTTGAAACATGGCTCTCCAGACTACCACTTCCACCACGCCTTATGTCTGGCCCCAGACTCTTTCCTTGCAGTTGTCTTCGGCAGAGATGTATTTCATATGCCTAGCAGAAAGCAATTTCCTCTCCCCTCTGTGTGTCCTTCAACCTTTTGATTTATTCTGTGATCCAGCCTAATCCTAGGAGGGCGAAGAAGAAGAGCCAACTGGAGCTGGCCTGTTTTGGATTTCCTGGGTCAGCTGCACTGCTGAGGACCATTTAGCCGAAGACCTACTTTGGTGTCACAGATTCATCCTGAAGACTGAGAACAGGAAAGGAAACTGGCGTTCTTCAGAGTTTCTGCAGCGAGTGGACTTTTTCTCTGACTAAGTCTTGCAAATTATACTTGAGGGCCCAGACAAGGCATGCTTCTGAAATTCTCCTCATTTAAACTACTTCTTTGAATCTGGAGTTTTATGAATGTATGAGCCATCAGGTTGCGATCGACTTATTGCAACCCCAGCAAGGGACTTTCGAGGCAAATTAAGAAGCAGTGGTTGGCCATTGCCTTCCTCTGCAGAGCCTTCCTTGGTGGTCTCCCATTCAAGTACTGACCCTGCTTAGCTTCTGAGATCTGGTGAGATGACGCTATACTGTACCATTCCGCATCTCAGAGTTCAGAGTTGCCTGATCTCATTTCCAGAGTGGAATCTTTCATTGTTCCATGTGGTTTTATTTCTGAATTTTATATACAGCACTGTACATACACAGTTTGCCTCCAACTTTTATTGGCTTGGATTAATGGGTGTCTTTCATGCCCCCTCTGCATGATGTATACAAGAATATTACTAACTTTGCTCCCCCCACAAAAAAATAGGTACCTCAAAGTGGCTGTGAAATTGACCAGGATTCTTTATATATTATCAGGGAGTCTTTAAGCATTACTATAGCCATGTGGTCTATAAATATAGTAAGTAAATAAAGCAAAAGACAGAATCAGCACAGTCTCGCAGCCCTGGTCTGGTCTCTTGACTTCAAGAAAGTGTCATTTATTTGTATTTTGTCACTCGCAAGTTTATACATTTGATGAATGTATTTGTTCTTCTGACTGAATGTTTAAAGGCATCCCCGAAATCTTTCCAATAGCAAAAAAGAGAAAAATTATGGACAGTGATTGACCAGGGACAGGTACTGGGGAGTTGGCACTGTCTCCAGGAAATGGGGCCAATTGGAACACACAGATTTTGGGATGGGAATCCTAACATCCTCCGAACACTCCTCCTCCAGCCTTTGGAACCAGAAGCGACTCTTCTTCCAATAAGCTGGAGGAAGGACTGTGGCTCAGTGGTAGAGCATGTGCTAATCATAGAGAAGGTCCTGGGCTCAATTCCCAGCATCTACAGTTTGATGTGAAAGACTGCTGCCTGGGACCCTGGAGGGCAGCTGCCAGTCTGAGCAGACAATACTGACTTTGATAAATAAGTGGTCTGATGGGGAGGGGCTATGGCTCAGTGGTAGAGCATGTGCTAATCATACAGAAGGTCCCAGGTTCAATTCCCAGCATCTCCAGTTAAAAAAAACCCAGGCAGTAGTCAATGTGAAAGACTGCTGCCTGGGACCCTGGAGAGCAGCTGCCGGTCTAAGCAGACAATTCTAACTTGGATGGACCAAGGCTCTGTTTCAGCATAAGGCAGTTCCATGTGTTCATATGTGAAGACTTCTCAGGCAGGAGAATGGCTTCCTGCTTTGCTCAGTAGATTCATAGGAGAGGGGTTGGATCCTGCACAGCCTGACCCACACAGAACAGGGGCCGTCTGAGCAAATACCCCAGACAAGTCAAGCATGCCTTCTGACATTTTTTTTCAGAGGAAAAAAGGGACATTCTCCCTCCTCCAGGTTCCCCGGATGCACCCCCATGCACATTTGAAGCTGCTTTTTGCTGAATCAGACCATTGTTCCATCTGAGTCAGTATTGTCTACTCAGACAGGCAGCAGCTCTCCAGGGTCTCAGGCAGCAGTCTTTCACATCTTCTGCTACCTAATCCTTTAACCAGAGATGCCGGGGATTGAACCTGGGACCTTCTGCATGCAGAGCAGATGCCCTGCCACTGAGCCACCACCCCTCTCCATCCTCACTCATCAAGGTTCCTCTCCATACATCTCCAAATGATTTTCTCTCTGCCTGCTGTATGTTGTATTAATTGATGGTGCAATTAGCCTCTCTTCCTCTGAAGCAAGTGCATTAGCAAACCCCCCATGAGCCCCGCCAGCCCTGTCCCTTCATAATTTCTCTGATTATCTATAAATAGGTTTTGCATTTCTCCAGCCTTCCATTCCTCTTTTCGGAATTGCTTGTGGGGGGTTTTCGGCAGTATTTCTGCCAAAAAAAATGCACCTGAATACCTATAAGACTTTGCTCTTTGATATGACATTTCAGATATGTTTATCTGAATCAACTCTGCAGGCATATGCTGTTCCCTGAGGTTGTGCATTATGTGTGGAGGGGGGGGGGGCTTTCTTGGGATGGGGAAAGAGAGACTCTTGCAAGGCTGACATCAGTGATCAGCTGTTCCTCCCCAGACTATGCAGCCTACGGGCTTCTGTGCATTCTGGCATCACATATGTGTTAAATAATCGTTTCATAGGTGGTGAAACAAAGGGGAGGGGGGGATGTGTGTTGGTTCTTTGCCATGGACAAATTACATTTGGTAGAGAAATTCAACTGCAGAGAATATTGTGAGAATTGATTTTTTTAATCTGGAATTGATGGTAACCTAAATAAAATAAGAGCCCAGTGGCACCTTAATGTCAAAGAAGAAGAAGCAGTTTGGATTTATACCCTGGCCCTCACAGGGTTTCAGAGCAGCTTACAATCTCCTTCCCTTCCTTTCCCTACAACTGACACCATGAGTGGTAAGGGGTACTGAGATAGTTCTGAGAGAACAGCTCTGAGAGAACTGTGACTGACCCAAGGTCACTCAGCTGGCTGCATGTGAAGTATGGGGAATCGAACCTGGTTCTCCCAGATTAGAGTCTGCCGCTCTTAACCACTACACCAAACTGGCTCTCAATATTCCAGCCTGAGCTTCTCTTCATCAAATGCATGAAGAAGAAGAAGAAGATATTGGATTTATATCCCGCCCTCCACTCCGAAGAGTCTCAGAGCGGCTCACAATCTCTTTTACCTTCCTCCCCCACAACAAACATCCTGTGAGGTGGGTGGGGCTGGAGAGGGCTCTCACAACAGCTGCCCTTTCAAGGACAACCTCTGCCAGAGCTATGGCTGACCCAAGGCCATTCCAGCAGGTGCATGTGGAGGAGTGGGGAATCAAACCCGGTTCTCCCAGATAAGAGTCCGCACACTTAACCACTTCACCAAACTGGCTCTCACATCTATCAGGCCAATGAGGAAAGGTGGTTGTTCAGTGGTACAGCATCTGCTCTGCATGCAGAAATTCCCAGGCTCGGTCTTTGACATCTCCAGCTAAGAGCAGCGGGTAGTCAGTGACATGAAAAACCTCCACCTGAGAACCTGGAAAGCAGCTGCCAGTCTGAGCAGACGATACTGAGTTTGATAAACTAGTGGTCTGATGGGGAGTGGCTATGGCTCCATGGTAGAACGTGTGCAGAAGGTCCCAGGTTCAATTCCTAGCATCTCCAGTTAAAAGGTGCAGGTAGTAGGTGACCCTGTGACCCCTGGAGAGCTGCTGTTAGTCCATGTGGACAACACCAACTTTAACAGACCAAGGGTCTGATTCAGTATAAGGCAGCTTTAGATGCTCAAATGTTCAGTTTATGTTCACAGCTGAAAAAGGGAAGGGGCTGTTTGCCTCCCAACTGTTCTCAGACTGATAAAAATAGAGAAGGATGAGATGAGATAAGCAGATAAAAACAGGAAGCTGCAGAGGTACAGCTGACATCATTAACATTGAGTGAGAAATGCAAGATTATCAGCACCTGTAGTGAGTTAAGGATCTCTGGCCCCTATTGCGGGGAGGGGGAATATATTGCCTTGAATTTGTTAATGAATTCTAATTCAGCAAGACATCCTGCAAGCTGTCATTAAAGAATAGCTGTCACTGCAAGCCAAACTGGGTATGATTCTGGGTCAGAAGCTAGTGAGATCTGAACTGGCAACTTTGGGCTGGGGGAGCTTCTGCCCCCTGTCATGAGCAAGAGAAACTGGTTTCAAGGGCTACAGAACAGGGATAGCCTCATGGAAGGCTCCACCCATGAACTTAGCCATTGGCTGCCTGGACCAGGAAGCTGCTATAAAGCCCCAGGACAGCATGGGAGCCTTTGTCTACTCAATGACCATCACTACTAGTCGTGCTTTGCAGCTTGCCTGAGCAATGACCATGGCTTCCTGAACTGTACAGAAGCAGGCTGCAGTCAAGGTAACCCAAGAGTCCACAGATTAGAGCTCCAGAAAGAGCAGAAGAAAAGGCTTTGTTGTTTTCCAGTTTTCACTTGGTAGCCATTTAATGTTGCTCTTCACCATTTTCCTTTTCTGTGTATGTGTCTATCTCTCTGCAGCAGGGGTCTTCAAACCTTTTGATCCCCTGTGGACACCTTTTGGATTTCTGACACAGAGTGGTGGGCTAAGGTTGTCATGTCCAATTCAAGAAATATCTGGGGATTTTGGGGGTGGAGCCAGGAGACACGGGGGGGGGGGGTGCAGCCAGGAGCAAGGGTATGGCAAGCACGATTGAACTCCGAAAGGAGTTCTGGCCATCACATTTGAAGAGACTGCACACCTTTTAAATGCCTTCCCTCCACTGGCAATAATGAAGGATAAGGGCACCTTCTTTGGGGGCTCATAGAATTGGACCCCCCCTGGTCTAATCCTTTTGAAACTTGGAGGGCATTTTGGGGAGGACTAGATACTATGCTGAAAATTTGGTGCCTCTACCTCAAAAAACAGCCTTCCCCCCCAGAGCCCCAGATACCCATGGATCAATTCTCCATTATAACCTATGGGGAATTGGTCTCCGTAGGGAATAATGGAGTGCCCAGCAGACATTTCTCTCCCCCCCCATTTTCTGATGACCCTGAAGTGGGGGGAGGGCCTCCAAACTGGGGGATCCCCTGCCCCCACGTGTGGATTGGTAACTCTATGGTGGGCCCAACAGTAAAATGACTGCTACAGTTGGCAAAGCACGCAGAGGAACTCCAAGAGCAGGGGGGAAGCGGGGGAGCATTTTAAAATGCACTGGGAGAAAGGCGTGAGAGACAGAACCAAACCGATGCTGGTAGCAGTTGCTGGTGGAGCATTATTTTAATCTGCACAGTCAGTCAGATCTCTTGTGGTTCGTCAGAAGCTGTGATTGGCAAAGTCTACCACCTGGCTGCACCCATTTTCGGAAAGCACTTGGTGGGCACTTGGGCTTGGAGATAAATGCGTGGAGACCTCTGAGATAAGGTGTTGGTGGGCACCAGGACTTTTTTTGTAGCAGGACCTCCTTTGCTTATCAGGCTACACCCCCCTGATGTAGCCAGTCCTCCAAGAGCTTACAGTAGGCCCTGTACTGTAAGCTCATGGAGGATTGGCTATATCGGGGGGGGGGGGGGGAGCCTAGTATGCAAAGGAGTTCCTGCTACAAAAAAAAAGCCCTGGTGGGCGCCATGTAGGGGGACTCCTGCTCTGCACTTTACTCTGTAGACCAAGATTCACTTCATGCTTCTTGAGGAAATGAACTACAGCCCTTGAAAACATAGGCCAAACAATATGTTTGTTCAT
This sequence comes from Heteronotia binoei, assembly GCF_032191835.1. Lineage (NCBI taxonomy): Eukaryota > Metazoa > Chordata > Lepidosauria > Squamata > Gekkonidae > Heteronotia > Heteronotia binoei. The sequence continues at coordinate 17,641,212 of NC_083240.1, forward strand.
TTTTAAAATGCCATGACATTCCCTTCTTTTTGTTTTAGTGGATGCATGCACATTTGGCATGTTCTAATTTCTCAGCCCAGCTCTTCTGACCTGCAGGTCCCACAGGTCTCTCATTTGGTTTCTCCATGCCATTATTTTTTTTAAATCTGCGGAAAATGTACACAGTAGCAAAGAGACATTAATGAAAAAAAAAGCAAGATACATCACTGCTAGGGTTGGGAATGGAAATACCAGCTCATTATTTTTTCTCATTTCAATGTGCTTTGTGCTGCAGGTAGGAAGAGAACTCCCCCCACCCCTCCCCGCCATGCACACACACCAAAAAATGGGGTTTTAAAATATTAAATAGCCAGAACTCTTACACAAATAGCTGCAAAACGTTTTGGAAATCCAACATGCTTGTGACACTCAGCTGAGAATTAAAAGACAGGGCTCCCTGCTGGTTGGATGTTTCCAAGTCATTATTTTCAAGGAAAATGTGTGTGGCGTGAAGAAGGATCCAAATTATTTTACCCACCCTTCCCCAAAAATTGTTCTAGAAAATATATGACGAGGACTGATCCTCCTCATGTGAGTAGTAATTACACTGCTGCAGGGAATGCTTGTTTTAAATGAAAAGAGTTCCCATAAACATACATATTAAAAGTCAACAAGCTGAGACAATTATCTCAATTTATGCTTTGCTACTGCCTCTGATCAGCTCAGCTTCGGAAAGAACTATGTGTGACCCCGGGGTGCCATATTCGGTGCACTACATACTATGGCAAGCAATCTCAATTTTGCTGCTCTTCTGCATTTGGCACTGGGACAGGAGGAAAGGTCTGTCCAGCTCAGCGGTCTGTTGAGGGAAGAACAGATTTCCTCACTGCCATTCCTGTATTGTTACAATATTTGTTCTGTGTTACATTTCACTTTTCTTTCAATCCAGTTTAAGAAGGGATTCAGGAATTGGTGCATGTGCAGTTAATCCTAGCTTGCAGTTCCTTGGGTTCACGTATTTTTTCTTTCTTTCTCTGAGTTTCTATTGTGCATGTGCATTGATTAGACCAGGGGTCCCCAACCTTTTTGAGCCTACGTACACCATTGGAATTCTGGCACAGCGTGATGGGGAGGGTTGGCAAGTCCCTCCACCATTGCGGCGGTGGACTTGTTCCTCGCGTGTGCTTTGCATGCACAGCACGATGATGTCACCTGAAAGGGATGTCGTCATGCCAAGGATGCTCTAGGACTTGCAATAAAACTCTATGGTACCATACCGTTTTACCGCAATTCCCAGAGCGTCACACCAGAAACACTCTCGGATTCATGGTACCATACAGTTTTTAGAGCAAGTCCAAGAGCATCCCTGGTGCAATGATGTCACTTTTGGGTGACGTCATCGCGCCAGGGACAGCGTGAGCCAATGGGGTTCTTCGGGGGTGGGGATTCCCTCGGCAGCCTGCTCCTTGCCGGCTGGTTAGGGCCCTCCCGAGCAGGAGATCCCCCACCCTCAGTGGGAGCTTGGCAGCCCTAATGATGGGGGAATCACAAAATGGCTGCCGTAAAATGGCTGCTGCAGGAGGTGGAACCAGCTACGAAGTTGTTGTCCAAGCTTACTTTCAGTCACACAGTGGAGATCCTTGTGCTGTCATGGAAACTGCTGCCAAAGCAAAGTTATTGTTGTTTTTTTTAATCTGCACAGCCAATCAAATCTCCAGTGGCCCCACCTGGCTCTGCCCACTTTCTAGAAAGCATTTGGTGGGCACCAGAAAAGTGTTGTTGGACACCATGGCGCCCACGTGCACCTCGTTGGGGACCCCTGTTCTAGTGAGTCAATCCGTTTTATGTTGTATTTTCCTCTTTTTCTGATGCCATCAACTCTTCCTAGCATTATTGTCTTTTCCAGTGAGTCTTGTCGTCGCATAATGTGACCCAAGTACAATAGCCTCAGTTTAGTCATTTTAGCTCCGTAGGAGAGTTCAGTTTTAATTTGATCTAGAACTCATTTATTTGTCTTTTTGGCTTCCCACGGTATCTGTAAAACTCTCCTCCACGTTTCAAAAGAATCAACTTTCTTCCTGTCAGCTTTCTTCATTGTCCAGCTTTTACACTCATCGATAGTAAGGGGGTGGGGGTGGGGAATACTATGGCATGAATTATCTTACCCTTGGTCACCTGCAACACATCCTTACCTTCAAGAAATTTTTCTACCTCCATCCCTTCTTGGTCTGTCTCCTCCTTATTTCTTGTTTGTTATCTCTCTTATGGTCCACAATGGCGCCAAGGAACAGAAAATCCTTAACAATTTCAGTTTCTTTGTTGTCAGCCTTAAAGTTGCATAATTCCCCAGTAGCTATTACTTTTGTCTTCTTGATGCTCAGCTGTAATCCAGTTTTGGCACGTTCTGCTTTAACCTTCATCAGGAGCCGTGATGCTGTCAACCCATTAAAAGAAATATCGATGTGTGTCTGACTGGCCATGGCAGGCTTCACCTCAGACTGATATTTTGTCGCTGCCGGACTCTATTCTGACCTGCTGTGCTCTTCCTGAGGTGTTTGATATAATGAACACCAAATATGTATTCTCAGCTACAAATGTTCAAATCCTGACTTTCAAATGCCAAAAATCAGGAACTGAATCTGAATGATTTCAAGGACAACACGCAGTTCCACAGCTGTGTTCTGTGAGGAATCTTGTGGAACATTTATCCGAGCATTAAAATCTTACAAGCAATGGCAACAAGTAATTTATTCTTTTTAAAATGAAACCAGGGGGTAATTAAGACTTATTCCTCCTTCCCTCTCACTGGCTGAATTCTGGGGGAAGGGAAAATGCATTACAATTTATTTATTTAGATACTTATATCCAGGGGAGACCCAAACTAGCTTACAATATCAGTGACTCCTCAGTTTTTACCTCACAATACCACTCTTGGTTGTTGCCATATTTTTTTCATCCATCATTGCCTCACAGATCCCCCTTCCTGTGTATGTGTTTTAACTGTGTGTGTGTTTTTGTTTAATTGTTATTTTTCATTGTTTTGTGCTATGTGTTTTACAAGCTTGTTTTAATGTTTCAATTGTGTTCAGCCCTGGGGACTCAATGGGTGGAAAGATGGCCTAAATAGGTTTTAAATAAGTAAATTAAACGGAGATAGTGACTGGTCCAACCAGATCCCAGTGAGGAGATTTAAATCACCATTTGGAGACATTTTCTTATATTTAATAGGGTTAGGGCGCTGGTAATGTGTGGGCTTGCCCTAACATCACTCTTAATTTTTTTTTGTATATATCCCACTTTTCTTCCTCACTGAGGACTCAAAGTGGCTTTTCACCATATAATTCTCACACAGAAGAAGAAGAGGTTGGATTTATCCCCCACCCTTCACTCAGAGCCCAAAATGGTTTACAATCTCCTTTCCCTCCCCACAATAGGAACCCTGTGAGGTAGGTGGGGCTGAGAGAGTTCTGACAGAAACTGCTCTTGAGAGGAACAGCTCTGCAAGAACTTGTGACTGACTCAAGGACACATCAGCAGGCGCATGTGGAGGAGTGGGGAATCAAACCCAATTCTCTCAGATAAGAGTCCATGCACTTCACCACTACACCAAACTGGCTGTCTCACATAATTCTCACAACCACAACCTTGTGAAGGAAGGTTAGGCTGAGTATTTGTGATGAGTCTAGGATTTCCAGTGTGGGTTGGGAACAACCTGAAGATTTGGGGGGAAGGTAGAGCCTGGGGAGGGCAAGGTTTGGGGAGGGAAAAGATTTCATTGGGGTATACGGCCATAGAGTCTACTTTCCAAAATGGCCATTTTCTCCAGGGGGACTGATCTTGATTGTCTTGAGGTCAATTGTAATAAGAGGCGATCTCCAGGTGCCAGCTGGAGCTTAGCAACCATAGACAGGCCCAAGGCCACCTGGCACACTTCCATGATTGAGTGAGGGACTTGAACCCAGTGGTCCCAGGTCCTAGTTCAACACCTTAACCATTACATCACACCCACCTGCAAGCCTTTAATTTGTTCTGGGCAAGACTTAATGACATCTGTACAAGACGTTTTAGTTGCTGTTTATATTCAAGTTGGGGTTTTTTAAGCCATTCCTCATGTAGTTACTCTTTGTCAATGGACCCAGAAATGTTATATCCAATGCATCAGTTCCGCTTTGGAAAGAAGGCCAGACTGCTTGAAAATCCCAGATCCATGGATAACAAAAGACTCCTGCGGCACCTTCAAGGCCAACACATTTTTTACAGCAGAAGCATGTTATTTTGATTGCTGCAAACTAATATGGCTTCCCCTCTGGAGCAAATCCATGGAGACGTTTGCCAGCCATCCCAAGCGCCAGGTGCGACAGTGCTTTGACCCGGTACAACACACCTGTCAAGGGAAAGCTATTTCTCCACTTTGATGGGGCTCATTGGATGGGGGGCGGGCACGAAGAGGTTTTTCATTTCTCGACCCGAGTCTTCAGGCACTTCTATCTTCATTTCCTGCTTCCAGTTTAAGCGATCTCTCTTACTCTCTGGGGCGTGCTTTCTCTTCTCCAAGACCCATTACTGTGGCTCTGTTCACACTTATAAATTAGGCTTTGTCAGCAGCTCTGTTCTGCATTTTGACAAGCGGGGCTGAAAAATTCACCCCAGTGACATCTGTAGCGCAGAAGTCATTTTTTTTCCCTTTCACCAAAATCTGAGTTGGGGGGGAAAACGGGCAGCAATCCATTTTGCATTTTTAACAGTCATACACTCTCATTTTTAAAAAATAAAAGGAAAGAGATCTCCTTAGTATTATTTTCTAGGTTTTTTAGTGGGATACAGAAAGCAGACCTTGGATGGCTGGTATGTCAGTCATAGGAAAACTGAAGGAGCCGATGAGGGGTTGTGGCTCAGTGGTTGAGTATCTGTGTGGCAAGCAGAAGGTCCCAGGTTCAATCCTTGGCATCTCCAGTGAAAAGGACCAGGCAATGGGTGACATAAAAGACCTCTGCCTGAGACCCTGGAGAGCAGCTGCCAGTCAGAGTAGACAATACTGACCTTGATGGACCAGGGGTCTGATTTGGTATAAGGCAGTTTCATGTGTTCAAGTGAGATGTAGTGGTTAGTGTGTTGCAGGGCTTCTTTTTTTAGCAGGAACTCCTTTGCATACACCCCCCTGATGTTGCCAATCCTTCAGGAGCTTACAGGGCTCTTCTTAAGAGGCCTACTATAAGCTCTTGGAGGATTGGCTACATCGGGGGGGGGGGGGCGGGGTGTAGCCTAATGTGCAAAGGAGTTCCTGCTACAAAAAAGGCTGTGGTCTGTTGGGCTAGGATGAGGGAGACCCAGGTTCAAATCTGCACTCAGGCACAGAAACACTCTAGGAGACCTGGGGCCAGTCAGATTGCTTACATGCTAATCTACCTCACAGGTTTGTTGTAAGGATGAAATGGAGGCGCAGAGAATTATATTGTAAGGCATTTCAGGTCTTCATTGAGGAGAGAGGTGTGTGGGGGGGGGGTCTAAATATTTATTTATATCTCTTTAAGAGCCTTGTCAGTCCATTAAATTAAATCTGCATTTATTTGCATGTGAATAAAACACTGCAGGGGGATAGTACATCCAGGTAGATTTGCCAACCTCCAGGTGGTGGCTGGAGATCTCCAGGGATTACAACTGATCTCCAGGCAACAGAAATCAGTTCCCCCGCTGAAAATGGCCACTATAGAAGGTGGACTTTATGGCATTCTACCCCAAACCCCACCCTCCACAGACTCCACCCACCAAATCTCAACCCAGAGCTGGCAACCCTAGTGAAGAGGGATGTTTTGGCCATGCATAGGAAAGGAAAGTGAGCACCAGCCAGACCTCAGGGGGTAAGGCATTTCCAGTGGGGGTGCCACCACCAAAAAAGCCCTGTCTGTGTTTGCTACTGCTTCACCTCTCCAGGCAGGGACATCAAGAGCAGTGTTTGCAATGAGAATTTCAGCTGAAGGCTTGAGCAAGGCACAATTTGAAGTAAGGTCAGAGAGGGACAGAAGGAGAGCAGAAATGAACACTTTACCACAATTTCTTTTAAACTGGAAATATGTTTTTAATGGCACAGCATTTTCCAAAATGACACAGCAAAAATGTACAACATCTTAAGACAAAAGTTGGGGGAAGGGAATACAATTAGTTGAAAAGGAAAATCCAAAAGTGAGTGCAAGAGCTGTAACGTATCAAAGTAATGACAAATATCCATTCTAGTGAATATAAAACATGTCATTTTTGTAAAGTAATGAAGCCTAACTAAAAGGATTAGTGCTGTGTTGAGAGCCAGGGGATACTGAAATTCCCATTAATATACAAAATCATTTATTTTAAAAATATGATTTGAGTAGGCCTTTTGATATTTCTAAGTAGAATGTTGATTTCCCCATGGATGCCAGCTCCTAAATTTGGCTTTGCCAATCATTAATGTTTCTTTTCTTTCTTTCAAATACATTTTATTGTAAAGTTTAATCATAATAAAAGATTGAAAACGTCATATGCATAGCACATATTTACAGCAAAATTATACACCAGAAAATGGAATAGAACGGATGTCAGAACATAAGATGAAGCTAGCTGGAGTGTCATATCTCGCTTAAATAGTTTTTAAGTGCATGGACTCCTATCTGGGAGAACCAGGTTTGACTCCCCACTCCTCCACTTGTAGCTGCTGGAAAGGCCTTGGGTCAGCCATAGCTATCACAGAGGTTGTCCTTGAAAGGGCAGCTGCTGTAAGAGCTCTCTCAGCCCCACCCACCTCACAGGATGTCTGCTGTGGGGGAAGGAGATTGTAAGCCACTCTGAGACCTCTGATTCAGAGAGAAGGGCGGGGTATAAATCTGTGGTCTTCTTAACAGTAAAAAAATTTTAACCATAAAGCTAAATGATTTACAACAAACGATATTGCTTCTTGTTTGGTAAGTGTCGGGAACGGGTCCTTGACAAGTATGGCTGGGGAAGGCCCTATTGCTTGTTTTGCTGGTATGATTATCTTTGCTTATTAATAACTCATCATGATGCAGGTGTATTTGTATCCATATGATGTATCCACATCACATATGTATTTGCAACTACTAACATTCATTGTATTTTGTAAATATTTAGTACTCTTTGACTGTAATCCCACACACTAAATGATCCACTTTAAATGCACTTTCCAACTGGATTTTACTATGTGAACTGATAAAATCCAGTTGGAAAGTTCTTTGAAAGTGGATTGAAAGTGCATTATTTAGTGTGCATGATCACAGCCTTTGTATAGTGGGATGTTCCAGGCGTGTAGGTGGAAAAAGAGTGTGGGGAGACAGCTCCAATTTGGTCTCTCCAGCAACACTGATATGGACCAACTGAATCGGGAAGAGCATGTGGAATGTGACCCTGATGGGAAGGAACACTGAGGCCTGAGAATAGACTTTATATTAATTGATTCAAATGACTTTGGTGGACGTGAGAAAAAGGGGAGCTGTTATTTCAGAAGGTATAATTATTGGAAGTGGGGGGACTGCCCATCCGCTTTAGTCTGGCAAGACACAGTCTTGCGATTTCATGCTGATAATGTTTGCTATCTGATCTATTAATAAAGCTTCTTCTGCATAAGGAATCTTATGATAGTATCTGGGCAGAACCTTCCAGTAAGGTATAGTAGAATAGGAGACCAGACAGCGTAGAAATTAGAAGAAGAGAGAGGATGTTCAAGTTGAGCAGTGTTGTCATTTATTTTGGCCGTGATGTACATGGACCAAAGCTTTGTAAGCCAGAGGGCAAGGTCTGGAGGACTGTTTGATTTCCATCTCATGGCCATTGCTTGTCCTAGCAGCTGAAAGAAGGAAGGAGACAGCTTCTTTTACAAATGGCAAGCAATCAGATGAAACTCCCCCGCTCATAAATAAATGGTTTGGCATATAGTCTAGAGATACGTTGGTTATGTGCCATTAATATTTAAAATGTTGGCCTCCGATGCTGTGCTTTTCCCATTTAAGCCACAATGTGCATAATGGGCATCTGAAATTTTAAAGCTGGGAATATTGGGATATTTCTGGTCTCCAGTAACTCTGCAATAGTAGCCTTTAACTTCAGCTTGTGGTCAAAATGGCATGCTTTAGAGTGCCTGAATCCTTTATCCTAACAGACGGGGTGGCTCCTGGTTTGGATCAGGGCTGCAATGCTGAGCCAAGAGTGGAGATTAACTCTTCTTATGCCATTTCCCCGGCTGAAACAAAATGCCTTGGGCTGAAATTAGAGTGGTGGAGTAACCAGGAATCCAGTTTTTCCCAGCCTTCTCCCAGTTAGGGTTGCCAGCAATGTTCCCTCTAAGCTGTGGAGTCCTGTGAGCAAAAATTCTACTTCATGGGCGACCGGCATTGAGGTTGTGAGCTGCTGCATCAATTGGCTTGCTCTGGGGCCATCTTTCCTGAGCTAAGACAAAAAGGTGTGAGCCGGAGGCTAAAAAACCCCTGTGAGCTAGCTCACACTAACTTAGAGGGAACACCAGTTGCCAGGTCCCTCTTGGCCACCAGGTGAGAGATGGATTGCAAGTCCCTTCATGGCAAGTGATGGGGGGGCTAGGGTGGTCAACTCCAGGTTGGGAGACTCCTGGAGATTTGGGGGTGGAGCCTGGGGAGGACAGGGACCTTAGTGGGGTACAACACCATACAGTCTCCGGGGGCACTGATCTCTGTAGATCAAACTCAAATTAGGTTATCTTCTGTCAGATAGGAACCACCAGACAACAAGACAGGTGGCTAGGTTCTGTTCCCAGGTTTATAAAGAACGCAAAAAGCGAGACAAATAGGCCAAACTGCAAATCTTTAAGCAAATTTTAAAGTGACTTTTTAAAAGGTTTAAAGGGTTAAATAATAATCCTTTATATTCTTTTTTACTGTTATAACCCTCAAGTCATCAAATCTTAAATATGGAGACTCTTTGTAGGACTTTTTAATAAGATACTTTTATGGTTGTTCTAAAGGACTTACATGTTCTGGTCAATGACTGTAATAATAAACTGACTGACTGTAGTCGGAGATGAACTATCATTCTGCGGGAGGCTGGCATCCCTACTCCCATTCCCAGCAGAAGTGCCGCCTCTAGGAAGTAGCCAAGCATGAGTTCTGACTTCCTTCTCTTCTGCCAGACACTTCGCCCACTTTGGGCATGGTGTTTCTAGTCTGTGGGGCTTAGCAAGGGTGTAACCATGCCAGTCCTCGAGGCCAGACTTCAGCATGGCAAGATGTGTGGTTTTTTTGGTCATGCAGAAACCATTGCTTCTCCTCACATTCACTTTTTAATTTCCCTCTCTCCCCAGCTGTGGAATCTCTACACACTTTGAACGACCAGATCTCTGACTTCATCGTGAACAAGGCAAAGGCGCTCACCGAAGAGGACGATTCTTTCCTGCCGGATGAAAAAGAAACCCTGAAAACATCCATGTTGCTCATGAGACACCTCTTGATGGATGCGCAGGTATGAAACCCACGCACTTCTACAACAGCAGTTGTTCTTTGGCTTCTAGATGTGGGACCCAGATGCAACTTTTCTTAGAGAACAACAAGATCTCCAGGATGTATGCTTTTGAGAGCCAAAGCTCTGTTTGTCAGATCCAAGATAACAAGTTACATTCCCACTTATCTGATAATTGGAGCTTTGACTCTCAAAATCTTATACCCTGGAAATCGTATTGGCCTATAAGGTGTTTCTGGATTTGAATCTTAGGTTTCAATCACACACACTTGATCAGGGGTGGCCATATAGAATAAACATAAGATGAGGGAGGGGAGGAAGGAAGGAAGGAAGGAAGGAAGGAAGGAAGGAAGGAAGGAAGGAAGGAAGGAAGGAAGGAAGGAAGGAAGGAAGGAAGGAAGGAAAATAGATGGGGAGGTGGAGGTAAAAAGAAAGCAACTTTTCAAAGCTGCCATCTGGCTTGGAGAAGTAATTTAAAGGGAGAAATGCCTTCTCCAAGCCAGCTGGCAGAGCGGTGGGGGCTTCAAGAGCCACACAATATGTGAAAGAGCCACATGTGGCTCCCGGGCTGCAGTTTGGCCACCCCTGCACTCAACAATGCACTTGCAATCCATTTTCTGTGTGCTTTCCAACTGGATTTTGCCAGTTCACAAAGTAAACTCCAGTTGGAAAGTGCATTGAAAATGCATTATTTAGTGTGTGTGATCACAGCCTTGGTCTTCCACTGCAGACTGCTACCCACCTGGAACCTTCTAACTTTCTATATTTCTTAAGATCCGCTTCTAAATGTACTGTACCTTTTGTGGACCTTCTTGCAAAGTTTCTCCATGCATCTTTCCCTCTCTACAGTGTAAAATGAAGGAATCTTTCTATGGTTAGTATAAATATAACTAGCACTGCTAAGCAGCTGGCTGCATTTCATGACATTCTCTGCTTCATACAGAAGCAAACCTAGCTTTTTCCACTGAACTGCCCAGACCTTCTTCTGCCAGCTCACCCTGTTCCTTTGCTGCCCTCCTGGCCCAGTGACCCACCTTTGAATCTTGACCCACAGTGGGAGACCTGCTAGTCTAGGCAACCCTGCAGATCCAAATGATGGGCTTTGGTTTTTTGGCAGACTTGGTAGGGGGCATGTAAGAGGCCATTTAGCACTTAAGCTTGGAAGTTATTGGCACTTTTCAGTTGAATATTTATATTTATTGCATCATGGACATGCTTTTTGGAATTACTTGCAAAAACCATGACAAGACTTTTTCTATTTCAGCAATTTAGGGTTGACAGAAGGAGTAATGTTTTAGGAAACAGTAACTCATTATCTTGAGAGAGCCTACTAGCTGTAGTTTCTAGACTTCGGCCGTTTTCTCACTGACCTTACTCCGGAGCGACGTCCCTCTTCACCGCGCAGCATCTGCGCGGATTTCCCACCAACTGCTGCGCACAACCAGGAAGTGCCGCGGCTTTTGCGTCGCAGATGTAAACCGCTAAAAACCAGTTTACATCTGCGATGCAAAAGCCATGGCTCTTCCTGATTGTGTGCAGCAGTTGGTGGGAAATCCGCGCAGACACTGCGCGGTGAAGAGGGACGTCGTTCCGGAGTAAGGTCCGTGGGAAAACAGCCTTCGTAAATGACTCTGCAATGGAGCAGAGGGGTACTGATCTTGGATCTGAGTGGGTCTCAAGACCTGGTGAGAGATGTAGAGGTTATTGTACCAGTTGTGAACAGTGGCCACGGTGCTATTAAATTCAGCATTTGAGTCAATGGAAAGTTACCCCTAAAGTCCAAAACTGTATCATTTGATTTCAAAAGAGGGAACTTTTAAAAAATGAGGGTCCTAATTAAAAAGAAGCTAAAAGGGAAACACAAGAGAGTCAGATCCCTAGATGATGCTTGGAGGCTATTTAAAACCACACTAATTGAAGCTCAGCTTGAATGCAATTGTCAGATTAGGAAAGACACTGCCAAGTCTAAAAGAAGATCTGTGTGGTTAACAATTTTTATTTATTTATTTATTTATTTATTTGGGATTTATATCCCGCCCTTCCCACGAATGGCTCAGGGCGGCTTCCAACAATAAAATTTAAACAATTTCAAGTATAAACAGTTAAATATTTAAACAGTTAAAAACATTAAAAACAGAGTAATTCAGTTTCCTGTAAACAGATGGCTGGCCAGTTACCTCAAGTTGTCATCCTAGCTAAATATAGGCTAGGTATAGGCTAGCCGGAAGAGGGTCGTCTTACAGGCCCTGCGGAACTGCGCCAAGTCCCGCAGGGCCCTCACCTCTTCCAGCAGCTGATTCCACCATACGGGGGCCATAACGGAGAAAGCCCTTTCCCTGGTGGCTTTCAGACGGGCTTCTTTTGGCCCGGGGATAGTGAGGAGATTTTGTGTTCCTGACCTCAGTGCTCTCTGGGGAACATGTGGGGAGAGACGGTCCTTCAGGTAGGCAGGTCCCAGGCCATATAGGGCTTTAAAGGTAATAACCAGCACCTTGTACCGGACCCGGTATATCACTGGAAGCCAGTGCAGAGTCCGGAGACCCGGCTGGATGTGTTCCCACTTTGGGAGACCCAATAACAGCCGGGCTGCGGCATTCTGCACCAGCTGCAGTTTCCGGGTCCGAGACAAGGGCAGCCCCATGTAGAGGGCATTGCAGTAGTCCAACCTTGAGGTGACCGTAGCATGGATCACTGTTGCTAGGTCGTCGCGCTCCAGAAGGGGGCCAGCTGCCTTGCCCGCCTAAGATGAAAAAATGCGGACTTGGCAGCGGCTGCTATCTGAGCCTCCATCTTTAAGGAAGGCTCCAATAGCACCCCCAAGCTCCTGACCCTGTCCGCCGCCGTGAGCGGTGCACCATCAAAAGCCAGCAGGGGGATCCCCCTCCCCGGGCCGCGGCGGCCCAAGCAAAGGACCTCTGTCTTCGTAGGATTTAACTTCAGCCCACTCAGTCTGAGCCACTCAGCCACGGCCTGTAGTGCCTGGTCAAGATTTTCCGGGGCGCAGACAGGCTGGCCATCCATCAGTAGATAGAGCTGGGTGTCATCAGCATACTGGTGACACCCCAACCCATACCTTCGGGCAATCTGGGCAAGAGGCCGCATGTAGATGTTAAATAACATCGGGGAGAGAACCGCCCCTTGGGGCACGCCACAATCAAGTGAGCGCCTCCGAGATAGCTCCCCCCCAATTGCGACCCTTTGTCCCCGACCTTCCAGGAAAGAGGAAAGCCACTGTAAGGCCAATCCCTGCGTCGGCGAGGCGGCACGTCAGTAGCCGATGGTCGACCGTGTCGAACGCCGCCGACAGGTCCAACAACATCAGCACCGCCGAGCCACCCCGATCCAGATGCCGTTGAAGGTCATCCACTAAGGCAACCAACACTGTCTCCGTCCCGTGTCCCGGGCGAAAGCCGGACTGAAATGGGTCGAGGATGGAAGTGTCATCCAGGAAGGTCTGTAACTGCTTCGCCACTGCCCTCTCAATAAGTTTACCCAGAAAGGGCAAATTTGAAACCGGCTGATAGTGTGTCAATTGGGCCGGATCTAAAGATGGCTTTTTTAAGAGGGGTCGGACCACAGCCTCTTTAAGTGGCGTTGGAAAGTGCCCTTCCGTTAGGGATCTATTTATGATATCCCGCACGGGATATCTAAGATCCCCCTGGCAAGATTTAATAAGCCAGGAAGGGCATGGATCTAATTTACAAGTTGTTGGGCGAGCAGATACAATGCAAGTCAAGGAAGCTATAAAAAGTTGAGGCTTCTTTTAAGAAGTGGAGGGTCTGTCCCAATGAATCAAACAGGAGGGACCACAGCTTCTTGTAAAAGAAACAACTGCTTTGTTCTTATTTTTAGAACAAAAGAAACAACTAGGCATGAAAAGAGAGATTTTGAGGAGTGGGTTGCTAAGCCTCAAAACAAGCAATAAACTTTTTAAAAATATATAGCCAGAGCAGAAAACCAGCAAGAGAAGCAGTTGGGCCTTTGGATGACAAAGGAATAAAGAGATTGTTAAAGGAAGATGAGGTGATGGCAGAGAAGCTCAATGAATGTTTTACTTTTGTTTTCACTGTGGAAAGTGGGGCACATATCCATGCCACAGCTACTATTTTCAGGAAGGGAGTGGTTGGCCGCTGTGTGAGACAGGATGCTGGATTAGATGGAACACTGGTCTGATCCAGCAGGGCTCTTCCTAGGTTCTTGGTGATTTAGTAGACTGTGTTTGGGTGGACGCCTTCATCCTTTATATCAGGGGTGTCAAACGTGTGGCCCAAGGGCCAAATCAGATACAAAGAGAGCATCTTTAAGACCAATGAGTGCTAATGTTTTAAGCATGTTTTAAGGTTGTGTTTGTCCATGCCCTTTATAGAGTTTATAGCTCTGCTATCCAATCTTAAATAGGTACACACACGGCCAGCCCAACAAGGTCTCATTTATGTCAGATCCATCCGTCATGACAAATGGGTTCGACACCCCTGCTTTAGATGTTTAAAAGTTGTGACTGGGAATGGATCACTTATGCGAAGGTAGACAAGACCATCTTCTGATGAGAGCAAGCAGAATTAGGGTTGCCAGCCTCCAGATGGGGCCTGCCTGGAGGTCTGTCCTTATCACAATTGATTTTTAGATGAGAGAGATCAGCTGCCCTGAAGAAAATGGCTGCGGGGGGGGGGGGGGGCGGGGAGGAGAGTGTACTATAGCATTATACCCTGCTGAGATCCCTGCCCTCCCAAAAACCCTGTCCTCCCAGAGCTCTACCCCCTAAATCTCCAAGTATTTCCCCACCCAGATATGGTAACCCTAAATCAGATTAATATCAGTTTGTTTAATGCCCACTGGTTTTGAAGAACTTTGTTTCCTTATATGTGGGTTCCTTTGGGAGAAAGGATTGGATTGTCCATTTGTTTAGTCACTGAGTTCTGAGACTGCTTTTACATTAAAAAGCATTCAAAGTGGTTTACAAAAGCTGGAAAATCATCAACCTCTGCAAGTAGTAGAACTGAACAAAACCTCATCAATTTACAAAAAGCCAGCAGATTAAAAAAAAAAAACAACAACCAGGATAATGGAGTTACATGGACCAACTACCTGTTTGAATCAAGAGCAGGTGAAAGACATGTCCATTTCTTGTTGTTTTATAGATTAGTATAGGGATAATTGTTAGGAGACTTGGATAAACATATGGAGCAGAGGTCCATCAGTGGCTATTAGCCACAGCATATTGATGGAACTGTCTGGGGCAAGTGATGCTCCTTATTCTTGGCGCTTGGAGGGCAGTAGTGGGAGGGCTTCCAGTGTCCTGGCCCCACTGATGGACCTCCTGATGGCACCTGGGTTTTTTGGCCACTGTATAACACAGAGTGTTGGACTGGGTGGGCCACTGGCCTGATCCAACATGACTTCTCTTATGTTCTTATGAGACTTAAAATGTCTCCTCTCTACTTTTCCTTTTTTCTGCGACAGCTAAGGCTGAGCTGAAACTTCTCCCACTGTCTTGTGCCCGCCTTTGTTTTTGTGACCGTATTTTTTGGTAACTTTTTAAGATTAATTCCTCATTGTCCTGAGTTGAGCTCCCTCTCAATTGACTTCTCTTGTCCTTCGTGATAGTGTGGCATCTTCTTTTCACTGGGATCCCTGATTGGCTAGGCTCACCCATGTGACTCATCCAGAAAACATTGCCTTCACGCTCAATTGCTCTTAAACAAGATTGAAAAGAAGCTCACATTCACACCAAGTTGGGTTTTTTCTTCTCCAGATATTATTTCTATCCAATAAAATTCCTATTTCGGACTCCCATAATCAAAACTGGAGAATATTTTTGGGGTGTGTGTGTGGGGGGGTGTGCTGTCAAATTGCAACTGACATGGTGACCCTGTAGGGGTTTTCAAGGCACAAGATGTTCAGAGGTGGTTTGCCATTGCCTGCCTTTGAGTCACGACCCTGGTATTCCTTGGAGGTCTCCCATTCAAAAACTAACCAGAGCTGACCCTGCTTAGCTTCTGAGATCTGATGAGATTGGGCTAGCTTGGGGCCTCCAGATCAGGGTATATTTAATATATCCCTTTTTTTAAAAAACCACCCTAGCAGATAAATCTATACCTGAGGAAAATGTTCTCTTTCTTTCTCTCACTTCCCTCTAGCTGAGTTAGTGTGAGTTAGCCTACAGTTTGTTAGGCTCTGGTTCACATATTTTTGCCTTAGCTCAGGAAGAATGGGCTCAGAGCAAATTAATTTATGCAGTAGCTCACAACTGTAATGCCAGTCACTCATGAAGTAGAATTGCTGCTTACAAGACTCCACGGCTTAGATGGAGTATTGCTGTTTACGATTCCTCCCAGCTTCTGGGCTCTATTTTCTCGCTCCTAAATGCCTCCTACTTCCCTGAGCAGTGAAAAGCTCCAGGGGCATGCTGCCAGGTATAGCCACGTTTGAATGAGAGCGCCTTGGCAACTTTAAGAGGCCTCTGAGATTGTTGCCTTTGCTTCTGTTCTGCATTAACATGAAGCAAAGAAGCACTCCTACAAGGCAACAGAACTGCATGCACACTTCGGGTTCCTTGAGAGGGATTCTGCCCTTCAAGGTGGCCTGCTTGCAGCTTCTCAGGCTGCAGCAGTTGTTACACACCCCACAGCTGGGATGTGCCCAGGGGGTGGAATTCTAGCAGGAGCTCCTTTGCATATTAGGCCACACACCCCTGATGTAGCCAATCCTCCAAGAGCTTACAAGGCTCTTTTTTGTAAGTTCTTGGAGGGCTGGCTACATCAGGGGTGTGTGGCCTAATATGCAAAGGAGCTCCTGCTAGAATTCCACCCCTGGATGTGCCCTGCTCCAAATTTGGAAAATCTCATTTTAAAAACCCAGTGCCTTTTTCTTTTATGTCATCCCTGGATGGATTCAGCTTTTAAAAAGGCAAACAGCAGTAGGAAGGTGAAGAAGCAGAAGTCCTGGGTTGCCAACTTCTGAGTGGTGACTGGAAATCCCTGGGGATGACAACCGATCCCCAAGCTACTGAGATCAGTTCAACTGGAGAAAATGGCAGCTTTGGAAAGTGGACTCTACAGCATTATCCCCTTCCCCTCCCTAAGCCACACCCTCCTCAGACTCCACCCCCTCAAATCTCCAGGTATTTCCCAACCTGGAGCTGGTAACCCTAGTCTTGGGACACCTTAATTTCAAAGCAGCTTTATGTCTGTGCAAGTGTTTGTGGACTAGAGCCCACTAATTCTGGTGCAACAAGTGGCTCCTATCTAGGCAGACATTTTGTGTAGGGGGCATGAAGAAGACAGAGGGCAGGATCCCAGGGGACGTGGAGCACAGGGTGAGATGTGATCATCTGTGAGGTGTTTCCTTGGCAGTTCCTGCTTGCCTGCCTTCCGCTATGGTGCCAACCCTGCCTTATTAATAGGGTTGCCACTTCCATGTTGGGAAATACCTGGAAATTTGGGGAATGGAACCTGAGGAGGGTGGAATTTGAGGTGGGAAGTGGCTTCAATATTAGGTTTCCAGGTTCCTCCTGGCAACCAACAGGATATGGAAGGGGGGCTTACCAGGAAAAAGGCCTAGTCTACATTGCTGGTGTTGCACAGGAAGTGACATCATCATGCCAATGACTTCCAGGTAACATTCTAGTATTTGGGCAAAAACACTATGGTAAAACTGCCTTCTATCATAGAGTTTTTGCCCACATACCCAAGCATCACCAGGAAGTTGCTGGCATGATGACAAAACTTCCTGTGCAACACTGCAGTTGCGATGGAGGCCTTCTTCCTACTGGTAAGTCCTCCCACTGGCCAGTTGATTGTCAGCTGAGGGATAGGGCCTGTCTGTTG